>NW_005054421.1:1459730-1502152 GCF_000277835.1 Geospiza fortis
CTTTCCCTATAGCGGAATTATTTTAAAATACTCAATATATTTGATCTCTTTTTCCAGTCTAAAAAAAGCCAGACTTGCCACGAGTTTCCTGTGGAGAAGATGGTTAACACAGAATAGCACTCACTCACAGCTTTAGGTTAGACACACACTGCTGAAGCCACAGCTCAACTGCAGTCACTAAAGCAGGCTCGTGCAGATGGATGCAGCCAAAATGATCCAGGAATCACAGGGCACTCACTCAAATTTACTTTGGTTTAATATCTACTGCTCCTAAGGTAATGAAACTAGAGGACTCCATTGCAAAAGCCTTCCATAGTGTCTATAAGTTAAGTAGATGGCCCATTCAAAAACTTTAAATGTATGACTTACTTTGCAGAAAAACAAACCTAACCTCCCAGTTAAGTAATACTGTAACTATTTCAGGCAAAGTTTTCCTTTTCCCACCCTCACCTTTTTTTTTTGCTGTTTTTTTAAAGATTTAATTAGAAAGTAACACGAAAATAATTTAATTATTTCACAGCAGAGCCTTTTCATAAACACACAATTATGTTCATTTCATGAGAATTTATCTTCACTGTGAAATCAATCGTCACAGTCTCCATTTACTCTACATTACCAAGTCACATTTGATTCCTGTCAGAGAACTGTTGACTTCTGCAGTAAATCAAAATGACAGATACTGTTAGTTTCCTTCTTCATCTACCCCCAGTCTCAGCTAACTCAAGATGGTTTTTCCTTCTATGCAGTGAAATGAGTATTTTCCTGGTAACTATATTTCAGAGCTGGAAAGGTTTTCATAAATGGAAAAAATGCAGTGCATAATCCAGGAAACTATTGAAATGTACAGTATCAGAAACATATGGCTGGAGCAAATACCTATGCAGTGAGGGGCTGGGAATGAAAAAGAGAACAAGCTTATTAAAATTCTTCTCCTAAAGGGTTTTTGCTTGAAAATTAAAATAATTTAATTGAACATTAAGAAAGATTTCATAGTCAAGGAAAAACATGCTGCAGATTACGGGGGGAGGGAAAAAGAGATACAGAATAATCTCCATGCTATCATGGAAGCTGGAACAGATGATTTTGCCTTTGTTCTTTAATGATCTACATCTTAAATAGCAAAATGGTTCCATAACCAGAACCCTCAGTGGGCAGACTTCGAAAGCTGATTTCTTTCTTAGTTGCTAAGGTTTTTTTAATTAAAAAAGCAACCACTCCACCACCCCACCCCCCACCAAAAAGAAAAAAAAGCCAGAAACTAAGTTAATTTTTTACATGATCTTTGAAAAGCAAGCCATACTGACACACACAGAGATCAGAAACCAAGATTCAGCAGATTATCACAAAGTAAAACAACAGTAAGAACTCTTATTTCAATGTATCTTTATCAATTCCCTCTTTCAGTTTCCTTAAGAATGTGGAATAGGGGACAGTCCCCAGCCAGATCACTCGACTTGAGATCCAATATTCCTATTTTTGCTGACACATCTATCAATTCAGGATTCAGAGGAAAGTGATACTAATCTTGTTTTGATCAATTTGTGCCAGGAGGCAGATTTTTAGAAATATCAAAAATCAGCTGTTTTACAGTAACAGAGAAACTGCTGTTTTAATTACAATTCAATAAATATTTCTTCCAAAACAACTTCTGCCTCCCTTAAAGCTGCAAGACTGACTCCATGATCTGCCTCTCCCAAGGCAAAGGTATTTTGTGGTCTTACTGCTGTGCTATCATGTCTTAACATGCCCATGTGGATGTAAGGATGCTTTTAGAGCAGCTTGCAGAGGCTGCAGGGTCTACTCAGAGCCCAAAGAGGCAGGGCTATTACAGACATGGCAAACATTTTAGTCATCTGATTTTGAAATCCTTGATGTCTACTATGGATGAAGATCAAGGAAAAATGTGAATGTCCAGCTATATACCACCTAAATAAATCCCAAACTTGCCAATGGAAATGCTTCTCTTGGATTTTCACAGCAGTTCAATGATTAATATTTATGATGATAATAATATTCAAAGCCATTAGTTGAACCAAAGGAGAAACAATGAGTTAAATGAACAAATTTCTCATGGAAGTAACCTAATATGTCCAGCTGCTATCAAGCCACCAGAACAAAGTTACCTTTCTTGATGGATCCACACATACTTACAGCCAGAACCATCAGAATTACATTCATCTCCAGCATCCAAAGATCATTTCTGTTTTTAAGAACATGAAAAGCTTTTCAAAATTTTTTTCTGTGCTCCAGAAACACAAGTGGTCAAGCACTGGAAATGTTATTCCCAGGCAGTGTGTGTGTGACATGCTTTCAAAGGGCATCTGTAGGCTGGCTGAGGTGGCAGCAGACACAGGCAGAGCCTTCCTGGCCTGGCTCAGACTGAGCCTGACATTGTGGCCTCACATTCCTGGGGTCAGCACAAACCTGACAGCCCAGAAATCCCATGATTTGCTTTTGCTTTGCAGGAGGGAGGAGCACTCCTTGCTTCTGAAATTCTGGCCTCTGTGTCTGGAGCAAAGACAGCTGCCTCTGCAGAGAGCCACATCCAGCCCTCATCATCTTGAATATCTGAAGGTAATGCCAAGCTTTAGTGATGTGAGGGAGAATGAGGTGTGAAGGAATTTAGCAGAAGAGGGGAACAAGGATATCTATCCATGCTACATTTGCCTGAAAAAAAACTTACAGAAATTGCTCCTTATCTGCTAAAATGCAATTCCCCTGAGACAGCTACAAATGCAACTCTCCTCCTCAGTTAAAAAAAAATTAAAATTACACATCACTTTTATGTCTTTTGTAACATTTAAGGAAACTGAGCTGGCTGTGCATCAAGAGTGGCTTCCACAGAGCACCCACACCACTTAAAACAGAGAAGAGTCTGAGAGGAAAAGTGTGGAACAAAAACTAAAAGGCAAAGATTTTATTAATTAAAGAAGTAGAGGAATCTAATTTTTCTCCATTCAGTAGTGTTTAAACCCAAACAAACAATCAAATGAGTCCCAAGATTAGTGACAGGCAAGATTTTCCACTGGAGAAAGTGAAAAGCAATGACGCTTTTGTGATTTACGCCAGTTGAATCTGGTCACAAGGTACAGAAGTCATGAATGTTTTGGTAAGCCTAGGTGACTGCCAAATAAAACAAAAATAGGATCAGGAGATGATTATTCAGCCATAAGGAAGGACTGGCTGACTCATCATGGAGCTGTTTCACCCCATGAGTGGCTCAGAGGACACCAACCTCTCATCCCATGGTTATGCAACAGCAAAGCAGCAGATAAATCAAGAATATGAAGACCTTCTGTACTGAACATGGTGAAAACAGCAGAAGTGCACTCACAGTTATTCAAATGCTCAGCTAGATACTATCTGATAGAAGTATCTGCAGAAGAGAACATTTTCTTACCTCTGCTCTGTGTTAAACAATGCAAAGATGTGTTTGCTGGACATGAAGCTCTTTTCCACATCTCGCACTTTCAAGTTGTCCAAAGGCAGCATGTACTTCTTCTCTTTTTCCTAGAAAAAAAAAAGGATTAAAACAACACAGTGTGAGAAGAAGCCTGATGTCAGCAAGATCTGTTGAGTTGGTAATGACCTTGGAACATTTGTTATCATAAGGAAATACCGAAATTTAAATGTCTGCTTATCTTTCATAGACCTACCTGCAAGAGAAATGAAACCTCAGTTTCAGTTCTGTTTTTCACTGACATTTTTAAAACATTTCCTAATAAAAAAAAGTTCACCTCAAACACAAACATCTACATTTGTTATTTTTAATTCCTCTGAATTCTAAAAAGGCAAGGGTCAGACTTCACTAAAATAAAAGTGTCTGATCAAAAAAGAACTTTTCTATGTCTGCACAGCAAGAGAAGTAACTGGTGACATAAGTTCATCTCTGCTTTTTTGCTATTGTTAATTATTTAAGCATGGCATTCATTAAACCCACACATAAACTCTCATTCTGCCAGTGAAAAATACAAAACCCATACAAATCAATCAAAATAATACCATGTACAAACAAAATCAGACTCTAATCTAACCAGCTTATTTCTCCAAAGAGGGGTGAGTTATTCCTTCTTGCTGTAGCCAACTCCTTTGCAATTTCACCACAACCCTCATTTACAGTACAATCACTGTAATTTCACCTTTTCCAGGTTTCTTCCTTCACTTCCAATTAAGAACTAGCAATATTCCCAAGGTCATTTATTATGTCAGAACAAAAAGAACCCCGAGATTCTTAGCTGTTTCCATTGTGTTAAACTTCTTTAAGTGATGGATAAACTGAAGCTGACTTTTCCAGTTTGCTTTGCAAACACACCTGATGTTCAATAAAAGGATCCAAAGACAAGAGGCCATCCTCAAAGCCCTCATTCTGGGCTTGCCCATCACGACAGCACTGCTCACAGGGTTATTAACACAGCACAGTTCAACAGCTTCTAAAAGCCATCAAGGTACTGATAAGGCTGGTGCCATTATGGCAGAAAGGTTTTATGCCCTGCAATTCTCCCAGTGGATATAAATGGGGTTTTCATGACTCTGGCTACCCAATGACCCTACAGAACCCCAATAAATCACCAAAGTTGGGGAGCTCAGATTCCTTCACAGTCCCTTATGAGGCAGCTTGAAGCAAGGCTGACTGGCCTCTGAAGCCCAGCAGCACTGCACTCCCTGAAGTATTCTGGGCTGGAACATCACTCATGGGGGTTGGCTCAGGAAGAAATAAGCATGGGACAACAGTTTATTGTATGCCAGGAAACAGGACAAAGGGACAAACCAACCTAGGACTCAGTCTTCTCTCTGAGTGTTTCCCAGAATACACCAAGCAGCTCTCAGTGCATGGAGCTGGAAGATGTCCTGGCTGGGCTGAACGTGTGTTCTGTGAGGGCAGATGCAATTCATCTTGGCTGAGCTTCAGCAGATTGCAAAACGCAGCTGGATGAGAAAGGCTCTAAGAGTGAAACTATAAAAATACCATGACATGGCCAACAAAGGCTCACTTTCCTAGACAGCCTCCTAGCAGGCCTCAGGAGAAGAAAAAGGAGATTTCAAAAGCCCTTCTGGAAAAGGGCTCTTGCTGTTGAATACAAAGGTTACCAAATTCTGTGTATTATATAAAAAAACATCTGATGGATTTTGAAACTGCCTCTATCTTAACCACCCTAGAAATTATCACTCACAAAAGAAGATACATAGGTGTACTCTTCACTTCCTCACCTAACACCTGCTCCCATGAAGGAGTCTAGTTCAGTGCCACTCTGTAGCTGTTTAGCACAGCTCAGATCTAAATTCTACTCCCAGGGAATCTGCATGCTCTGAAGCCCTGGGGCTCTCCCAGCAAGGACTGTGTACAACCACCCACTCAGTGAGAATTACCACTGAGACAAATAGAACTAAGCCATGTAAATTCATAATTTTATTAATATGAATTAATATTCATATCAATAAAAATAATTGTAAACACTAAATGAAGATCTTATAAATATTTCTATATGCAAATTAGAAGTATCTATCCTCTAATACTGATTTGTATTGATATGATCTCTTTTGCTATTATAAATTTATGTCCTACCTAGTATAGCAAATAAAAGTAACAATGTATTAGCTCTGCTGCCAGAACAAAGGGACACACACTTGAAAAATATTGTAGCATATATTAAACCTTGTATCAAAAGCAAATATTGTCTTTTTCAGCTGAAAGCTGGACTGCAAGGCAATGTAAGATACTTTGTATTCTATTTCAAAGACTTCAGGCAGGTTATATATAAAAAAATCTTTTGGGCAGAAATACTCTATTTGGGCAGATATATTCCATCATAGTTAAGGAAAAAACTCCAAGATAAGTTTAATTTTTTTCTGTAAAACATCTTTCAGTATTACAGAATAGACTTGTCATGATTTACTATTCAATTACTGAAAATTTAAGAAGTATCTGATGAGGTGTTTCTCCTGACAGACACTATTTACTGACAAACCAAGCAACCACAGATGAATAAAAATAGAAACTGATGAAAAAACTATACCAAGAATCTGATTGTCTAAACAAAAATTCCACAAGAGGGAAAGTTATATAAATGTTTGATGCCAAACTGTGAGAAAGTGTTTCTTCTGCACCACCAGGAAAAAGGAAATGCCTACTGAAGGCTAAGAAGTGGTTGGTATTTATTTACATGGCCTCCTACCCACATGCTGAGACAGGGCAGTTTCCAAGAAAGGGAAATCACAGGGTGCCTGTGCTTGAGGCAAACAGAGTCACACAGGAGAGATCAGAGCTAAATACTGCTTAATTCCAGGAGAAAGGTATTACTGGGACATTCAAGTGTGGCAGCAAAACTCATTGCAATTTTATTTTCCCTCCAAAGTGGGAGAGAATATACAGAAATAGAGAACAAGCTAATTCAACAGCAGATTAGCCCAACATTTCAGCCTAAGCTCAATTAATATTATGTTATGGTAGGGCTAAAAAAGCAGCAGCCAGGACTGTTTGTGCACGTTCCCCATCCTGAGAAGCTGACAGCATAAGAAACAGGGAATGCATGAAGCCTGGGAGGAATGGGGCTAGGCACCCTTCGACGAGTGACTACATGCACATAACTGTGGGTCCAGTTTGTCCCCCTCAGCATTTGTTCTTTTTTATTTATAGATTTTTATTTTTATAAAGGGGCAGAGAACTTCAGCGTGACATGAGGGGAAAAACCAGCACATGCTGAGCTCACGTAGAGACTTTGCCTCTCTTTTTCCAGAGTAGAGGAGAAGAAGGAAGAAGTGGGAGGTAGAAAGGCCCATTCCTGTCCCTGTGACATGAAAAAAAATTCCCCATACTCCACCTTAGAAAAACAAACGAACCTGCTGGCCTGGGGAGGCCTTCCCACCCTGGAGCCAATGTTTCACCACTCGTGGGCATAAGTAGCACTCACATCCTTAATGGACCAGTTCTGTTCTCTGACAGGCAAGGGAGCTGCCAGGAACTGACAGCATGATGTAAATATGCCATATAACAACTGCCCCTTCCTTCTGCACTGTTTAAATGTACTAAAAATAAATACTGCTCAAGTCCAAAATGGCACAAGGGATACAAAAAATACAACAGCAGCTCCCCTTCCCCCAGCAGGGTCTCAGCCAGCACTTCCAGGCTAATGAACTCCACTGCATTTTCAGCCAGGGCCAAAAACTGCTTCAGAAAGAGTTCTGTGCTTTTGGAACTTTCAGGCTCAGTCAAAACAGCAAAAGAAACCTTGGACACAACGACAGCAAACCAGATGATAAGAGAACAGAAGTCCCTTGCTTCAAAGACAGAGATTGTTTAATGACTTCAGCTTCTTCCAGCTATCAAAGGTGGTTCTTCTGTCACTTCAGGCTGACTAAGATGCAGCAGCAGCACAGGCTCTTTTCCACAAGAGAACAGAATTCAATTTTATGCAGCACACCTCAAGCACACAATGCTCAGGTTCTGCAATGCAGGACTGAGCCAAGCATTGGCCCAATTGCACTTTCAGCTACACCAAGAGAATTGAGCTGCTTTGCTCACCACTTCCCAATGCCTTATAGAACACCAGCTTTGACATGGAGGGTCATGACACCAACCAAAACCTGTCTATATGGGGACCCCAAGTTTAAAGAAATCAAGCTCCCAGCTGGAAGCACAGGTTACACTGGAAAGGTTGGAACAAAGGCTGGTTTACAGCAGGATTCATTCTCTGCATCAGCTGAGAGCACAAATCTCAGGAGTATTTACCGTGCACTGAGAGCAAATGTAGATATCCACAAAATTCCTCTGCCATTACTATGAGGCATTAACAAGTATTAATTAGGCATTGATTAGGCAAAAGAGTGAACTGCTTTAAAATCATAAACTGAGGAAGAACAGCTTTGAAATAAAGCTGGGGAACAGCAGACAAAAAACTTAGCATTTCTGCCTCTGGACTAGGTTTCCAGACCCGCACTGTGCTGCTCCCTGGATCTGTTTCTGCATTCATATTCAGGGATAACACTTACCTGACTCAGGCATCGTGCTCAACCTTGTTTCTGCCAGAGCCAGGGATGGCAGGGTATCATTAAATATCCTGCAATCAGGGCTCTAAAACATGTAGGTGGAACACCCAAGCCAAGCAACCACTTGGCAAAGCAGTTAAGGAGCAGAGGCAGAAAACAGTCGCAAAGCAAAGCCATTGTACAGTACTGTCCTATTTTATATGGCCAGAGCAGTGTCCACATCCTAGAGACACACAAGCAGCAGTGGCTTGTGAACCTGCTGAGCCAGAGTGATCCTTATTAAAGAAAGGAGAAGATAAATAATAGAAGTGTAAGGAACTGCTGGTGGTCTGTGCCTGTTTACTCCCAAAAAGGAAAGGCTCAGCCTTGTTTACACCTCAGAGCTCCGGCTGCCAGTGCCAACAGCCTACACTGTGGCATTTGATGAAAGTGAAAACTACTAAGATGCCTCATAGAAACCTTTATAGTATTCAAATCAATATCCAAGAGTTTACCATATTCTGACTTTAAACATATCCAAGAGAATTTTCCTGTATTTCTGTTTCAGTTTATATTTCTCCCTCAGTTGACAAAGCCACACAACATCTTCACAATGGTCTCTGCTTCACCACATTTGGCTTTAAAGCATACTTTGAAAAATGAAGCATGAGATTCTCAGACACTACTGCAACATTCTGAAGAAAAATGAAGCAAGTTATTTTATTACAGACTACTTAGCAGTGCGGGATTCAGGCCTGAGCATGCTCCTGGGTACAGATGTAGAAAACATAATTCTAACACGTCTATAAAACGAAGAAGGAGCTGCTTTACCAGAAAAACAATGCATACCTAAATATTCTAACATTTTTATGAAAAGCACTGCAAAAGAATACTTAATAAGTTGCAGATGAGAATATGTTTCTTCCATCTATGCACTTCTCCCCTCCAGTATTCTAGAGTCAACTCCAAATTGAAAATCTCATGACAAAAATGTGATAATGGCCCAGGCTGATAAGCTGGGCTGTTAAAAGAACAGAGCACAAACACCAAATCTTATATTCCTTCAGTCTTACAACTCTTTATCTTTTGCCATGCGCAAAATATTGAGTTTCTTATATAAATCAAAGTGAAAATGCCAAACCTGAAACCATAGCTGAAAGAAAGATCTCATGATAGAACCTAGCTATTTCACGTTTCAGTTATTATCTTTCTATATTTTGCATTTGTACTATTTTTTTCAGGCAATTATGCATACTTCTGGCAATTGCAATTTTTTTCCAATCTTTTGGTACCTTTTCCCACAACATGTAATTTAAAAAATTTAAGAACCTTGTTATATCTCTGCTGTTCCTTCAGTTATGGGACTAAACCTGATGCTAATGGTAAATCAGTCCTTAATCTGCCTTGTTCTTAATTTTACAGTGTCACTCACTTCCCACAGTGGTTTTCTTTCGTAAGACCCAGCATTATATTTGTTTCTGCACCTTTTTGTTGCCCAATTTTTTCAGGTATAGAAAAATGAGAGTTCACAACTCTGCATCCAAAGTACTTCAAGAAGCAATGGCCACTGGTTCTCCCTTGAAAGCAGTTTTCTATCCTGCCACATTTCAAGACCTCCCAGAAAGACATCAGGATAGGCTGTCTCTACATCTCTATTTTGCAGGACAGGTTTACAGGGAGCTGAAGCTGCAGTTTGAATTCCCACAGCATATCCCAGAGCAAAACCTTACAACCCCCCTGCTCAGAGCTAGGCAGCCCCAGATTCCTCCTTCTCCTTGCCTGGAAGAGAGGATGGGCACAGAATCCTTGGGGAGAGCTGTGCTGAGCAGCCAAGCTGGCCTTGAGGTGGGAGCTGACACACCTATGAGGGGGGCTGTCTAGGCATCCCATTGCAGAGTCTGAATGGCTGTATTAAATAAAAAAATAATTTAAAAAAAAAAAAGGAAATCTAGCAATTCCACTGGTAGTCTGCCTTAACAGAATCAGTGCATCAAACACAAGGGCAATAGTTTCTGGAGTATATAACAAATTCAAGGTTAAGTTTGCCCCTCTCCAAAAGAGGTGTTTATTATCACAAGTGAAGGGCTGGTCTTTCACTGCTCTGTGCTGTCAGTAAAAGGATCAATCTGAGAAAGGGCCTGATGAAGAGGAAATCTCTGTTTAGCTCCTATTAGTTAGGATCTTGAAAGGTCATTTTGAATTTGGGAAATCTTGTCTGGGAAAGAAGCCAGCAATTCCTCTGAACTGAAGTGATGTTGGCATTTAAAACTGAGAGAAAGCCCCGACTGATGAGCCAGTGACAGTCTGGAAAAATTCTGCTGGATGCGCCAGGCGGCTGCTCCAAGGTAGAGGGGGATAAATGGATAAATGTATCCTCTGACCTTTCTATCCCTTGCTAGGAAGCCTGCTCAGGACAGCTTGTTTTTCTCTGCTGGTGCTCAAGGTTTTGTTTTTCACTCCTCACCTCTGCAGACCATCCAACAACCACAGTGGTTTGTGGGAGCAGCAGTGCAGGATGAAGGAGCAGCACGTCTGTGCTGGCACAGAGGGACAGTGACACACCAGGGTCTGTGAGATCAGGCTTCTCAGCTGGCAATCTGCACTGACAATTTGCATTATCACACACATATGTGTGTGTGTATAAAAATAGCGTGGTTCATTATATGTGTGTATAAACACGTGTTTTGATGGTGGGATTGTTTTTTTATTTACAGAAAAAACATAATTCTTGAAACCTCCTTGAATTGAAGTGCAGCTCAGATTTCAGTCTTGGAAAGGTGATGGTCTTGGTGGATGAACCTCTCTAGTTCTAATGATCTCTTGCATTAGGAATACTAAGATAATATGGAAAAAAACCCAGGAATTTGCACTGTATTTTCAGGTTCCTCAGTGCCCTTAACTTGAAGATGGAAAGAGAATCTTTCGTTTATAAGCCTCTCGAAATTCCCTGGTAAGCACATGAAGAAGATGCACCTTTGATAAGGTACCTTTTTGTCTGCTGGAAAGGCATTTCATAAAACTCCTCTGGCTTTTTATCTATTTCAGCTTCTCTAAAGTGAGCCCTAGAAAAGCTCAAACTCAGAAAGCCACCAGAGACCTTTCCCTGGGTACCAACAGAAGTATCTCCAGAGACCCCACATCCTTTGCGTATGCAGAAAAAAGATCTTTCCTGCAAGATGTCAAATGATAAATCTGCAATTACATAATTCTGTAAAAAACATTAAGCAGGATTTTCCTGAGGTGATGCATCTGTCTCTGCAGGACTCCTAAACATGCAACATAATGCACACACACAAATTAGCTCATGGCACTTATGCTGCTCCACTTGCTTGTTATCATGAAAAGCTTTCAGACAGCAATCAATTTCACTGCGGTGGAGATTACTGCAAAATGCATTAAGAAGTTCACGCCTGTGGCAATGGTCATTGAAAATATTTTGGAAAGCATCCCAGAAGTATAAGACTTTTTCCAGACATCCGAGAGAAACTCTGCTGTGACAGAGCTTCTGGTGTCAAGACTTCTCCCTCAGCACCCCTCCTCTTCAGTTGTTTTTTTTAATAGCAGCACTTTTTGAAAGGTACATTTCAGCTTTTTCCTTTTTTTTCTTTTTCTCTTTTTTTTTAAATAGAGCCAAGATACTTGGGTCATGGAAAACATTAACTTCTGAGACAACTGTCTGAAGCTATCTCCTTCCTCACTCGACATCATATGTATAAATATACTCTAGCTTATCAATTTTGTCAAAGAAGAACTGTTGAATTATAACATGAGTGATAAAAATCACCTGACTGTCATATCTCAACAACATATTTGTTTGGTTGGGGTTTTTTTGTAAACTAAGTAGCCCTGGGGATGTTCCTATAACTAATAAACAAAGAAAACTGAGACCATCATAACCACCAAGCACAATTTCTACTTCATAGCAAAAACATTACCTTCAAATGGTAAGTCACCAAATAATGCTATCAAATCTTCAAGGAAAGGTTTTGAGATGTGTCTCAGAATTTGACAGAAGATATCCTAAAATAATTACAGTGATGTGCAGTGAAACCTGCTGTCCTTGGAAACCAATATTAGATTGAAATCTCCTTAGAAACATTCATCAGGAATGTTCCCATGAAGCCGTCCCAGACTGAAGCACTCCTGAAGCTCGGAGCCAAAGCTGCTCCTCAAACTGACCTTAAGTTTCCTCTGTCCTCAGCCAGAAGCCACCTCTGAATGTCCATCACCTATCCCAGTAAGTACTGGAATGTGAGTGAGGATTGACTCAACTCAAAAAAGGAACCTGATAAACACGGGCACGGGAATGTGGAAAAAAAGATTAGTAGAACATCCAAGAAACTTTTCAAACATTCAGTGTCAAGGTCCTCTGGTTCAACTTCAGTCCATTTCCTCTTGTCTTGGAGGTTGGTTGTCTGGGAGAAGAGACTGACCCCATGTGCCTACAGCCTCCTTTCACAGAGTTACAGAGAGCAACAAGGTCATCTCTGAGCCTCCTTTTCTACAGGCTGAGCCACCCCAGATCCCCCAGCCTCGCCTCTTGTGATTTGTGCTCCTTCCCCAACTTTGTTGTCCTTCTCTGGATTGGCTCCATCAAAGTTACTGCCATCAAAAAAACTGATTGCAAGGTGCCAGGCAGTGCTGGTCTCCTCCTGACTCCTACCACCAGGAGTGTGTGCAGAGGGAAGTGTATGTAGGAGAGCTGCCAAATATGATGGTTGTCAATACGCTGATTAAATGCCAATGTCCAGTGTTGCTCCCTCCTGATAACTGTATGTTTGTCACAGGCAGAAGGGTGTTCCATGAAGGACACTGGACACATTGCAAATCATTCTGATTGTGCTGATCAGCTGTTCCCTTGCAGCATGATACAGAAAACAGAGGGCCTGTTGCAGCATCACCCCAAGAAAAAGTATGTCAACCCTAGAGCACACCTTCAAAACACACACCTGAAGTAGGGACAAACTCCACTGCCCTGGCCAGGTGCTCCCTTGAAGTGCTGAACTCAGGCAGATAGCTCAGCAGGAGGCAGCACACTCTGGGGAAGCACACAGCAACACCTGGAAGGGTAGAGACATCCTCACACTGAAATAACTACAGACTGTTCAAGTGTTGTCCCTGCCTTTCGTGGGGTGGCAGACCTTGGGTTATTTATTGACAGATCACCTTTGTCAGCTTCATCCAAGCCCACCCTTGTGCCCTTGCTGAATCACAGTGAAGGATAACACCCCTAACAGCAAAGCCTTAGAGCCTGGCCATCCTTGGCACTCTGCAGGCCCAGAGCAGGCTGTGCCACATCCAGGGCAGATCATCCAAAGCCACCTTTGCAGCCAGCTCTAGCAGAAACAGGTGGACAAACACTGCAAGCACAAAGTCACAGTAATGCCTTAAAATTTAGCTTTTATATTTTTCAGATCAGTAGTGCTTTAGTGTAGAACTCTAAAATTCCATAGTTTGTCAGCTACTGTTGTCCTATTTTATTCACACAAAAACCAAATTCTCTCTAGGCTTGAAACTCAAGGACACCTTACTGTCTCAGGCCCCCAAAAATGTAAACAACATTGAATTGCGGGGGAAAACTTTGAGTAAATGACTTCATTACCTGAAGCTGTAACTCAATAATTAACCTCTGATACGCAAATAAACCAAACTTATATCTGCCTGAAAAACTTGTGACCATCGTCCATCCTGGGTGTAGCCCCTGCAAGGCTCCTGCACTGCCCAAGGTGTGTCTATTGAAAACCTTTCCATAAATACCTATTTTATTTTCTAACTGTCTAGCCAGCCTCTCCAAGGCATCAGCAGCACATCCTCAGCCATGTGGGATCAGTTTCTCCATGTCAGAGGCAACAGGCAGAGGTTTGTGCCGAGGCAGATCAGGCACTGTCACAGCCAAGAGCTGGCAACAAAGCTGGACTGCCACTGAGCACTGCGAGGGGCACAGGAGAAGTGGGGTTCTGAAGTCAGGACACAACATCTGTGATGCTTCTGGCTGCCAGATTCATTCTTAGCACAGCAGCAACAAACTGTCAGCCAACCAGAGATTCCATCATCATTGCTGTGAGTGACAAGCACGAAAAGCTGGGCAAGGAGAGAAGCTCTCAAGAGTATCAGCACCTGGGAGGAGGCATTTCCCTTGCTTTTGCATGGGGGGTGAAGTCTTCAGTAACTGCCAGATTTAAGAATCTTACAGTCATATTCTTTGGCTATCCCAAAATAAAAACCTTACTAATAATTCAAAAGTATTTTTAATTGTTTTTCTACTTTTCTCCATATCTCTTCCAATCCAGACTAATGCCAAACCTTGTCTTTTCTTGCAGTGACATTTAAAAATATGTCATTTCTCCTCTGTATGAAATAACATCATCTTTAAAGAATTCCAGTTCTCCCATGTCTGGATTCCTGCAATCAACTACTACTCTGATTCATACCTAACACCCTCTTTTATTCCATGCTTTTTGCTTAGGGAGGGAAATACAGATTGAATGCACCATTGTGTAGACTGAAAGTTGTGTTAAGATGACAAACACCTGCATTTACTTAATCATCTCTGTTAAGATACTGTCAGTTGGCTTCCCCAAGAGCACAATTAGAAAAGAGCTCTTTCCTAAGGAAAAAACCTCTAACTAATCATCACAATAGCTGTAAGAACTATCTTCATCATGCTCTAAAAATCTGTAACATGCAGTTTAGATAGCTATTGTTGTTGAAATTATATTGTGAAAATAAGATTTTAAAAGATTCGACAAACAAGGAGTAAAGTTTTGCTACAGCAGCACTGGCTACATGTGCTTAAACCTCAGATGTTTCAAAGAATGATGTCTTTGGAAGTCTCCAGGAGCTTGTGATTCCACACAAACAATGGTAATGCAAGAGGTAGGGACATTATTGCAAACACAGAAGGCAACAAAAAAGGTGCATTGAAATCCAAAAGGTGAAACACGCCTGCAAAAATGGTGAATTTTTACAGTATGCGGACAAGGAAGATGAACACCACTGCCTCTCTGGAAGAAAGGGAATTATTTACTGTGCTGCACTTCCTCAACAGTGCAGGTCCTTATCAATGCTGAGTCAAAATATTGGAGACTATCAGTTCCCTGGCCCTAAACTTGCAGGACACTGTAACAATTGTAAAGAATCACTGCAGCGTACGTACACCAATTCTGCACAACGCTGACATGCGGCACTGAATTCCCAGACAGTCAGTCAAACTTCTGGGCAGGAAACCAAATTCCATGGGTGTTTTTTTTCTTTAAACACTATGTCAAAACACCCCTATTACTCGTTACTAGTGCTTTGAAAGATATACTCCATTACTCCTTAATGTCGTTAGCTTTTACAGATACTGCAACCAACGAGGAACTGCTGCTGGAAAAATCCATCTCCAAAAGCCATTTTGGGAGTGTTTCCATGGGAAAGCAGCATGGTCACAACAAATATCCAAGTGAAAACAAGATAGCTAACTTACAACCATTGGTACACAATCAAATTTCAGTAAGGAATCTAGAATAATGAAACTATCAAATTCCCAAGTCTGTAATTTTTCACAAGGAAGTTGGTTCTGAAAACTGAATTCATACAACTAAGCCTTACTTGTGTAAACCATCTTATTAGCTGTCAATGAGCTCCTTTCACATACAGTTAATTCTGTTATCAGAGATCATCCTTAAACATGTTATAAAGCAGTAAAGAATATTTAGGACAAGCATTTTGTTTTCAGGACACTCAAAGATACAAAGCAGGAAGGACAGCTTATTGCAAAGGTACGCATGCAACAAAATTTTAAAAATACAATATAAAACAAATAAAACAATTCAGTTAGTTCCCCTCTGGCCTTCAAAAGCCTCAAAAGTATTGAAATAAAATACTGAAATGAAAAGTTCATTAAAAGTGTTCTATGTCTGCCCAAGTGCTATTTTAACATCCTATTCAGCAATTTGATTTTCTATGATCCATTCTCTGCATTTATATTATTCAAACTAAATGTATATTTTAATTATTGTCTCAATTCTTTACTTTTGCTGAAATAACATTCTGTGCTCTTTTAAGGATATTTACAAGCTTACAAAAACTAGATTGTCCAGCAGTTTAGATTTGTTTTAAATGTCTAATAATACATTATACTGAAATAGCTTGAAATAATGAGGGGTTTATACTAATACATTACCAAAATATAATTACTAGTAATTCCCAGGAAAAAAGTACATGATAACAGACAAGGCTAAATGCATGTATATTTACATAAATACATTACAGAACTAATTGCCATTACTCAAAAAAGAAAAAAAAATCTTCCCCAAACCAAGTGTTATAAGCTTGGAAAATTTACATTTAAAAGAAATTCACATTCCCTAATGAAAACAGAAGACCTCAAAATACATTTCAATCTGCCCTGAAATTGCACTTTGGAAATGTGGGTGGGAAAAACCTAATTCAGAAGGGGAAAAATACAGTTTAGTCTAAGAAGACAAAACTATGGTTTAAAATCAAATTCACTTGGCAGCTGCACAGAGCCTTTACAGGTGACTGCTGAGTCCCCTTGTTTTTCTTGCACTCCCTTTTTCCATTCACCTCCCACATCTCCTGCAAAAGACATTTGGTGCAAGAAGTGGTTTTCAAGTTAGGAAGTACAGAAATGCAAAGACAGCCCTGGCCAGTTTGTGTGTGGACAAAGACCACCACTTGTAGGTGCTTTCTGCAGAGAGGGGCACTGTTTGTAAAGCCACTGGAACTGTTCACTGCACTCTTACAAAACTGACACTACCTCCTCCTAAAAGGGAAGTTAAAATGGGAAACTCTTTTATCAGTGACCTCTGATATTTTCTGCAGGCATAAACAAAATCCCAGACCCTTTCAGAACACTAAGACACAAGGTCACCTTGAAGAAAAGCACATTATGGAATCTTTCTTCTGCTCACTGAAAGGAGGAAAATTTTATATACCATAACAGAAGAATGGCCCTCAATCTAAAATAATTATACTCTAGTTACCATTGGATACTAAGTTCTCTCAGCTTAAACAAAACAGCCAAAAAGTCTTCATTATTTCATGATTTGGATCATTTAGTGCAGAAGTTGACTGATGTCAGGCACTGAGTTCCATAAGAAAACATTTCTGATTGATTTGAATTAGAGGCTGCAAATTCTCAGCTTACTCTGCAGTTTAAGAAAGTCCTCACTGCCCTCACACAAACATCCACATAGACACAGCACTGCTTCAAAAAGAAAAAATCCTACCATAGAATGGTTTGGGTTGGAAGGGAGTGAAAGTTCATCTCATCCCACCCCCTTCCATGGGCAGGGACACCTTCCACTATCCCAGGCTGCTCCAAGCCCTGTCCAGCCTGGCCTTGACCCTTCCCGGGATGGAGCAGCCACAGCTCCTCTGGGCACCCTGTGCCAGGGCCTCATCACCCCCCAGGGAAGGATTTCTTTCTGATAATTGATCTAAACCCACTCTGAATCAATTTAAAGCCATCACCCCTTGTCCTATCACTCCAAGCCCTTGTCAAAAGTATCTCTCCAGCTCTCTTGGAGTTCCTTTAAGTTACACTTTAGCTGCTCTAAGGTCCCCTGGAGCCTTCTCTTCTCCAGTCTGAAGAGCCCTAACTCCCTCAGCCTGTCCTCATGGCAAAGGTTCTCCAGGCTCCTGAGCATCTCAATGGCCTCCTCTGCACTTGTTCAAAAAGAATTGTTAACTACAGAATCACGACACTCCTTTCTCTGCTGTTCATGTCCTACAGGAGAGCTGGGGCTGGAAGGGAGCAGAATCTAGCAAGGAGTTAAAAAAAGCAGTTCAGAGTACTTAAAAGATAAAAATGAAAAGGTAAAAGATGAAAAGAGAAGGTAAAAAGACCTGTTGATAGCTACAACACATGGTGGCTTGGAGAAGTGGCTGTAGAGGTGGAGATAAGGTTAGGAAAAGGTTATGGAAGAAACTGCTGCACAGTTATCTAAAATATCTGTAGACTGACTTAGTAATGGCACACAAACAGGAAAAGCTAGACATTTTTAATACAGAACCAAAATTTCTACTTAATTGATCTAACAGAGATCTAGTGGAATAATTAATCTGGAAAACCGACATATCTTTATATGCTTGTTTAGAGAGCTGGACAGAAAATCACTGGAAAAGCATCATCTTTCATATCAAAAGCACACAGACTGGCGTGGGGTTGGCACGACAGAGAACATTCCCAAAGGCAATAAAACAACAAAGCACGTGTGCCTCACCAACACCAGGACTTTCAGTGATCACCATACAGATCTCAATGAGGTATTTTAACTAAAACACACACCAAGGGAAAAGCTGACCTACTGCTTGGTAGAGAGGTAAACCCATTAATAGGCAATGTTGAGATGTTGAGAAAGCTCCAGTGTTCAATCCTTCTTTTACATTACTCTTCATTAAAAAGCCTACAAAGCAGTAAAAGTTATTATGGCTAGATATTAGGAAAATAAAATTAAGTTAAAGAAAATGAAGCACTAGTATAAACTGCAAAGTTCAGTTAAGCCCCCACCCCATTCCTTCAGCTCTCTCAAGTGCCCAGTTTTAAATCAACAGCCTGAAGTAATAAGAGAACTCTGCAACTGGTATGTGTAAACCTCTTATCTAAATTACAGAGAGAGAAAAAAGCAGCAAACCTGACTTAAAATGCCCAAGATCTCCTTGGAACTACGCCCTGCTCTTACTCTGCTATTTACACTGCAAGCAGCATCTCTGCTGTTCAAGACAACACAGAGACTTGACCAAAAGGAAAGCCTGAGAGTCTCAAATGCTTTTATATTTCAAGCACATTCTCTTTTCCCCTCTGCTCCATCCAGGTGCAGACAATTTTCCAGGCTCTAGGCCTAGATCCACCAGCTCCTTCTCTCCAGAACTTTTGCAAGTCCCAGCTCCCATCCCATGCTCCTCAGGAAGGTGCTCAGGGTGTGTTAGACACAGCTTGGCAGAGGTGCTTGAGACAGGGACATCAGACATTGGCTCTAACAACAGAACTAAACAAACTCAATTTATCAGGAATAATGCAACTTCTTGTTTGTGTGGAGCTGAAAGGCACCAGCACCCTGTGCTCACCCCCAGTCTGAGGAATAAACTGGGAGTTCAAAGCAAACCCAGGGAGCAGGCACGAGTCCAGCTGGGCAGGAGACTCCATCCACAGAGGCACCTTCATCTTCCATTGAGGAGGTCAACACCTGGGTCTGCTCCAAAAGCAAAGGGCTCAAGGCCCTGGGAAATAAAGCACCACACCTTAATTTATCCCCTCCTGGCTGGGTACCAGCCTAGCCCAGGAGTAGCTACTCATCTTTTCCATTTGGTAGAGTAGGGTGTTGGTCCATCACCTCAGTGGCAAATAATTTACAGAAAAGCACCAATTCACATGTCACATGAAGGCCACAGGAACTTGTGCATTGTACACAGCAAAGAAGATCATGATGGAAATAATGAAGAACTTAGAATTCCTTGTTTCACATAACTTGTGCCAATAAAGTGTTGCTTATCCCCAAATTTAGCTTGCTATACAAACTGTCCCTAAACTGTTGAGTATTTTTTTTATAAGCAGGGAGAAACACAACTATAAATGTCTGAAGTCCTTGTCCACATTTTGACCTCAGATGCCTAAAGGCACTTGTTCTCTGCTCCCACAGTGTGGAATGCCCTCCCACAAAGCACCCGAGTGGAATCTTCAGAGGCTATTTTCCCAAAGCACAATAAAAAGACATTTCTTGCTAGACTTTCTGCTGTTAGCAGTACAGCTTATTGACCACCTCTCTGGATGCCTACACTTTCCATAGTATTTCATACAGATGGGATTTCTTCTATGTAGTTGCCCATTACAAAAATCTAACTGAAAATTTACAGTTGTCGACAACGAGACAAAGGAGGAAGCAAACTTCTCTTTATGTAGGGATGTATCTGTCTTCACAGTGAAAAAAGAAAAGATTATCTTCACGAGGTTTACTGCAAATTTATTATAGCAATTAAACTGTCCAGTGAATGTCTGTATCAACTTATTTCCAGATCCAAAACCAGATGCAAAAACCACCTTTCATTTAATTTGATTATTCTAACTTGTGTAGAGTACGTAGAAACAGATATTTTGGCAACTGGTTGCTAACGAGCTTTCCAAACTCTTTAAAGCTGCTCTTGCAATGCTTTTTCTACAGTATTTACCAGGAAAAGCTAGTGATTAGAAAGCAGTTCAAATCCTTGCTCTTCCTGCAGCAGAAATCATTCCATCTCTCCTGCACAGAGAAGGGTTTTAGAAAGAGAGCTCCCTGAGAATCCACTTTGCTGCTGGCCATGGCTTCAGTGTGCTTGTCCTGCAGCTGCACAGCAAAGGGTTAGCAAAGCATCCACACTACAACGCCCATTGCCTACTCCACCCATCAGGGCTTCTAAGGTTTCCAAAAATGCGCAGGATTTTTAACCCATTGTTGGCCACTGGCATTTAAATGCTCCGGAAGTATTTGGTTTTTGACTTTATGCATTTTGTAATGGAGCTATGCACTCTCTCCAAATATTAATTGTTAAATGGAAGTCTTACAGGGAAGATGCACAGTTTATTATCAGTGAGTTTGCAATCAAAGAGATATTTATTTGATGTTTTGATCTAAAACAAAAAATCCCAATACTGTATTCAGCAGTGTAAGGTTCTACCTGTTCCTCTAAGCACCCACCTACCATTCTGTAGCTTTAATTTTCTGTGTTTGTGAATATTGTTTTCTCCAATATAAACAGAAGATGAAATCTAACAAGTCACTGACTGTTGCATTTCCTCTGTGAAAGCTGATAAACAGAAGTTTCTTTAAACAAAGCACATACTTAAGCTATGATCTGCACTTATGCCAAGCATCCTTGAGACTAAGAATTCAGTGTGACTCAAGGAAGCCTTTCCTATGGGTGTTCCCAGCTGCATTAGAAAAGGAAGAAGGAACCCATGCAAGGAAAATAAAGTTCCACAAAGCCAGGGAGGGAGGCAAACGCTGCCCAGCTGCCTGCTCTGGGGGCTGCAGCCCTCTATTAGATTTGGCTCCTCTTGAGCATCTGGCATTTGCTGCTTTGACAACACACTGATCTGATTCAGGGCAGGAATTGCTACTTTTCAAAATGCTGTCATATACACTATGTCAAAACTGCAGGGTTTTTTTTTTCCTTAGCTTTTTCATTATGGTAAAGTTTTATTTACATCTAAGAGATAAGAAAATTGCAGACTGAAGTCTGATTTTATGTTGACAGTATCTCTTTACAGTGAGTTTAACAACAAGATAAACAGTAGAATCAGAAACCCAATCATAGCTTTTAACTTTTCATCTTATGTTTTAGTTACAAGACTATTCTTTCTTGCAAAATGTTTAAACCACTACCCAGAGTTTACTTCTCACTTGTTAGCCAGGCAATAAAAATAAAAGGGCATTGCAAAAATGGGAAATGAAAAAAAAAATAGATAAACCGATAGAACATTAGATATGCTCAGAAATATGCATGAGCACATGGGATGTCTCTGGTAACAGATGATGGATCACATAAAAGATACTCACACCAATGAAAGCTACAGTCCATTTTCATGACCTTTATCGATAGCCTAAGATTGACTAGAAATTACAGAAAAATAACAGAAGACATTCTGTACCCAGTCCTGTAGCCAGTCCCATTTGCAGTGATTAATCCCACATTAATTAAATAGAACATTCCTTATTTTCAGACTGGAGTCACTGCCATCTTTTACACTGATGCTTTTTACCATCTCTAGTCTCTCCCATTTTTTAAGTGACTCCATGAATGGGAAAAATAGCAAATTTCACTTTAACAGAACACAAGGGTACATCAACTGATACTCAAATGATTTCTTCCTATGCCTGTTTCAGTGTGTTGATCTTGCTGAGGCCCCACACTGTAGCAGTCAGTAGAACAGATGTGCTCCAGTGAATGCCAATGCTGCCTGAAAGACTTGTTTACCCCTTGGCCACCTTTCCTAAGTAGAAAAGGAGGACTTTGGTCAGTTATTAAAGATTTCCAGAAGGCAGGTAGCCAAATCAAAGCCCCTGCAGACACAGCTGCAGCAGTCTCCATGCCCAGGGCACAGAGTGCTTCAAGCCCACGTGTGCTCTGAGCTCAGTGTTGGACCAGAGTTACCCACTGGGCATTCATGACCTGCCTGGCACCTATGGGAGCTTCAGTGAGGACATTCAGAGGTTTTTGCTATTCCTGCATCAAGTTGCAAAGACATGAGGCTTCAGGACTATTCTCATTCCTCTCCAGTTGGACACACCAAGGTGACCATCAGGACAATCCACTGAGCTGTTCACTGTAATATTGCACAGGAATAGGGGATGTTTTTCACTTCCAGTGGTGATGGCAACCATGGGCACAGACAGACAGCAAGGCTTGAAATAGAACAATTCAGGATAAAATTCCACAACTCTGCCTATGGCATGAGCAGATGCTGGTCTGTCCCCTCAGTAGCAGCACAGAAAGGACATTAAGGCAAAAGAAAGGACCATGGGAACTCTTCCAAAGTGAGTGTGTTCAAATATCAGCCTCTCTCATTTGCCATTCTAAAGAGACACAAAATGAATTCAAACACCATCCCTTAAGGATCTGATCTATGAGCAACATAGCCCCCAAATGATTCAAAAAGAGGAACAATGGAGCACATCTACCATACAATTCCCCAGTGGGATGCTATCAGCAAATCAAAAATAGTGATGCCTTTTTTTTTAAATAACCTTCAAATATGTGCAGGGGAAAACCTGAAATCTTTGGAACAGAGCACAGAAATGATCATGACAACTACCAGCCTGACATACTACCCAGTTTTCTGATGCCCTTCCTCCTAGGTTTTGCTCCAGTACATATGCTGTACTCTGACTGCCAAGACAATAATTTGGTTTCCTCAGCTAATAGAAAATACCTTTCAAAAATTAAACCATTATTTAAAACCACTGGAATATTTAATAGGCCAGCTCACTCATCCAAGCTACTAACATAAGCAATTAACAAAATGTTTCAGTCAAAAACCTGCTATAGTTATTATGGTTACTTGTGGTTAATGGAGAGAGATGGCTCAGCAGAACTCCAGTCCTATTCTGATTACTGGTAAAAATAACATTCAAATGTGTGGGTCTGTGATGCAATGGGAGCAGAAAAAGGTGGGCAGGTCTGAGAAACGCAGATTCTGTCAACCTGCTGCTAAACTCAGGACTGGTAACAGGACTGTTACCATCACCTGCACTGTGGGAACATCTAGGGAATATTCCAGACTGGCACTGTAAAAATACTTGGAACATTTCCTGCCCTGAGGGCTGACACGCCTTGTCACCATAAGCAAAAGTCTGGAGGCCATCTGGCAGTATCCCAGATGTTGGAGCTAGACCCTATTTCAAAGGCTGCAAAACCATGTCATGGCAGGAAAATGAGGATTATTTACAAACTGATAACTACTTGGTAAGATTTGCCTCCACACAACCTCACTCAAAATAAGTATGAAGTGTAAAGCTGTGCAACTGCACAACAAACTGCATGGGCTAGTAACAAAGGAGTGCTCAGACTAGACAGTTCAGTAGGATTTAAAGGCTGTTGAAAGGATAGATTCCTCCCCTCACCACTATTACTTCAGATTCTTCTCCCTTGTCTTCAAAATTCACAAATATCAAAGATCCTTTGCTAGACTGATCAACACTGGCAGAGTGAATCCAGCATCATCTGTGCTAAGGACAAAAATATCAAAATCCACAAATACCAAAGATCCTTTGCTAGACTGACCAACACTGGCAGAGAGAATCCAGCCCCACCAGTGCTAAGGACACAGAACTCAAGGCAGGAATTGAGTTTGCCCTGCTACACTGCTCTTTGTCCCCAGGCTATCATTCTACACATGGCAACTCTGAACTGAATGAAGAACTGGAAGCAGGACAGATCTGGTTCCAAAGGGCTACACCCAGGTTAGTGAGCCCTGAATTTTAATCAGGTTATCAGCACAGGTGCCTGAAATACAGCTGAGCAGGAGAGGTGCTTTGGAATATCCTCTGATCCTGAAGAACTCAGAAGCAGCATCTCCAACAGCACTTAGGTACACTATGAGTAACTTCTGCAATATATTCTACAGCTCCATCAGCTCCCAGGCACAAGGAACCATTTCTCAGGTCTGTCCAGCACACTCCAATCCAGCTGCCATCGACTGAGAGATCACAAGGAGCAGAAATGTGACCACACCCGCTGAGACAGCTCAGTCACAGAGTTCCACAGCTCAGCACTAGAGGCACCACATCCCACGAGCAAGAGCACACAATGGAGCTTGGAAAAGCATGCAATAATCACTGTGGTATGCATGAACCCCTGAGAGGATCCAACAGTCCTGGACAATTTGGGCTGGCTCCAAGCTGTTTGCAATAATTATTAACTAGAGCTTTGGGCAGCGTCTCTTGTTTTTTGAACATTGCAACTGAAGTCAGTTCTTTAGTTTACATGGGACTCACTACTCTAACCAGGTGGTTGTGATTTGCAGGGTTTTCACAACACTTGCTCCTCTCGCTGCTTTTTTCCCTCAGCTTAAGGTTCATACCATGTTTTTTTTCAAGGGGTCTTTTGTTTTGTTTTCAGATTTAAGTTTAAAAGCATGAAGCAACATACCCCATTTTTTGCCTGGTTTCTAATTAATGCCATTAAATATCACCACCCAAAAAGACACAAGGTGATCTGAATCTTTGTCAAAATTGACCAAGAAGTGCAATAATTGTGAAGGTAGGTGAAAAATTTACACGACCAATCTCTCCACCAAGACATACTTTGTTAGTAAATGAATTCAGAAAAGAGCCTTAAAGTTCTTTTGTGTGCCATTGGTCTCATAAAATAATAGATTTGAAGTTCTCTGGTTGAATCCATAATACAGAGGGAGGGGCATGCAACAGATACTCCTTGTGAACAGTGAGGTGGGAAGTGATTTTATATTTTATTAAATTAAACAGCTGTGAGAAGCACAAAGGACAGGAAAACAACAAACTGGAAAGAAAGCACAGTACCTGTGTGTCATCACAAAATACATCTCCATTTGAATGCCTGTATTTGTAATGCAACCATAAAACCAGGCCAATTTCATCTTTGGGGCTTTCTCTGCTAAGTTTTAATAGATTCTTCTAAATATTTCCTGCTTTCATTACTCAAAACAGTGAAAAAAGCTTGGAATAGAAGGTATAAGAAGGAGAGAAAAGTGAGTTTAGGTAAAACATTAACTGCCTTATGAGCATAAGCATAATTAAAAAAAAAAGTTATATAGAGAGAGCTTAACTTCAGCATTTAAAGAAAAAAAAATGAACAGAAACTGGGGATTCCCCCCTCCCTTTTCTTCACTGAACAGGATTCAGCAGTTGAGCTTTTTGGGCTCCAGGAAGGCTACACTGAGTAAACTCAGCCAACCACAAGGTTGAAAATGTAGCAGACGTACCATAAAAATTTAGTAATGCTTTTAAACTACTTCTCACCTCACTGGTTTGATGGTGGTGTGGTACTGTTATACAATATGTGCTGTTGCCAAGGCAACTCCATCTCACCTCGACAGCTGCTGCAACTTCAGTGCAGCAACACGACGAGCTGTGGCAACTCTGAAATTTACTTTTTTCTAAAGAGTCTTTCCAACTATAAAGCATTTTCAGATGAACTTCTGGAGCTCTTTATCCAAGGACTATGACTATTTTTCAAAAATATCCATCACAGTATTCTAGTGGAAACACTGTGACACTAAGTTCAAAAGCATATTCCATATTCTATTAAATCAGATTTGTGCCAGGCACTTTTATACCTGGTGTAGAAACCAGCATCGTGCCTCTGTGCTTGTTCAGTTTAAGTGCAAGAATTTTACATCCCTGGCAATACCACAAGCCTGCCTGGACAGTTTAGCATGTCCTTTTCCATTAGAGGAGGGAAAAAAGTCAAACTTCTTGAAGCACAGAAAGCCTAAGTTCTAACCCATCCCTTCAACAGGAGCCAAACTGTAATATTGCTTCAACGCCATTTTAAGCAGAGCTAAAATAAAGGGTGAAATCCAAAACAAGATTCTGTGCAAAGAAATCAGCACAGAGTCCTTCTGTGATAAAGGCTTTAGTGGAGGGAGGTGGCTACAGTCTCATGGTCCAAACCCCAAAGAATTTTTTTATTTTCACGTCCTTGGCTTCAGGGACAGTGCTGTGTGAGCAAGGACTAGAAAAAGAATCAGAACATTACGAGCCTTCCCCGCAGTAAGTATCGATTGCAGCTTTTAAGAAGATTCAGTGCTATTTCTTTCTTTTTTCTCAACCTACTTGGGTACAGAACCAAAGTAAACATAAGACAGTAGAGCAAGCTGGTGAGGCTGCTTTGTGAAACTCAGCCAAAGTTTCTGCTACTTTAATTTGGGGAGAAAAATAAGTGTTACAAAATGTCTAGGAAAAGTTTGTGCTGAGAAAGCAAACGAGTTTAAAAGTGGGCAATGCGATTTATTGAAGAGAAAGAATAGAAAAAGGGCAGCAAAATAATTATGGAAATGCCAGATTTATCTATTCCTTTTAAAATCAACAAAGCAGCAAAGCAAAAGTTGATTTTTCTCCAGTCTAGGCTTTTTTCCTTCCTTTCCCTTCCCCTTTTCTTGCCTTCCCGTGCCTGTTGTAAGAGCAAACAGCGGTGGCAGAGGAACGAGGCTGGCCCTGCCTGAGCCTGACATTTAACCAATTCTGGTAACAGCACGTTTACCACCTTCCTTTCCACTCCAGTCTGTAGATACAACACAAGGAAGGGCCACTTATTTTTTTTCCCCTTTCTGTTTAGTAAATTCTCTCTATATAAAAACTTTCAAGTGTCCCTCTCCCCCTGAACCAACCTTCACCACAAAAATCTCCTGATACAGAATTTAAAAATGCCAGGTAGTGGTCATAAAATTTTCAATGCATAACACACAAACACACATGCAATCCTTGTGATTCTCTCTACTATCCTGCAGCTCAAATCGGCGAGGCAAAAGCTCCAGCTGTAACACTGAAACTGCAAAGAATCTGCTAAATTCAGTGATAGAGCTGGAAAAAACCAAACCAAAACCAAAACAAAACCAAAAAACCAATGAGCAAAGAATGTACCTAATTACTACTAATCCTGCCTATTAGATTTCATTCAGACACCACAACTTCTTTCAAATAACCCCAGTTTATTTTTGAAAAAAAATCCTTTCTTCAGGCAGGATATGGGGGAGGAGTCAATCAGTGATGTTTTACACATGCACATCTGGATACAGTCCAATTATTCCCCTTATACATTCCTCCAGTTGTTTTCATTTTGCTCCATGCTCTGGCATTCATAAATTTGTGAGATTAATTGTGTGTGAGCGTCTGCAGTCTTGGATCTGGGCACGGGTTGAGCAGCAACACAGCTAGAAGTCAACATTAAAGAGAGCTCCAGTTCAGAAAACACAATTTACATTTATACATCTCTGGTACAGTAAGGAATGAAGCAGCCATCATCCTTACCACATGCATCAAATTGGTAAGATTAATTCAATATCAACTACATTTTATTACCATAGTTAGTGTGAACCTCATGAATACTTAATTACTCAGCGTTAACTACAAAAGAAGGAATTTTTTTTATAGTTTTTTTAAGATTTGTTTTGTTGGGGATTTTTTTTAATAGTTTTTAGTTTTTCTTGGTGTGATTTTATTTGCATTTGTGAATCATAAGCCACTGCAAGGACAGAAGCATTTTAAACCTGGGCTCCAACTAACCCAGAGGATTCTGCCACTCTGGCCACCACCAGGGTCTACAGAGCTGGCAAATCCAGAAACCTGGGAAATGCCCCTGTCAGAGGCTTTCCTGTGGGAAGCTCCCACTCCTTGCTGCTGTAACTTGCTATTTACAATCTCCAGCAAAGGCAGACATGAAGGTTGTGACTGAGCTTCTGCAATGCTCTGGCTATTCCAGGCTGCTGGAACAGCCCCCTTTGGGGCCAAAAGCAACTGAGCTCAACCCAATCACCAGCACAGGGAAAGCAAGGGGGCTAAGCCCTGCTTCTCCTCTCCTGGGGCCAAGCCTTCCATTTACTGATGTTTTGTATTTTATGTGCAATTTACTAACCAAAACCAGCTGTTTCCTCAAGTTCTCTGCAATTTATTGTTTTGCAAAATCAGTTTCACATTACACTTCTGATCAGTGCAGTTCCACATGAGAGCTACACAACTGAGGTGAGGTATTAAAAAGCCAGGGGTGGAAGACCAAGAATCTGCTCCCTTGACTGCAAAATTTGTGACCCAAATACAGGGCTGGATGCACAAATCCCATTTGAGGTCCAAGAGCACAGGCAATCCCAGGCTGTGATGTAGGAGTCAGGGCAGAGTGACAAGGGAGACCAACTGTGCCCAGCTCCTGAAGCTTAGGAATAGCTGCACAGCCATAAGCTGTTTTGGTTTGGCTGGTTTTGTGCAAGATGGCTGTTGTATTTTTGAACAATTATCCATCAGATTTGATGGGATTTTTACAGAAGATAAATTGAACCTTCTTACAGCCATCCAGTCTTTTCCAAAAATCTTGATGAACTGTGCAAGAGTCAGTCTGGGTATAACACCATTTCAAATTCAGCAGATGATACTAATCTAAAATTAACTCCCTCACATTTCCCATAGCTAATCCATCTTGTGGATTAATCCTTGAAGATCTCTCAAATCTGTAGCTCTTGATAAGACACAGCAGAGGAAAGGGAAAAAAAAAAACAAAACCAGAACAACTCTTCAAGCCAGGAGATTTTACAATATTTTTTCTCCAACCCATGAAATTCTGCTTTACTTTTCTTCGTGCAGAAGGAAATCATCTTGCATTGGGCATTTGTCATGACCACATTACCTGAATCTGACAGTGAATTGCCACTGCACTGAGACAATTTTCTCGTCCTGCCAGCTACCACTGCTAATCCCTGCAACTCCTCTGGGAATGCTGGAGGGTGAAGGTCTAAAAGGCAGAGACAGTGGTTACAGCAAGTTTATTGCTGGGGCAAACATAGCTATCTCCCCAGCACTGCAGTGCTCCCACAGCTTGCACTGTGACACTTGAGAACTGCACCAGCTGTGAAGCTCAGCCCCTCACCCCAAACCCCCATCCACCGAATTGCATCCAACCTCAAGATTTGAATAAACTCTTTTAGTCTTCCTTCCTTCTTAAAGTTAGGAAATCATACCCCAAACCAACCAATGTTACAACTTGAATGAAATTCTTTCAACATCAAGCACCTGAGAGTGAGGGAAGGTCAGATTTATGGCTGCACACAGAAGGCCTGTCCTGCCCTGTGTGTGCAGGCATTGTGATTAACTCTCTGATTCCGTGATTGTGCCCTGCTTTTCTGCAGCACTCCTGCCTCATTCACTCTGCAGAAAGCACATACAAGAGGAGAGAATTACATTTGTACAAACAACCATAAATCTACTATTTCCTAGCTTCTGAGTACTTGACTTTGCAAACAATGTTCCTTTCATGTAGATTTCTGGTTGTAATACTTGTACAGCCTACACCTAAAAACATTGCAGCAACCTGACTGACAGTCTTGTTTAAGAGTACAGAATCAGTTTTTGAAACCTACTCATTTTATGGATGTAACATTTGCAAAAACTCTCATTTCATGGTTGCACTATCAAGCCTATAAAAGTCATATTTTCCACACAATAGAGGCAGTGTAAAAATTAAAACAAGCTGCAGACTGATTGACCAAGTTGTCTGAATTATTCTCTTTCTTCCTAACAATGAACTGTGCTCTCTGAGCTCCAAGTAACAATTAAGAAGGGTGGGGGTGGGGGTTGCAGGGCAACCTATAGTAAATAGCATTTTAATTGCACTCTTGCAAAAAAATACAAGTAAAATAGTAACACATAAAATAAGCCCCATTTTCCCTTTAAAGCCCTTGGAGCTGTTTTAGTAAAGCAGAAGCTCTGAGCTACAGGCGAGGCCACAAATCTTACCCAGCACAAGTCGAAAGAAAAACAGAAAGTAGCTCATACAAATTTCTGGAATCATGTCTTCCAAGGCAGTATAAAGTAGCCTTTATACCTGAGTTAGACTATCAGAGCATCAACTGCTACGATGGAAGAGACCCAGTGCACACTGCAGTTGCTGGCTCAGCAGGTGGCACTGGATAAATACACACATGATACTTTTACTCCATAGCTCCTAAACAGATGTCCAAAAGCACTGCTTATTAAGCTGGTTCTGTTTAAAAAAAAACACCCATAAAAATACTATTGAAGGGTCCCATATAATCAGGTCTCATTGGTTTTACTTTGAGAGCTCATGGAGCAAAACTTCTTGCCAACTCAGCCAGGGCTCTCTGCCACACCTCCTAAAGTCACATACATCCTGCAGTTCCTGGTACTTGGCTAAATCTGGCTCACTCACCTCCTTTAACCACTGGGGTATTTTTTACAGAGGAGAAGCAAACAGAACTTTGCAAACTACTGTTTGTGCTTTACTCTCTCACAGCTGTGTGAGCAAGTAAGGCAGTGAGCCTTACTTACTTAGAAAGCAGTAAAATTAAAATCTCGCCCCCAAACAGTCATCACTAAGAAGATTACAAGTTGAGGTGTGATATCTCCCTGAGTATCCATCTCCTTTTCTGGTTGCTTTCCATTCTGTCCAAGGATTGAAAGCATTTTTAAACTTTCCCTTTGACATTGGGAAGAAACTGGCAGAAAGGTCTTAAGGAAATATCCTTAGCAAATTCAAGATTTTCACTACACAGAATAAATACTTCAGCTAAATTAGGTTTCTCATTTCTACTGGAAACAGGTAAGCAGGTCTCCAATTCTGCCATTCATTCAGGAATTTTCATAGCATGGATTACAGTGAGTCTTAATGGAGATGGAAAGCAGATTGCAGCCTTTTCCAGTGAAATGTGACTTTATTACAAAAGCTGTATGGAAGCAAGGAGAGGTTCCTGTTAATGCACATAACCATGCTTTAGCAACGCCCTCAATACATAATATCTACACTGAAAGCCACAAACAGGGTCATTCATTTTCAGAAGTTATAAGGGATAATTACAGGACAGCAAAGCAGGATTTTTCCTCACATGCACACTAGAGAAACAACTTTGTTTCAAAATTAATATTGTTCAGAACAGTATTAGCAAACCTCTGTGAACAGCAAGTAATGAATATACAGAAAGAGCCTTTAAGACTAAGCCTTAACTGCCATGTGGGAGTGTTCAATGTCCTTCACCTGCTCAGACCAGCTCAAGGTGAACATACTCAGGTACAACAGACACAAAGTGCCAAATTTAATGATCTGTGTTTCCACACAGCAGAAGACAGAACTAACATTCCTTCCTGAGCAGCCACCAGCTGTGACTGAAGGGTTAACTAAACACCAACATCTTCATTTTTTAACTAGTGAACAAAGTCTTCAAGCACACCTACTCCCACCTTTGGATGCTCTTTTGGCATCTGACACCTGCACTTGCACCACAAACCCTTGGAGTATTTAGCTGCTATTGCCAAGTTGAATTCTTATCATTAAACTTACAACCATCACATGAAGATTGCTGGGAGGCTGCCAATATTATTGAGGCTCCTTATGGATTGTCTAACAAAGCTTGTAGTGCCACCTGTTCAGGAGACAATCTCCACCCCAGAGCCTGCTTCCTCCCCAACTCTCCCTTCTATGCTGTCCTCCCCACTTCTCCATCCTTCCATCTGATAGCGTTTGCTCAGCATCTTTCCTGCTATTTTTCCTTTACTGACACAGGCTCCACTTTCTCCATAAACACATCTCAAGGTTCACATAAATAAGAACTTAGAATTTAGCAAATCTTAACAAGATGAGGCTACTTCTGTAACATTTACTCCCACAAGACATACTGAACAATTTAATTGCCTCAGATCAGCTACATCACTATCATTGCAAACCAAGTAACAGATTATCTTGGAGAGGCTAATTAGGGGTAAACAAATGAAACACAGTTATGATTCACCTATGCAAAAGAATTAAGCTCAATCTCACCAAAAATATTTAACACAGACTCAGTCAGATAAGTATGTTCTGATATACAACACAAGAGAACAAAATTCATTGATAGTAGCAGAGCTCCATTGAAAGAATGAATCACCAACACTTTGATAAAGAGCAGGAGTGGAGCATGGTGTAAAATATCAAATTCTACACAGAAGACTGAATTGGGTACACATTTAATATCTCTTCCTGATGTTATTTTCTGATACTATAAAGTAAGGCCTCATTTCTGACTCCCTGGCTCTAGAGTATGTTTTTCTTTCATTATATGCACATACCCTACGTAAAAGGAATTTACCATTAGTTTTTTGGCCTTTAACAGACATATTTAGTAATTACTTTAAAATGTTGACATTTATGATCAGTAGTAAAGATAAATATAACCTTTATGCAAAATTCTGTGGGAGATTTAGACTGCAGCAGGTGAATAACACAGGCATGATTCCCACAGGTTCCTCTCCAGAGGATGTTCTTTCCAAACTCAACCCCACGGGGCATAGAAAGGTCAGAGATTACAAAAGATTGGCCACAATCTAATGGTTTTTTCCTTCTATATGACCAGATGAGTGCAAAGCAACAAAACAACAGAAGAATAAAAGGAAAAATAAAAACCAGATGTCCATCAGAGTATTCATGGATTAATGGCTAAATGGTCAAGTGGGACTAGACTGGTTCTGGGGAGCAAAGGGATTGGGTGCAGAAAGAATTGCAATATTAAATCTTCCAGAGGCAATTTTTTGGAGATCATGGCTTGCAGATACAATAGTGGAAGAGGGAAAGTCACTGGGGGAAAGAATTGAAGGTCCCCTAAGTCAGAGATTGATAAATGGTGATAGTACCTGTTCAAGGAATTAAAGGTGACACAGGAGATGTGGTTTTGAGAACACAGATGGGAAAGTACAGCCTTCAGGCCACAGGGCATAGGAGACTTCACTCAACATCCAAACTTAATCCAGTTCAATGTAGGCTTAGGCAAATTTTACAGGTGTTAAAGATCTAGAAGCACTAATTGGCAGATAATATTCTAGTCAGGCTGGATCCAAGCATGACCTCTGTAAACCTCTTGTCCTGAGATGGAGGCAATACATTCTATAAAAAGGTTTTTTGCCCCTGTAGCTGTTCAAATGCAGGACTTCTGAGAGTTACCATAAAGGGGAATACTGTGGGAGATTCTGTGGGACAGAATTCAATCTTATACCCAATACAACATATCTTTACACATAAACCACCTCCCCTTAATTCCCTACTGTGTCTTGCCTAACTTCAGACATTCCCTACTACCCGTTTTTTTTGCTTCTATTTTATCACAGCCCCAAACAAACACTTTCAATTACATTTCAACAAGTTCTTCTGAAGGTTTTACAGAAAAGAGAAAGAACCCAAAGTAGAAATAATTTGCTCAAGGTCATATAAGTATATGAAAAGACAAGAGCAAAAATCTTGATTCAGTCTTCAATTATACTGCTTATTCTCACCATGTTATCAATAAATACATTTAATTCTTCAGAATGTTTCCAGCACTGATGTATTATGGAGCTCCCATGCATTCTCTCTTCCCTGAGTTTTCAGCATACGCTCCTTTGGATGGAATCATCATCACTGTGTCTCTAAGTCTCCAAGTCTGTCATGAAAAATAACCATTTTGTTAAAAACAACCAAACCAACCCCCCAGCGGTTTCCTCACTGTACAAAGCACTGTGCACATCCACAGGTGTAGTCTCAGCTCAGGAGCAGGGGTTTGTGCAGACCTCACACAGGTATCTCTATGGAGCATCATCTGCAATTTCTTCATTGATTTTTGCAGCTTGCTGTAAGAACAGGTTGGTTTGAGTGGCACTGGAGTTAATGAGCAGACTGAGTAATCCATCCCATCCATGGCTGTGTGGGAATCCCTTCTCAAGGAATTCAATATTGCCTTTATGCTCTACTATCTCTCTGTCTCCTGTCACTGATCACCTCATTTCAACTCCTATGTTATGATTCTATTCCAATTGCAAGAGATGTGCAGTTTTTAGAAAAAGAAAGCTGCTGGTGTAATAAACAGACAATGAACTGCGGCCATGAAGAGAAAGTCTCATTACATGGAGATTTATGCAAACTTGTCCTCTTGTACAGGAAATTTTCTATCAGCCCTTCTAAGAATGAACAAAACACTAACAGCTCTGGAATTGAATGCACAGTATATTTAAACATAACTGAGACCCAAAATAGCAGCATATTGACTTTTCATAATGCCTTGTGGATCTTCAAAGTCAAGAAGGGAAGGACAGCACCAATAATATTTTTTTTAAACTGCTCGTGATTGTTTTTCCTAGTCAAGGCAACAGTCTGTCAATACCTCAGAGTATGCCAAATACAGTTTCAAAACAGGAGTTTGAATTATGAACAAAAGCTAAAAAAACACCACAAATATTTCTCAACAGGTGGAAAGCATAGAAATAAAATTTCAGATAATACAAATACATTCAAACAGCAACATTTTCCACATAAAAACATGTTTCCCCCTAGCTAACTGGAAAACTTCAGACTAAAGACAGCATTTTGATTTATCAAACCTGAAAAACAAAATATTTCCCATCCCTCCAAAATTAAGGGACCCAATAGAAACTAAAAACCAAATGAGATTCTATGAAACAGTGTGCTAGCCAAACATCAATGGTAAATCTTTTTGTTGTAGCAGTATCTAAATGCTGTAACTTAGGGTCACATCTTTATATGGAGATTTGGGTGCACCCAGAGGCAATCAATATTTTTAAGTGCTTACAGTTTAAAGACAAAAGCAGAAAACATTAAATGGGAATGAACTATACCAGGCAAATATATTTTATAAGGATTAACATAATTTTGTTATAGTTCTTTGGGATTTTGATGAGTGAGATATGCTTACATATTCTACTGTAGTAATCAAAATAAGATCTTACGTGCTTTGTCAATAAGATACAAGGATACAATGATTACATCTCCTGTCTACTCAGTACTTCACTATTACATAAATTAAACTATCCTTATTTCCTCCCTCTCAGTGCAAGGTTTTGACCATACCAACCCCAAATCACTCTGTAGTTTCTCTCACAGGAAAGGAATCTAAGTGCATTTTTAAAAAAGAGCCAATACAGGAATCAGGTATTTATAATTAACACCTTTTTGAGGAGAAGGAGAGGAAGGAGAGGAAGGAGAGGAAGGAGAGGAAGGAGAGGAAGGAGAGGAAGGAGAGGAAGGAGAGGAAGGAGAGGAAGGAGAGGAAGGAGAGGAGAAACAATTCTCTGCTGTATTTGATGTCCAGAAGGTAGGAATTCAGAGTTACATTCCCCTGAATCATTTCCATTTTTTTTCCTGCTCAGAATTCAAATACTCTGAGAGAACATTTGAGTTGTGTGACACTGACAGAACAGCAGAAACATTCCCTGGCTTTTCTGACTTGCTTTTTGGTTAGGCCCTTATGTGCCTTCAGGTCTTGGCTGTTAATTGAATCAAGACAGATTTCAGCCAACTGCACAACAGCGGCATCATCAGCCTGTGATCCACTCAGGCTCTGAAAGGCCCTCCATGGCTTTTGTGAGCTCAGGGCCTCTTTGTGCAGTTCTTCACTGTTTAAAGTGTGTACTGTCGCTTGATCTGGGCACTTCTACTGCTCAGAAGCTACTTCAGCATTCTTGTAACAGTTAGAGAAAACACTGCAAGCCTCTTTCAAGAGATCTGAAACTTTAAAGAAACTGAAACTGGTCCTTCAGCCTTGGTTAATCTGTGAAGCTGAAATTGCAAGAACACTCCTGACTTTCTGCAATGTTCCCTTAACACAGTGGTGTTATTTTTCAAGATTTCAGATTTAGATATTCTCCTTGGAAATCTAAGAAAACTGGACCTAGGAATTCAAGTCTTTTGGTTAATTTTCACTACTCCCCTGACCAAATAAAACTCTTTACCATGCTGTTTGCACTGATGGATAACAAAGCACGAAATTACTGGCCAAATCTGGGTGTTTCCCACATGCACACACATATTGCTGAGTTTCTGGTAATTACCACTGAAGAGTTCCATTCTCTACAGCTTCCAAAAAGTCTGAGAGGGAGAAGATCTTCACAACTTCCCTTTCAAGCCAGTGAAGTCTTTCACTCACAGACCTGAACTTGAAGTACAACATATCCACAACATGAAAAAGCTGAGCTCTGTTCAAAGTGTACTCTGTTTTATTTGTCCTGTGGTGCTCCTTTTCCCAGAATCTGTGCAAAAACCAAGGGACTACCTCAGCACTGAAGAGTCTCAGGGAACTTTTAAAAACCGAACTTCTGTTCAAAACCAGGTGAAAAAATCTAAACCCTGAGACTCCGAGAAAATCTACTGCACTGTTTTCAGACATGGTGAAATTTTCCACAACTCCACAGCAGCTTAAGGATTTTTTACTATTTTGAACAGTATCAGACACTAGGGTAGACTTCATTTCTGTGTGCAGTGTTCATCAAGACCTTTACATTGTGGTGCCTCTCCTGTGCTACAGCTCTATCAACTCAGCAGCTTCGCAGATCTTTGACATCAATTCAATTCACTAAGACTTAAATTAACAGATGTTCCAACATATTCTATACAAATTATCTTCTTTCTGTATAGAATCCTACATGAAATTATACTGCTGATCAAATTTTTTCTTCACTTAAAAAAAAAAAGGAAACCACACTCCTTTCGTTTAAAGCTCCATACTATTCATCTAGCAGTTTGTTTCTCTCTCCTCTACTAGCAGAAAATATAATACAGGAAAAGATTTAAATGAAAAACAGATCTGTGTAGTGAATTGCATATGGTTTGCATTTTCCTCCATGCAATGTTTCATAGAGAGTCAATGAAGAAATCCCTCCCACAAATCCAGATCTGAAGTCCACTTTCAGAATCTTGTCAGCACAGGAGTTAGGAGACAACTCTGCACATGAAAATGCTGCAAGCTGCCTGTGCTCTATCTTGTTAGGGTAAATCATTCCTAGAAAGTACCCCTGGATCTAGGTAATAAATCAGTGTTTAGAAAATATGCACACTCAAATGATGCTGGCTGTGTGTGTGTGAACCTGCTGGTTTCAGGCATACCAGGTTTGGTGTGCAGCACACAGCTTGCTGCATTTTACACCTCTTTGCAGCAGGGTTTTCCAGCACTAACAACTTTACATTCGTTGACATTCTCCATGCTAAACTAAACCCAGCCAATAAATACCACTTCTGCCAAAAAGCCTCCATAACTATGACATTCCATCAGCTTTCCTAGCTGATTTAAGTAATTATTTCCAAAGTTTTTCTGACTTTGTTTACATAAAACTCATCTTTTCCTTCTATTCCTCATAGCCTGAACTATTTCTTTTCCTCTTGCATTCTCAGCAGTTCCTGGTGACATCCAAACACCAAGGCAAGCGTGCCATGTTTCTATCAGACACCAAAGGAGGTTTACAAAGCAGGAGGCTCCTTCTTTCCCACTCTGGGGGTTTCCATGTCAGGGAATGAGAATGAAAGATGAGCTGCTGTTTCTCAGATGCCTTTGTTGTTTCTATGAGTTAACAACTGTTTGGATTTCACTCCTTTTAAAGATTGGCTTTAAGTGGGGCATTGAGTGGGATGCAAAAATGAAACAGAAAATCTGGAACACCTTCTCCTGTACCTTCTCAAGGTAAAAGTCCAGGTAGGAGGGATGTTTGTGTAGAAATATGTTCCCAAATGCACGACTTAGTGAGCACATCAGAAGCACACAGCACTGCTCCCTGGAAAAACAAGACACTAAAGCTCTGCTTAGTTGCAAGATGGAAGCAAAGACCAAGCTTGGTAAAACTTAGCAAAATAATAGCTGACAGTATTTTGCCTTTGAGAGAATGTGCAGCAGTATGGGATGAACACATCCTGCCTGACAGACACGATGTGCCTGTTCAGAAAAATCCAGAGCACAGAGGTTACCTGGTTTGTAGGTCTGTTTCTGATGGAGAACTGTGGGCTGAGAATTCTTTAACATGTTAAAAGAAGAAAAGGAAGTTTTGCCTCCTTAAATTTGCACATATGAAAATGAAAAATGTTACCCAGGGAAAGAAAGAGTCAGTAGAAAACTAACAAAAAAATGAAACATAGGAATATAGAAGAAATTACGTTGTTTTTTTTTTTGACTCCTATTAACATGGAAAACTATCAGTACAGCACCATGTGTTCTAAAATCATGTAGCAGAACTGGCATCCCCACATTAGCTCAGTTCCACCTGGCACTTCAGACCTTCACATCCTTGAGTGCTGACCCTAAAACCAGGTCAGGGTGTTGAAAAAACCTGAGTATTCAAGGTTTACAACAACACCTTCTAATCCCAGAGTCTTCCCATTAAATTCATGTCCAAACAAAGCCAAACTTGCATGAACAAACCTTTCTGTTGGTTATTCCCATTTACATACAGTTATTTCTAATTACTTTTTCCCAGCTTTACCAAGTTTTCACCCTTCCAAACTCTGAATTAGCTTTCAGAAGATTCTCAGGTACCTGACAACCCTTCTCAGTTTACTAATTTTTACTGTGAAGTCTACAGTAAAATATTTTCTTTGTTAAATGCCAAAAGTGGAGGGAAGCTGTGGGATAACCCAGGACATCTCCCTGGTGTTTTCAGCCAGTCCTGGTGTACAAGTATGAAATCTGGAAACCTTCTTCCTCTGTGCATTAGAGACTAACACATCTAGTTACAACTAGAACACTTGTTGAAGTAGTCCAGAAAAAGCAGAGAGAGGTACTGGGAAATAATACTGTACTACAAAGTTTTTTGGGTTTTTTTAATACATACACCAGGTATGTAAACTTTTAGCTGTAAAGAAGTTCAGCTCCATCAGGCTTGTGAAACTTGCTTGGTTGCAGAGTTTCAGAGGCATACTCAGGCATCTCAGGCATATAACCACCATTTTCCTGGCTCTCTCTTGATTTTACCATTTTAACTGCATTTTCAGGTCTCACTCTACATGAATAGTGTTTGTGAATGATTTGCCAAGCAACATTAAAATGCACAAAATTGCTCCTCCTTCTTGTATTTTCCACATTTCCCACATGATACCCAACACAAGGCAATGTTTTGGTGCAGCGCTCAACCAAAAAATCCTGTTGTAAGGCTTTAGGAAAAGACACATTTAATAAACACCCCTTGCAGTTGGAGTAAAAGATGACAGAAGTCCCTTAGGGAATCAAGAACAGAGCTGTCCACTTCATCCCTGAACTTCAGGCAGTCCTCAGAATACACTGAGATTGACATATCACAAAGGGAATCACGGCAGAGATGTGAGCAGTGATGGGACAAGCTGCCCTTGGGTGTTGCCAGAAAGGGCTGTGGGTGGGTTGTTGGCTGTTTTAGAGGTTCTGCTTTTCAATCCAGACCAGAGCCTCAAGAGGTTAAGTGTTACACACAAAAGACTTGGGTAAACTATTTGCTATCTTGGGTTGAAGTACCCAGTTGGACAGCAGAGGGGGTAATTCTGTACATCCAAGGAAAAGCCATTCCAACAGCAAAAGGAAGGCCTGGGATGAAGCTGTGGAGACTGACATGAAAGGAACAGATCAATATGCAGGGATGGCTGCTGTCAGTGAGAGACCACAGATCAGCATTGCAACAACATGAAAGGAGAGAAGAATCGTGAACCATCCCCCAGAAAAACATACTGAAACAGTAACAGGGACTTCAAAGAATGAACACTGTTCCTTTTGGGGTTCTGTACTGCAAAGGTGAAGTTATTGCTGTGATTTCAAACAATTATAGGGAGAGGGAAGAACTTTCTGATCTCTGAAGAGTGTGAACAGAGAGGCATCAATGGAGGTGTTGGTCATGACTGACACTTTTAAAGCATCCCCTGTGTCTAACATGATCCACAAGGAAAGGAACTTCAATCAACTCTTCAAAAGCTCTCCATAGTCTCTCTCACATCTCTCAAACTTTCAGTAAATTGCTTAATTTTTCTGGAACTTACACAGGCATTTGAAAATGCTTAGTAATTTGAGAAAAGGAAATTACTATGAACATAACAAGACTGAACTTCTGTTTTACTAAACTACTGGTTACTAGCTACAGTGAGTTTAGGCCGTTGGATATTGTCAACAGTAAGAAATATCTACCAGGCCAATACGATGGCTCACTGGTTTTTAGAACACATCTTGCCTCAACTGAGAGAACATTAGCAAAGCCACAGTAAACACACATCTTCCTGCACTGCATGTAAATCAACAGCAAAGGCTAAGCACTAAAACTTTATTTGTAAAGCAGACAGGTGAAGTAAATAACAGAGAAAGTCTGTTAGTAGCTCAGCTTTATCAGAATTTTAAACTGATAAATCATCCCTTGCTTAGCTAAGAACAACTAACACATACTGCCACAAAGGCAGGACACAAGCTCTCTTTTGGCTCCAGGAGCTCAAGTGACAAAAATTTCTGTTTCTTTTAATTGAGAGATACATAGAGTGGTAATGAGGAAGTTTGAAACCTCTCTTCCTAGGGAGCATTGATAAAAAAAAAAGCAACTATAAATGGCAACATTCTGTTGATCTGTTAACTCTTTGTTTCCCACATCTTCATTGATAAAAATGCAACTATAAATGCTAGGGACAATGTAAAAAAAATGGTAACATTCTGTTGATCTGTTAACTCTTTGTTTCCCACATCTTCAGGAAACATATTTAATGTTTCAGGGAGCTGTAAGCTGTGCTTGAGAGCACTATCATTCACCAGTTCACATGAAAATTTTGCAAAAATCAGATTTCAAAATCTTTGAGCAATCAAAAGGCTTTTAAGTTGGCCCTTAATTCTAATTTAAATACTTATGTCTACATAATTAACTCAGCAAGAGTAGGTGATTAAATCTTCATACCTACAGAAAAAGTCAGACATAACTACTCCTTGGATATCACTTATTAATCTTTGGAAACCAGATAAGATCTCATAAAAGAGGATGAGTTATTTTGTTATGGATTTCATGGAGCTGCAGCAATGCAGCTTTGACAGTCACCTCTCCTCAGAGCTCACACCTCTGCATAGCACAAATGACAGATTGCTGCATCCAGCCTCAGGAAAGGAACTCACAGTTTCACATTCCACAGCCTGGCTCCATATTGTTAAATCTTTATCAAAAGCAAGAAACCAATGAATAAATTATGTTATGAACAGAAGTTTTGGCAAGACAAAGATGACACTTCACGCAGCAGTTAATATAAAGAGAGGATAATAGTCCTGCCAAAGACAATAAATACTAGAAGAAATGGCTTTCAGTTTTAAAGGCCCTGAGCAATATTGCTGGTGTTCATTTTAAGATCTGCTTCTACAACACAATTCCCTTAAGATTGTTCTTAAATGTGAAAAGGATGGATGTTTTTGTTTTGGGATCATTCACAATGTTGGAATTGCAAACCACAGGCTTGAACTGAGGTGAGAGTTAACATCACTTTGCCACTAATTTCTTTCAACTGCATCCTTCTCTTTTGTGATCTCCCTTCCCCCCACTAAAAAAATCTCCAGGCATTACTATCGAAAATATACTCATGTAATAAATCATGTATTTGCTCTCACGTGACTGGTATTCATTAGAGTCAAAGATCTCCAAGATCTGCCCCCAGAGTGTATTATGTTACTGAAACATAGAAATAGCTGCAACACAAAGTTTTGCCAGAAAAAAAACCCACAAAAGTAACAACAAACTGTCTCTCAGTTGGGCAGAAGAAAGAATGTTCATAAAAATATTTCTGAGGGGTAAATCAAACCCCAAAGTCTAATTAGACAAAACCAGCAGTTTAAACCAACAAGACACAGGATTTTTAACTAGAAACTTCTAGAAGTATACACTTTTTTCAGTCACCCGGGCAGTTGTCTTTTCAAAGAGAATTTTTTTTCTAGAACAGAATGGAAAAAGAAACATAAACCACTACAAGTTTATCCATTATATATCCCAGCTTTGGTTAAGCAGTAAACAACAGGCTCCTACATTCCCTCAAATGCACCCCCTTACTGTGCAGTTATTTTGCTTCACTGAATGCTACAATCACTTTGTAGCAGAAGTGACATCTCCTGTGAGAGAGGCAATGCTACTCCAGTGATGTGGTAACCTGACTGAAACATTTCAGCCTGAGTGGGCAAAAGGAACACTCGATTCAGCTGCACATCTGGGTTTTATAAAGGGTCCAAAAGCTTAACGCTAACATGCTGCAGGGCTAAAACACAGTTGAGGAGATCACAGCAGTCAAGAAAGAGGACAGTGTTAATCCAGGGCATATCGTGCTCTTCACCACTGCTCTGAAAATTAACTTAGCTCAGCTAATTTTGCATCTCCACAAATTGTGTGTTGTGTATGAGTAAGCAATGACTAAGGAAATGTCAAAGCTATTCCATATCCTGTCCTTTTCCTGAAGAAAACCATGACAGGCCGAGAGGATACCTCCCATTAAGGCCACAACAATTCAACAAGGCAGATTCTTTTTTTTTTTTT
>NW_005054421.1:1502162-1513674 GCF_000277835.1 Geospiza fortis
ATAACCTATATGGAATCTAAACATTGCCAGTCATTATAATCACTTGTGACCACTGTGCTGAGCACACACGGCTCCTCCAAATCAATTTACTATCCAAATATCAGTTTAGATATTCAAATATATATAATATCTAATAATGTGTTATTTTATGTATACTGCATTAGATATAATATGAGCATGAGTGCATAACTACAATTTAAGCTGAAAATGCACAGTGAGCACAAAGTCAGCTGTACATGAAAATACCTGCTCTGTACTACACTGGTTCTTTTCCAGTGTTTCAGATTGTTCATTGATAAACTTTGACCATTGGCTAGAAAGGCAGAAAAAATACTGAACAATACAGACCAGAAGGTGATGCACACATTACAACCAGAGTGAATATAACCAGGCTGCTGAAAAGGCAAAAAGAAGTGGCATCGATGTTGAACCTGCAGTTGGGTTCCTCACAGCTGGGAGGACAGAAATCAGCAGTGGCTCTCCATAGGTGTCCACCTCAGAGGTGCTGAATTGTCCCCTGCACACCAAAGGTAAAGGAAACACAGGCTCCTGAACGTGGTTGTTATGAATTTCATCTCAGATATCCAAAATAGCTGGACTGAGCCCTTCCAGCTCTGCCTTCTCCCCATTTGTGCCTCTCTCATAAACCTGAATAAAGTTTGAGACAAAGTACATAGAGCAGAAATGTGGAATTGAGCAGAGAAAAGGTGAAAGAGTAAATATCCTAAAGCATCCAAACTACATGTCTGGTGAGAAGGGAGAGGACAGGGGGACAAGTGATAAGGGATAGAGCAAGGAAAAAGGACTGGGATCAGGGAATGGAGTGTTTGGAGACTGTGGTTTTCACCAGTCCATTATGTGTTACAGGAACTACACAACAGAGGGGCATTAGGCTGGAACATTGTCCAGAGCTGTACTAAACTAATTTATAAAAGATCAAATCACTGACTGCAATACTGAGACCAGACTGCCTGGAAAACTGTGCAGCACACAGATGTGGCTCTGGGCAGTCCTATAACCTTCACAGAGGGGTCCCAACCAAAGGGGGCTTCAGTTAGCACTGTTAAACTCCTGCCAGCCTCACAATCTTTCCAGACACCACGAATAATGCTAAAAACAACACATGAGGATGATGGGACAAGCTGAAAATGAGCACCACACTTCAATAGCATGTTCTCATAACAATGGGCACAGCTACTTAAAAGCACCAATCATGCCTACATGCATTGGCCAGAAGGAACAATATTGCTTGGGACATATTTTCTTTTTTGTAAATTTAAAATTAGAAAAATGAGTCTGATTGCAGTGGAAGACCAAGAAACAACAGGATTGCAGGACTGCATTAGGCCTTGCCCAACCATAAGTGATATTCATAAGGGTCACAACCTCCACAGAAACAAAAATCAAATACTCTTGCCTCATGTGCTGCTGCTTCTTCCACCCTCACCTCTTCTGTCCCTGCTTTCTCCCCACCTTCCTTCTTTCATCCATACCCCAAGCATTCTGCATAAAAGGGAACACAATAGAGCCTGTTTGCATTTGTTCACTCTCACTGGCATTTAATTCTCTACTCACTTTGTTCAAAAGCTCAGCTCCCAAACAGACCCTGGAAGTAATTTTGCAGGGGTTTTGTGCTCTGATGGCAATGACAGCCTGCTCATATTGTTGCCTGTATCCTATGCCTACCTATTTTTAATCCTTTTAAATCATGATTTAGCTTATTGAGCACCAAAAAGGGTTAACCTTTGCTGCTGTATGTGCAAAAAAGCTACAGCAAATCATGGCAGACGACTTTCTCTTTGAGAATTTCCAAAATAGCTATGTACAATTGCCTGCTATTATTTCAACTCATTTATCAGCTGCAGACACCCACTTACTCTTCTGGAGTTCCCTGAATCACATCTAGTGCTTTAACAAAGCAGAGATACAAAATTTACAATTCTCCAGACACTTTCTACAGTAACTTTTTAAAGCAAAAAACGCACACTAATGGCAGTTCAGCCACTTCACCACGTAAATGCAGTCTGGGATGTTTTACAAACAAGGAGCACACAGCTCCTGTGCTACCCACACACTTCATGACCATTTCTAAGATGTCCATCCCATTCAGTGTGAAAAATGGCCTGGCACTACATTGCTGTCTGCCAGAAGAAGAAAACAATCCAGCAGAAATACAGCTATTTTCTTTTTCATAGTGGTCCTCCAAATTAGCATTAATGAAGAAATCCGACTTCTCAAAATCCTTAGTTTCCTCCAAGTTAAAAATCAAATAATACTGTCAGCTTGTGGAAAATAATTTGATCATGGGGCTGAGTTCATAGGCACAGCAGAACATCAGCATGATGATAAACTCATGAAAAATGAAGGTTTATCACTACCTCTGGAAGGCACTTAGTATAAACCATGGGTAACAGTTTATTATTGATACTGACTGTCTGAGTGGAGCCTGCCATGCTGCTGCCCTGATGGCTGAAAGCACAGCACAGCCTCAGAAGCTGACTGGAAGCAGTTCAAATCCCACTGTAGAGATGAGGAGCTATTCAGTAAAGGATTTCAAATATTTCAAGTCTAGTCTCAACTTGGTATCAGAAGGAATGGAAATGTCAATGGCTTATTCCTTTCCCAACAGAAATCAAGTGAAAAAGGAGGGATTTGGTCTAAACATCTAAGACAGATGTATGTAAGCAGCTGAGCAGCCCTTAGGAAGGAAAGAAAAAGTGCATTAGAGGTCTGAATGGCTTTGCATGGTATTAGACGCTCTCCCCAACAAGGCTTTAGCATCTTCCTGGGCTCCCAAAACAACCCAAATCCCCTGTTCTCCTTCATTCCTCTGAAGCTTTGCTTTTGCCAGGAAACAAAACTTAGAGGGAACAAATTTCCAGGCCACAGTGTGGGGAGCTATTCTGGTTCTATTTAACCATCTCGGGAAAAACTCACAGACTAAAGCCGCTGCACTTGGCAGCAAGATTCCAAACTTCACTTCCCTCAGCCCTAAACCTGCTTGGTTCATTAATGTTTTGCCTTCTGTGTTATTCAACCTACGTCCCTTTCTGCTGGTATGGAAAGAAGATCCCTGGAAGGCTGTCTTTCCTTGACAACATAATTTCTTGCTCTTGGTGACACATGCAGTAATTAATCTCTGACAGTTCCTCACTGGGGAAAATCTGACTGCTCTACTGAGGGTCCCACTCACAAAAATCACTCCTCAGTCTTTCCAAAACGTATTCTTGTATTCTTCTTCCACAAGGCAAGTGCCAAGTGGGAATACCATAAAAAAGCCAGTCCCTACACAGACAAGGAGCCCTCCTGGTTTACCCATGGCATGCTCTACTTTCTCCCTAATTACAGTTTTATTTTCAAAAGCCCTTGCCCACCAACTCACTCTCTCTGACACACTTATTGCTGGTTATAAGAAAGCGAAGCACACAGCACATTAAACCTCTCCAAACCTTTACCTCTGCTAACTAAACAAGAAACCCCAGCACTGCTTGGACACATGTTAGTCCCCTGCGACCCAAATGGGAGAGCTGGAGGATGTACATTCTGAAACAGACACTCAGTGCTTGGCCTGCCACCACCACAAAGGAGCCTGAAGGTCACTTTTCCTTTTTGTTGGACTCAGACTCCAATTCCAATTCCCTAGCATCCAAGTTTGTTGTATTCATTCTCCCTGAAGTGAGAGCTCTGCAACCTGCCCTGTGCACACCTCTAGGAGCTACGGCTCTGAGAATCTGCTGGCACCTAGGAAGAACCAAATCCTGCAGAACTTACTTAGGACACAAGAGCTCACAGAACACATTTATATTTACATACATTCCTGTGCAGGAAGCTGATGGAGATCTACCTCTCAAGACACTGATATTTGTCTCAGAATTCCAGGCAGAAAAAGAACTGCTGGCACCAACTGCGTCCAGTGCGTATCCAGACCCAGACGCAATCACCTCCAAGTTTGACTTGAGAAGAGCTAACTTGTTCTGTCAGCTGTTGTGTTAGACCATGGGCTAAGGCAGATTTAAAAAAAAGAAAAAAAAGCCACACAACAAAATCAATCTAAGTACAACACTTCGATTCAGCAGAATGAGTAACAAAGAAAAAAAATTTACCGGAGAGCAAGGCTGGTTGCCTGTGGGGAGAATATCTTAAAATCTACGGTAAAGTCATAGTTGGCAAAATTCAATAGATCTGGTAAACATCAAAGATAAAATTCAGCAGAATAATTCCACCAAGCACCATTAAAAGAAAAATGGGACCAGCAGGGTTACCAGTGAAAAACAATGCCAGGCCTAATAGCACTGATCTACCAGAAGCAATTTATTATGACACCAGAAATAGCTATTTTCACAGTGGATGCTTGAAATGAAAACTTTAAAGCTTCTTTAAGTCTTGAGCTATAGCAAAGTATTCAACCAGCCAGCCAAAATAGCTGAAGGGAAATAGGAAGGCCACATGTGGAACTAATTACTCATGTAGAGGCTATGACAAAGAACATTTCTCCAGACTTTTCATGGGGGCTTCACTTTCAGGAAGTAACTCTAATTACTGTTCAAGTCTCGGCAGCCTGCATGCCGCTGACAGTTCCAAGAAAAAATGAACCTATTTGCCCTTTTCTTGGTCTGAAATGCCAAAATAGAAAAGCGCAACTAGAGTCATTAAAAAGAAAGAAAATAAGCACTGGCTTATTACACTAGCTTCCTGAGCAGAATCCTTTTTATAAATTCTGTTTTTCAGCCTTCACAAAAGAGCAAATTCTGCATCTACATTAACTCGCTCTCTGTTGGCTGCAGTGAAACTGTACATCTTGACTTTTTACAGCTTTTCCATACTGGGGCCCACTTCCTGCCCAGTTGAAGAAAAAAATCTGGCCTGAAGATGAAATGACTGCTTAACATTACACTAAAACATCTGGTACCATTTTATACACAGACCCATGTCTGAGAGCAGGCAATTCTAGCGGTCTCACCAGCGGCACAGTGCATACCCAAACCTCCCCAGGGTGACATCATCCCATATATGGACTCTCAGGCCCAGCCCTCCCCCTTTTCCTGGTCCTAAATTCATTGCCAGATCCCCAGTCTGCTGCAAATGTGCCACGTCAAGACTGGAAATCACAGCACTTCAGTGTGTTTCAGTGAGTGCTGCAGAGTGTGAGCGAGAGCCGAGCACAACCCGTGATGCAGGAAGGCAGTTTTTCCCCGAGACTAAAAGAGGATTTAAAATAAATAAATAGACGCGTCCGGAGATCCTGCTCCGTCGCCCCAGTGTTCAGACTACCTGTTCAGGACAATGCTGTTGTACAGTAGTCTGCACATTGGTTAGACTGGGCAAGGGAAAGCGGCGGCGTGGACTATTGGGGACGCAAGTTGCTCTTGCCAAGGAGAAGACACTCATTGCTCCTTTCAGATCTCATATCCAGTATTTTTCTTCACAGGTTTTGCACACTAGGGAATAAGAAACGCTAAGGGACACTGTGAAAAAGGAGGACTGCAGAATAAAGCGGGGAAGACATTCTGGTAAGGCCTGCTTTGGAAGAACACCTGGCCTATGACCTGGCGAACCTAGGTGACTCCCCTCCCCCCTTCCTCCAGTCATCACTGCAAGAAAGATGGAGCTCTGATGGTGCACTAAAAGCCATGCAAGAAATGAGAGAGGTATATTGCCTAGAGGTACACTGCCTAGAGAAGTGTACAGCAGTAAAGCTAAAGTCGGTCATTTCTTTTTTACTATTTTTTTTAAATTTAAAATAAAGCTTTATTCCCCAACAAACTAAAAAGGTAAATTTAATTTTTTTTTACTAGAAGCTTTCAGTATAAATATTTAAGAAGTATATATTTTTTTTTCTTAGGCTTGCTAGAAGTATGTATTCTGAATAGCTCCTGTTGTGATCTATGATCTGAAGATCAATTTTTTTAAAATTATTTTTGCTTAAAGTAATAAAATACTAGAAAAGAATGCATGAATAATATTTTATATTATTGTAAAATATATTATATCACCTCTGGGAAAACTGTACTTAGCTTTTTATATGCAGTTGAAACTTCTTTGCAAGTAACTTATGCTAGATGTGCTAATGAAAACTGGGAGGGAAACCATAGAAAAACTGACTACTCCATACTAGACTTCTGCCCTGTAGAATATAATATCTTTGATTGTCAGGAAAAATTACCTTTTAAAGTTCAGGATGTGATGGAAAATAAATCACTCAATAAATAAAAGGGAAGAAAGAGCTTTCCAACCCGATACCTGGCTGGATCTTGCATGGGAATGATCAGGACCGATCGATTGTTGCCGCTCTCATGTGCACTTTGAATCGCTGATAATTCTTCTACCATTCAAAATGATAAGTTACTTTGTCCTGAATCCCACTGATAAAAATGGAATTTGTAAACCAATGCAGAAGTTTGCTTTGGTGAATTTCCAGCTGTCCTGGTAGGGGAAAAAAACCCTGAGGCTGAATGAAATCCCCACGGACAAAATAATACAAAAAGTCTGGGCTGCAATTTGATACCAGCCGAACTCCAGAGTCAGCTCCCCTAAAGTTAACAGTAGTAACAAACTACTGCAACCGGAAAAAAATCCCACCTATATGGTGCTCCTTATTGCCGGGAAGGCTTGGAATAGCTGTACTGTAAAAAGAATTAGCATAAATATGCAGCCATTAGTATTGCAACCAGCCGACTTTGCAGAAGGTGTGCTGTATTTTAGACAGCCTTCATGCTATACTTTCTTTATTTAAAAAATCTGTATATTTGTATATTATGCTGACCTTTTCCATTGCTCCTTCAATAATCAATAGAGGAGCTTTTGGGGAGGACTGGTCATGTAGTGTTGGTGTAATGGTGCCTGGACTGGCTGCCTTAAAGCTTACAGAGGAAGGACTAACACTGTCATTTCCCTCTGCCTCCCAGCAAAACTTTTCTTTTGACCAAAAACCTCTTTTTTTAATGTATATATACACTTGTAAGTTATTCAGCCTCTCTTCGGTTCATTTTGCAGAAGATTATTTTTAGGATTAACTTAGTGGGGTTTAATCCATTATAGTATGAGTAGATGGAATTTTTGTTCTCATTCTGCTTTAAAGTGGAGTTACAACACACATATAATCGTGGTTATTAAGAGAAAATCTGAAGCAATAGGAAGAAATTAAAGGAATGGAACTAGAGTCACACTGGCATTAATATTTCTCAATCTTTAGTATGATTGCTGTCTTAAGCATCACAAATCTGAAAACTTTTTCTTAGATTTTGCTTAAGCAGTAGAAAAATGTTTCCAAATCTCGTTAAGAAACTCGCTCAGTTTTGCTTTCAAGGGGAATATGATCATTTGCAAATTTTTTTTGTCTCTAATGCTTACTTGCAAAGCTATTTTTTGTTTTTTAATTCTGATCTAGAAATTAAGGAAGGAAATACTATTATCCAGGGAATAATAGGGTCTCCATGAAAATAGTTGCAGATAGCCTATGTTAACTTTTGCTAAATAAGCAAGGACGATGGAAACATATGGAACGAGTGTTTCTCTTATCTCTAGTCCACTATTTGCATTAATCTTTATTTTAAATGACCTTTCTGGGTTTAGGAAGTGATTCCCCTCCCATACACCCATGACTCTTCAAAGTTACATTTTTAGACTGTAAGGCTGAGATCGAGGAGGCCCCCTTGGCATGGGGCTTGGAAAGGAGGCGGGAGGGAAATGCAGAGTGCAAAGCAGCAGATATGGAAAGAAAGGCTGTATTGTTAGCAATGAATAAGGAAGTATATCGACCTCAGCTCAGTAATCAAAACATTTTCAAAGTGAATTAAATGATTCTGCGGTTCTTAAAACACTGCCGGTTTAGTTGAAACAATTTCTAGTTGATCATAGTCACAGAGAAGAGATTTCAATAGTTATAAAACAAGATGCTTTAAACAGGCATGTCAACAAACACAAACAGGCCGCATATAAATATTTCAAAAGAAAAAAAAAACAAAAAACAAAATACCACCAAATATTACTTTTTGTAATGAATAAAAAAAAGAAATTAGCAGGACCCAATGCATACTAATCATGGCGAGAGTTCTCTAAAGCCAGGACAATACCAGTGCTTAAGCCTGTTGTATGAACTGATACATATTACCATAAAATGCACATTGAAGCCAGTAGGAGGATTTAAAATAGGTGAGTGTTTCAATACAATAGACTTCCTTTCATCTTTAGGGAGCGTATTTTATTTAAGTGCACTAAAAAAAAAATTAAATAGGGAAGAGGAAGAAAATATTTCAAACCTTTTCTAACTATTCCTTTAATGTTAAAAATCAAAGGAAAAGAGAGAGAAGGGTGGGGGAAAGACAGCTAACTTTACAGCAATAAATATAGATCAAATAAGTATCCAAATGTGAAAAAAACTAGTTACTTTTTTAAAAGCCCATGTCATTTGCCATCTTTCTGCCTTGTCATTAAGCTGCATGCTGTCTCCTGTATGAGCCTTGCCAGTGCTATTTAGTGCATCTGTATTTTCAGAGCATGAAGACACTGCCACCCGCCCCACGCTCCTTGCCCCCCTTCCTGTACTATCACTGTGCCTCCAGACCACACAAGTATCATTTCTAGATGGAAATATTATAACCAAAATAGCAAAATACCTGCATAAAAATTCCAGGCTTCGACACAGAATGCTCATCATAAACTTTCAATCAAAATCTGTTAAGCAGATTCGAAAATGAAAAGCCCTAAACTTTAATGCGTTGGGTTTTTTAAATAAGATATTTAATCAAGAGCACAACTTTACTTTTACTTGTAAAAGGCTTTGTTTCCTGAACTGTACTTTATTTAGGGGAAAAAAAAATCTTAATTGAAATACTATTAAGGGTCAGGTTTAAACCTACAAAAAGACAGGAAATGCCAGAGTTAAGAATGAAACTTTCCTGAATTATTCTACTGTAGTCCTGTACTGCATTTTACACAGCATTGCAAAGCAGTATCTAAAAATAACAACCTTCCCTTAAATAAAGAGTCCTGATTACTACTGGAGGGAATTCATATCTCAATTCAGTTTCCAAGGTACCAATATTTAAAGTCAGGTCCTTAACATAAGTTTCTGTAAATATAGTATTGGCAATCATGAAATTATGAATTTTTTTTTGTTGTTATGAGTATTCTAAAATATTCTCAAGTTTTTTACTGACTTAGTAGGTCAACCAGACACAGCACACAAAAATGTTAAGCCCTTTAAGCAAGTTAACTACAATTTCAAGGAATTTCAGGTTTTAACTAAAAATCAAGTGCAGATATTCATCTAGTCATGTCTAGCAGCACCCAGTGAATTAACTGAAGGGAAAACAAACTTGCCTCTGCCGAGATGTAAAGTTTTTGCTGATTCTTTGATGAATTCTCCTTGTGTACAGTTATTAGAAAGACGGCACAAAGTTTCCACTTACGATTTTCCTCCCAGTACAACCTCCCTGACAGTTTTTAACTGAAGACCTATTTTAAAAAATCCATACTTCTGCTGTTCCAATATTTTGTACTATAGGTTGCCAACAATTTTGACTGTACAATTCTGTTATTTCAAGAAGCATCCATAACACAAAGTCAGACCTAATTTTCTTCCAGATGAAAGATTTTTCATTTCTTTAGCAACTAAATGCAGGAGTTAAATCTGATTAAATCTATGAAACAATCAGTGTATTATATCTATTTTAAAAATACTTCTTCTAATTTTCCACTTCTGTTTTTCTTCAAAATGGCAAAGCAGGCAGGAAGAAATGGCAAGTTAAAGCATACCCTTAAAATTTTACTTTTAGCTATAAAAAATTAAGTAAGCATTTTATAAAGACAGAGTATTTAATGCATTGAAATTAATTTTTCATCTCTGAATTAGTTAGCCATTTTTTGTGGTTGATTCATTTATTTAAGACATCTTATTCCACCTTGTTAAGTTCAAGGAAAATTTCATTCATATAATTGATAAACTTAAATTGTATAGTCAATTTGTATATTAACAGAAACGCATATTATTCTTTACAGCAAAATTATTAGAGACAGAACACCTGAATAATTACATATTGACTTATTATTAGTTTAATATAAAACCTCAGCACTATCCCCACCTTTAATCTCTGGTAATTTATAATCAGTTTTCAGGCTGGATTTAAAATTGTATTCTGAATGGGGTATGTTTGAGAAGGGTTTGAAAGCACAACTTTGTTGCTTACCTATGGTGGCACTAGCGAGCAACAGAGATTCAAGAACACCATTACAAACCAGAAACATTTAATCTGTAGAGAAAATTAATACAATTATTCTTTTCCCCCTTTAAGGTTCCAGTGGGTTTTATATCTTCTGAAACAAAACCCCAGAAATGTTGTAAATGTCACTGTGAAGTTGGATTACAGTCACTGTGTGTAGGGACAGGGTATAGAGAAAATTCAGCAAAGCAGCACATCTCATGATGTGAAATAATGCTATTTGCATGCTTTTGATTTCTACTATAGTCTGTATTTGACTGAAAAAAACTTACTGAAGTTTTAAGAAGTTAATTTATTTTGTCAGAAAGTACAGATTTTGAGACAAAGCAAAATTTAAATAACATGCAAACCAAAATACTAAAAGGAATATAATACATGTACAGCTATCACATATTAGCAAAATCGATCCAAAATGCAATCAGTTTTCTTTCCAGCACATTCCCTATAATGGGGTTAATGTGCAAGTTGCAGCCTCCATTTATACAGAAGGATTTTTATTTTTAACATCCCAGATTATTGTACTTATCTACTCCTAGAAAATATGCACTGTATAAACATATCCTTTATCTTGAACTTCAGTATTTCTGTGCTTCCATGAAGAGTAAAAACATCTGGTTAAATTACTATGTGTGAGTACAACGTGCAGGCAAAACCCTGCACGAATCGCATATAAAATAAACCACGGCTTCGGTTCTTTTTGCTTTTCCAAATGTTCAGCGTGAGCAGTCTGTTGAAATCGCATCCCTGATATGTGTCAGCACAATGATAACTCATGTACCAAGCTTCTTTTCTGAATAAAATCAAGTTCTGTTCTTGTTCAGCAGCTGCCAATGTTTTAAAGTTGAATTCTGTTATGTGTGTTCCCCCCACCAAACGCCCCCCAAAGTGGACTGGCACAAAGTGTTGCACAGCAGCGGCGATGGCTCCAAGGGACTGGCTGGACGGAGTTGTCATGTGTCTGCCTGTCTACACTTGCTGTGCAGAACATCCTCTCACCTGTACAGCAGGCACAGACAGGCAGTCGCATGACAACCCAGCCTGAGGGACAGCCGCCAGTGGGACCCCGCTCTGAGAGCCCAGAGCGTCTGCAGCACCACCTCCAGCCAGGAGTCCTCTGGACCTCACACGGCCGCTCAGTCACCAAGCCCAGAGTCAAAGCAGCACTGCCTGTCAAGTACAATAAAACCCACTGCTGAAATTCTTACTGTGCTTCCTATAGTACTCTTTTCCTAGCTGTTCTCAGGAGCTCGCTAACAGTAAGTTGGATTTACCCGCGGCCCTGCGGCACCTCC
>NW_005054421.1:1513745-1553693 GCF_000277835.1 Geospiza fortis
CTGTGTGGCAAGCTCATTCTGTAATCACACACAATGTCAGACCTTAGAGGAACTTCTCCCTTTTCCACTCTCTCACCTCCTCCCTGATTTTTTAAGATCGCTCTCAAATCTCACATCATTTTACAACTGGGAACAAACTGTGAAATTATAATACAAACCGCATCCATCACTGGATGTTGACAATAATATCATTTACTATTGAAACAGAATGGAAACATTTTCTTTGGAAATAAGACTACAGGAGATTTTTTTACCCATCAAAGTAAATTTCACATTTTTAGGAATTCTAATCCTAGAGTCCAGCTTGGCATCCTTTGCACAGCAGTAATGCCAGTGAAATCTCTGGATGCTTTACAAAGAATAATAAAATCACATTCTATGACCGTGTGCTGTAACAATGTTACACCACTTCACAAATGGCATCCATATCTTTACAGTGATGAGGTTTTTTATTCACAAGCTGGAATATCATTCCACATTCCCAAAGTCCATTTCATCCTAATGCAGGAGTGGCTAATTCACAAACTTCAGATTTGCAGGTTGACTCTCAAAGGAACCTTAGTTGCTGCTACTTAACAATACAGCAACAACAGAAAGCTAAAATGCTCAGATTTAATAATTGGTGTGTGTAGGTGTGCCTTGTAATGCTTCGGCTAGGATTACACAGAATACTCTATGAAATAAATCTGTATTTGTGAGGTCACAGAGTGTGGCTGATCTTGCACTTGTTTACAGCAGCCTCAAAGCCAGTACACAGCACTTTCCTTGCTTGGTTTTTAAGTAGAAAAGCACAAAGTCATGGTACTGGTCACACAGCAAAGTTACAAACAGAAGCAACTGCATGCAGGATCAGAAACTAATCCATGACAGTTCTCCCAGAACCAATACTGTAACTGCTCTAAGCACACTGTTCAAACACCAACCTGGCATTTCCAGAACTGCAGGTCTAAAAATGCATTCTTAGGCACAGAATCCATCTCATCAGGAATAAAATCCTGGTGTACGTTTGACAAAAAAAAACTGTGTGAAGAAACCAATAGTTTCTTTTCTAATATTGATATCATACAGGAAAATCTGAAATCTTTTGCCATAGCAATTCGCTTCTAAATACATTGAACTGTGGATTTATCACTTATAAAGCTGCACCTCACAAAGGAATTTACATCCTTCTAACAGCACTAGCGAGCCACCACTAGTGATTTTGATCTCAGAGCAAATTCCAGACTAAAAACCAGGCTCAGCTTACACTAGAGGGGGTTCACAGCCCTGGAGGCCCCAGCAAGCACTGAGCTTTGCAAAGCACATTGTCAGAGCTCTCTGGTACACAGCTGCTGCATCACTGGCTACAGGCACAGAGGGCACAAACTCCTGAGCATGGCAAGGGAGGCCAGGTGAGAGCTGACCCTGCACCTTCCCCAGCTGCCAGGGAAAGGCTCCAGGCCAGGGAAAGGCAGCCTGAGCAGGGGCTGGGGGCTCTGAACCAGGGAAAGGCAGCCTGAGCAGGGGCTGGGGGCTCTGAACCAGGGAAAGGCAGCCTGAGCAGGGGCTGGGGGCTCTGAACCAGGGCAAGGCAGCGCGGGCAGGGCACCTTCCCCAGCTGCCAGGGAAAGGCTCCAGGCCAGGGAAAGGCAGCCTGAGCAGGGGCTGGGGGCTCTGAACCAGGGAAAGGCAGCCTGAGCAGGGCTGGGGGCTCTGAACTCCCCACGACCTTGCAGGGCACAGCCAGACACACAAACACAGGGATCACTTCTCACATCACCAGACTGCACATCTCACTGGGGGAAAACACCCCCACACAGCCACTCCAGCCAGCAGCTGAGGAGCCTGACTGATTTTTCAGTCCTACTGAGAAGGTCCAGTACAAAAAAAAAAAACCAACAAAAAAACCCCCAAAACCAAACCAAAACCAACCAACCAACCAACCAACCACAAAAAATCATAACTTTTTAAACTCTTTTCCAAGACAGAATAATCAAATTATACAGCTAATCTGTATTTAAGGAGCAACTTCTTTCACCAGCAGAGCATGGAATAGTACTCTGCTATTATCCTGTGCAATTATTTTCTTACCACTCTAAGAAATCCCTAAGTGATCTCCCATGGCCAGAATTAACTACTGACATTTTCATGACTCTCAAAACAAAACTGTTTGGCAATTAAGAGACATTATCTTAAAATGTGCATATGGAAATCACACAGTGGCCATTTCTTTCTGAGTACATTCATGAGCTTCCCAGTTGACTCTCCTCAAAACTATTTCTTTTTAAAGTTGCACAGCACAAGATGGACCATTAGGATTTTCAGGAATTTTTATATTTCCCACTAAATAAAAATCAGATTTAAAAAAACAACACCAAAATTACCTAAAAATTTGCCACAGCTCATCTTGGATGCAACTCCAACTGCTTGAGACAAAACACAGCAGGTGTGTTAATTTTGCCACATTGCTTGTTTTAGTTACAGTTGCCTGTATGTTACCTAAGAAAGCTGGTTCTAGTAACTTCAAGGCAGATCACCAAAAACAACAATTTCAAATTATCAAATTCATAAAGTCACTTTTGCATTTTTTTCAAATTCTATTTCAGCAATCTGAGAGTAAAATTTCCCCTCTTGACACCTGTCCCTTGGCTCCTCCCCTCTGCCTGACATGCACTGGTTTTCCTGTTAAACTAATTTTGAATCCCTTTAAAACTTAAATAAAAGGGCAAGGGGCAAAATCCTCAAGATTAACCGAGTTTGTCCCTCTGCCTTAAGGTGTATCCTGAAATGGCTACAGAATGGGGCAAAAAATTTATTTCTGAGCACATTTCCCTCCCCCCAGCAGCATTACTGAAGGAGTTCCACGTGCTGGATTTGCAGCACTCTGCCTTATGCACTGCAGGCTCTCTCCCCAGGGCTTCCAGAGAATCCACTGCAGTGAAATACCATGGTAGTTTAAAGAGAATATGAATGTGCACAGTCCCCATCAACCTGTTTTGTTGGGATCAACCAGTGTTTTGATTATTACTTAGAATAAGATGAAAAGATTGAGTGATGCTTTAGAGCTCATTTAAAGCTTTCTCTTTACCTGTGCTTCTTCCATCCATTAAACTGGTTCACCCTAAAAATCAATAATTTCTTACTAAAAACACTTAATTTTTGGGGGGGGACAACCCAAATAGGAAATAATAGGGGTTTTTTTAAATGTAGCTGTATTTTTTCTACAAAAAACAACACAAACTGTAAAAAAACTCACAAAGGCTTTACCATAAATCTGATGGCACACATAATCCTGTTTTAACCTTCAAAATACTGCTGGAGTCTTGGATAAAATGTATCACTACACACACAGTTGAAAAAGTCATTAAATAGAACAGACAAGCTGCCTAACAATATAATCAAGTGAGCAATGAGGATGTCCTTCTCTTCATTTCCATATCACTCACCTCAGATTTACTGATCACCCAAGAAGGTGCATTTTTTGTCAAATTTGAAAATCCACACCAACCACAGAACTCTGCAGATGGGCTTTTCATCCTCTCAGAACACAACACCAGAGAACAGCTGTTTTCATTAAATCAACTGCTGTAGTTACTTTCAGAAGTAAATTTACCCAGACAACTTATGATCAACTTGCAGTAGATGTGCAAGAGCAACCAAAGCAAGGATAGGACAATAAGCAGAGTATTTCAAAACATCCTGAGATTTTTTTCCTTATTTAAAAAAATGTGTGGAAATCACAGGAAGAGAAGAAAAAGGTAAAACAAACAAAAATACTCCACACCACACCCTGTGTTTATTATCAGCATTTCAACAGAAGTCTTAGGCAGTCAGCATTCTCCATGAATCAAACCAGAAATTTAAAGAACACTAAAGCTAAAACCTTAAAACAATCTCAGTTCAAGTTTACACAAACTGATTAAACATTTCAAGTTGTTATCAGAACATTGTATTAATACTGGGGTTTTCCCCAACAGAAAAAAAATGTTCTTCATTCCTTACCTCATCATCTTTATACCAGGACAAGCTCTCTGCAGTCAGGACAAACCAGTATTCCTTGGATCCTCCTTTCATGATGCCAATGTTGTTGATGGTGAGCCAGCCTTTCCGGATGACCTACGCAAGGTGCAGTCAGGTACAAGTTTAGTTCATTACTTACTTGACAGAGTTCTGCTGCTGCATTCTTTCTTTTAAATCAAGATTTGCTAAATGAAACACAAACAGGTGCATTTTTTCAGTCTCTGGGAAATTCAAGAGTTTTTGCAGCATTCCAAAAAAAACCAATAGTAATGAAGTGAGTATTACATTTTCAGTCTGAAGGTTGGAGAAAGAGAGAAGCCAAACTATGAGAATGTTGTACTTACAGCAAGTGTGAGTGTGACAAGGATCAGGTAAGCTTGAAGATATTTATTTGCTGTATATGAACTCATTCTGAAAGCCTACAGAATTAATCTCTGACTACACCGTTCTGGTCTAATTGTTAAAGTCATCTCTAAAGGTGGATACCAGGAAAAGCACCTAAATTCTGGTAAAGTGAGTAGCTTCTGACACAAACTGAGGATTTTCAGAAGTGGTTGTATGGAGTGACAAAGGGGAGAGGTCTTCTAAATTTAAGTTAAATTTAAGGCAAGAAGCTGTAAGGAGAGGCATGTGAGAGCCATTTTCTTCTCATAGGATAGAAGAGAAAATAAAAGAAGGGGAAAAACCTTAAGCAGCAATAAAAATCAGGGGGTAAAAAAGGTAAAGCAAAACTTTATAACATAGATACAAGCCAAAGATGAAAGAACAGATGTGAACATACCTATAAATACTAAGATCAGGAGGCTACAGCATGCACAGAGAAAGGGGGACAGCAGAAACCAAAGTGAAATGAGACAACTCCCCAGCAGAACAGTATAACCATGAAAACTCATTTACAGTTGAGATGGAAACTTTCAATTTTATTGGAACAGCCACTGCTTTCCAATATAAATGAGAAAACAAACATTCCTTCCTATCATGCTCTGAAACAAGACCACAGAACTCTCCTAATCACAGATGCAAGGAACCTCAGCTCTTCTCTTTCTCCCCACAGCAACACCCTTCACTTGCCAATGGAATACTGAGACAAAAAAGTGCTCAGAGAAGCCCTTCAGAACCTCTCAACAATCTCCCCAGGCACTGACTTGTGTGATCAAACATGAGTTTCCCCTCGTATTTAAAGAAATCTATGAGACCAACATTCCTCTCACAGGGCTTCACAAGACCTGTAACTCCAATACCAACAACTCACCAAAGAAGAACATGGCTCACCATCTATTCTTTGCCATCTATAGAAGTTTCAGAATCAGAATTCACTCCTATTTAGCCTGGATGTTCATGCAAGCTCCTAAAAAAAACCCGCTTTGGTTTTGCACAGGGTAAGGGACTGAATTCTATTTGATAACTAAACCAAAGAAGTTGCACCTGAAAAGCAGGAAATGGTATGGAAATGCACATAATCCAAGAGTATCAGTTTCATTTTAAGGAAGATAAATGTGTTTTCCTATTTACTACCAACGAGGCCAGCATTGTAAGAAATGTCCTGAAGATCCAAAAACAGGCTGCAAGTTTTCAGCCTGTAAGAAAATCTCTAAGAGAGATTGATTTTGTTCTGAAGCCACAGTAAGGGATGAGAGAGCAGGACATGATTACTGTAAAGAGTCTCAAGGGTATGGCACAAGCAGGTTGGATGGAATAACCTGTTCCACAAAGGTTTCTACAAAAGTGGGTCAGGACTTTTAATATTTGTGGGGTTTGAGGGGGAAACTTAAGTGGAGAGGGGCATCAGTGAGTGCAAACACACATGGAATGCTTGCCTAAGTGCAAGGGAAACATTGATAAGAACTTGATTACCCATCAAATCCTCATTTTATTTGCAATGTTTATCAAATTAAGTTTTTAACAGGAAACAAGTAACATGTATACACAGGCAGTGTACTGGCCTTCAGGCAGCTGCCACAGGACAAGTTGTGGAACCCAACTAATTCTATTTTTTCTTTCTGCACCGAACTATAAAAAATTAAAGAAAAAAAATAGGGAAAATCAACAAAATTAAGGTTCTGATTTCACTTGAACTGAGTTCTGCAGCAAGGTGAGCTATATTTGTGCAGCAGACTAAATCCTTCACAGCACATGTGCACATGTTCCCATGCTATAAAGAGCCTGGGAGAGAAGATGCTGTTGAACCACATTGTCTGCAATTGCAAATGTTTGCTCCATGTAAAGCTCATATCTACACACAGGAAGCCCAGGCAGCCTGGCCAGCATCTGGTTTGGAGAAAAATATTTTGGAGAAATATTTCAGGGAAGGTAAAAGATTTGAACACAGATGTCAGTGAAGATAAAGAGGTGGCTTCTAGAAGCTAACCAGGCAGGAACACCTAAGCAGCAGGTTCAAGAACCTTACAGGTGATGAGCACTTCAAAGGGAAGAGAAGGAGCACTCTCTGCTTATTCCATCCTCTCCCTCACCATTACCACAGGCTCTGTACAGCTTCATAGGAGTCCCATTTTCTCAATTCCACAAGAAGGCATTTGTGGTAGAGGTCTCAGAACAGATCAAGCCAACATGTTAAAAATTAAGCTATACAAACCACTTAAGAAGCACTGAAGGTTTCAATACTTCTAAGGTAGGAATTGAGTTATGGTCCAGTCCAACACATCTCCTCACAAATGTGCAACCATCATGGGGTGTGGACAGAAACAAGCTGACTTGCTAGGACAATCTCTGGTCACTGGTTCATAAAGGAAGGAATTTGCCAGTAGTTTCCTCAAAAATCCTGTGTGCTGAAGATTAGATCCAGCTGTCGTTCCCCCACAACTCTGCAGAAGAGCAGGACATCAACCTACAGCAATATTTGGGTGTGTGCTTTTCATGTGAAATTTCTAGACCTGCTTATCTATACCTCTCTGGGGAAACAGAGTTTTGTGTTCCCTAAAATATCCTGGACTCTACAATAGGTCACAACAATCTAAAATACTAGGAAGCTGTTCCAGGGGCCACCAAGAGGGAGAAGATGAGCTTAGTGTGCTAAGCCTCATGTCCTTTTCATTGAATTTTCCCATTCCCCAGGCACATTCTGTTAACTCCAAAAAGCTACTCTTACAGAAGACTCAGCATCAGTGTTGGATGTAAAGGAGAGGGAGATGTTGGATCAAGGTGTAATGCAAGAAAAAGTGAGATAACGAACCATAGTTTCACTTTCCAGAGAAGCTGAATGACACCTTAGACTCTGGCTAAATTCTCAAAAAACAAAAAAAACCAAACCCTCAAGCCATATTTTAGAAGTGTTCTTCCACAGGCAATAATATGGTAAGATTTTCAAAGACACTTTTGAAGTTCAAAAAACTAGGAAGGAGAGTTATTATTTTGAAGTTTTTTTAATTGTTCTGTTAGCTATGTTTTATAGCACTTCAGCTTGAAAAATGAAAGCACTGTGTTTCATTATAGCTCTTTTTCTCATTGGGTTGTATCTGAGAGATCCACTTCACTCTTTTCTATCCTATTTCTAAATGTCATTCTGTGCAGAGCGGATGTTAGTGACATAAGTTATGAACCTCAGGAAGGTGAAAAACACGGGCACAGCCAGAAGCTACTGGAGACAATATTCTGAGAGGCAGCTGGACTCCATGCACAGGATGAACAAGAGATGACACAGTTCCTTCCTTCAGGATCCTGATACCTAATCTGGGTGACTGAAAAATGAAACTCAGAGCCCCTGAATGCACACGAACAAGCCAGAAGGAAATCACTCTCATAGTTCAGCTACACAAAACCCAAATCATATTTGTTGTTCTTACCCTCCACCACTTCGTAGATAAACAGGAAAGCAGGATTTGACACAATAAGCACATTTTATGTGTTGCTGCATGACTTTAATTGCATTAAATCAAATAAGGCAATTGTAAAAGAAATATATTGAAAGAAATGGGACACTTTCCAATTCTCTAAAGAAGTATTTGAAGGATGACTTCACTATAGGTGAGATATATGAAATTGGGCAGAGAGAAACACAAGAGTGAGAATCATGAGACTGGACACTCCCACAAGAACACAAGCAGCAGTAATTGCTAATGTAACACCATTAAAGTTGTGTTGTGTAACTCCACTGAAATAATTGTGAGCACAGAACACAACTCCCAGCACCACTCCATCTTCCAACCACTGTCATTACAACATGTGCTACTGAACAGTAAGCACATTGAGAGAATAAAAACTACAAAAACTACTCAGGGAGGCATCCTTAGAAGCTGTTGGTTCTTTGGATTCAGTCATGAAGATCCTCACACTACAGAAGCTGGAACATATTAAGAGGGGAAACCTGCTACAGTATTTCACTGTCATCTGCCAAATGTCCCAGCATAAACTGCTCAGACCTGCTCTGATACGGAACACAACCAAGATCTTGTGACATTGCTTCCCTACAAATCACTGCACAATATATTACATAACTTCAAACTTGTGACAGAGGCTGAAGTCCTAAAAACATGTCTGCTTTAAAGAAAAATTTAGTCTTTACTGGAGCAAAGCTGTCAGGGGTAAAAAAACTGAAATATACTTCCAAATATAGTTAAACAAAGATTGAGGTAAGTCAAACATGAAGGGATATTAACCTAAAAAATAAATAAAGGCCATTTAGAACAGCAATACTCCTCTAGACTTGATAAAGTGAAAACTACAAACCAACAGGTTTCATGCTGCTGAATTTTTAAATGTTTTTGAATGTGTTAGCTCATGGGCACCACCTCTTTCATAGAAATACTGACATTTCTTAACAGAACAGCTTTGCCATGATTTTTCATAACCACCTCACTGACTATGGCACAAGTCTCCATTTCCATCTGGTTGATTAAAAAAATTCTACAAGCATTTATTTCCTGGGTCATGCAAGATAATAGGATTTAAGTATATCTGAAGAAAAGAAACAGCAAAGTATGCTACAAAGCAGGATTAAAAGAAAAGAAAAAAAAAAGGGGGTTACAAGGGGAAAAGTTACTTATTAGGACTATAGCTCAAGCTAGCTGATAGGGTCTGAATGCTACTTGTGTCCAGAAGAAATTAATCAGAAAATTAATCAGATTGTTGGTGTAACACTGAAGAGAGGCAGGTCAAACAAACCCCTCAGACCTAAACCTCCACATCACATGGACAGTGCCTTGAAACCCAGAGTTCACATGAAGCCCCTTCTCCAGTTACAGGGCTACCTCAAGCACAGCAGCAGAATTTGCCACAGAAGGACAGAATCTCATATAAATTATATATAATCCTCTATAATTTCAGTGTCTTGCATTCCCAAACACACCAATTGGGCTCATATAGCAATGACACCTTCATCTTTAAAGTTTTATCATGAAGGGAGCTTAAAACATTGAATTTTAGTCACCAGAACGAATCTGAGCACACAGCACACACAATTAAGAGTGGGTCAGCTTTCAGGAGCCAAGCCTTGCTGGTGTGCTGTGTAAAACCAAGCATTGCACAGAGTACTCCAAGCAAATGAGAAGACAGACTAACCTGTGGCTTAAAAAGAAACTTTGTGGAGTCAGGTCAAAACCTCAGGCGGTAGCAAAGAAAAGACAAACAAAAAAAAGGCCAAAGATTAAGTGTGAGAGGATAAATTAGTAGTAGAGGAAAAAGGAGAAAAACATGCTAAGAGGAATTTGCATTTGGAATATTGTCCAAAAATAAGGTGTTGCTGTGCTCATCTTATTTCCAAGATACACAGAAATAGTTAATAGTTATCTGCATCATTCCAGCCCAAGGCAAGCTACTAAAAAAGAACAGCAAATTACTGCAAATGAGCATCCCACTATTTTGGGAAAATTCAGTGACCTTGATCTCCCCAAGGGGTGCAATTCAACTGCTGCTAAAGTCAGTGATGCCTTTTGCCATAACTGAACATAAATTTACTTTAAAACAACAACTAATAGAATTTGATGATGGCAACAAACTGAAAAAATGTACATTTTTATCACAGATATTGTCAAAGAATACACACAACACAAATTTATTTCTCACACCTTACCATCACTGAACCAATAGTAACTTGTTATAAAATTAACTGCAGTTTAGACAATTAATTCTAATTAGTAATATTAAAGACATTCACATATTTATTTACTCATGAAGTGGAAGGGTTAGAAAAGAGTCTGTCCGTGATATATTGATCCTCCTGGTGCTATAAAGAGAATGTTAAAAAGGTTTTAAATATTTTCATTCATAAAACTCATTTTTCTATCCAAAGTAATTCCTTGACATAAACAAACCACCAAGAACAGTACCTGTATCCATAAACAGCATGTTCATTTACACCAGAGCTAATGTTTCCTTTGGGTTACCAGAAACTTATTTGCCCACCTTACAAAGAGAGGTTTACTATGAATTGAGGCACTCACATCAGATAAAAACTGCTTTCCAGTTATATAATAAAATAAACACCAATTAGTCATTTTAGTTTGAGAAACTTGTTAAAATACAAAAATATTAATTTGATGCAAAGTCTTCTACAACATTTTAAGTTATACTAGCTCAGACTGGTAACAGCAGGTTAGTAGCAGTTAAGTGATGAACTGCAATTACACTTTGTTGAGGTAGAGTTACAGACAAGACAGCTTAACATTAAATAGTTCAGCAGCAAGTATTTGACAAACCAATGAGTTAGAGACAAATTTTGCCCTCTGAGAAGCTAAATGAAAAAGCAACAATAAAGCTTACAGAACTTAGCTCGTACAATTTGCCTTGAAGGCGGTAGATTGGTTCCCTGAAATAGCAAATTGCAAAAATGAAGTTTTATTTCAGAAACATTCTCTCATTCTTTTCAACTCCAAACAATCAACTTACAAACATCTGTTTATTATCTCTACAATAAAAGGTTCAGCAAAGTCCTTAATACAACAAGTAACCAAGTTTCAACATTGAATTTAAAATGCCAAGCTTTTTCTTCACTTCTTTAGAGAGAAAACATTCACTCAATTAAAAAATCATTCATTTTATTTGTGTATTTTTGAAGAGCCAGATAATTGGTTGCTTTTCCTTTTATGGGACACTCCAAAGTGATGACAGTCCTTGTGTTTGACACATGTTCCAGCACAGCTAGATAAGAAGGAAATCTCTCCTCAGAGGGGAGAGGCTGCTCTTTGAAGCCATTGCAGTGTTTAGACCTTTCAGGGTTTTTTTTTTCATTTTAATCCAAACCATATATTATATCAAAAATGCCACTCATGCTGGTCAGGCTGTGGGGAACCATCGCATCCAAGAAGTTGCTGGATTATTTTAAGAAATATCCTGAAAATAACTAGCAATTTCTTGGTGAGAGGAAGAGATGGAATTTCTAGCTCCAAAAAGATGACTAGAACTCTTGCCAAGAACTCTTGTCTACAACAGCAGCAGAATAGGAGACTTTCTGAAATTTCAGGTTCATCGCTTGGATCTAAACTTAGCTGTCACATTTGAAAACTTTGATCAGGTGGTGAAACCTCCTGAGCATTGTTTGACCAAATTGCATGTGAAAACATCAGGAAAATATTCAATACTGGTAATTAAACAAAATTTCATTGTCTTATTTTTACTACTATTTTTTATTTCATTCTCAAGTATGTACTAGTTCCATAACAATTTTTTTTCAGTTTAAGACTTTGCAAAAACCTCAAAGTGAGCAGAAACTCTCCAAATGGTAGCATTTTGCTTATTTTCATCTCATATTAAGAAGAGGACTGATCCTGCCAAGTACTGAGAACCCCTGACCCACACAAAAGCAGAGAGGGAAGGCAGGCTCAGGAGCACCAAGCACCTTGCAGAATCAATCCCATATTCTTACATGACAAAAAGAAACAAACTATTTCATTAATGAATCTCAGTGTAGACACTAATTAATCTGAGAGCATCAACCACTTATTCTTTGTTTCTTTTGAGAAAGGCCCATGGTACATAGGCAGCTGAAAGGTTTCAGAAGAGGTAAAGGCAAATCCACATTTGCTTGCTGACTTGCCCTTCACTGCAGTTCAGCTGTGAACACATCAGGAGTAGCAAAACACACAAAGCACACGCAGGCAAGTACTCACCAGCATTTGGGATTCTGAAATTCACAAGTTTGCAGTTAATGACAAAACACCGATGTGTAACATGAGGATTCAAGGCACTGAACAGCATGGGAGGGAAGACACTCACCAGCAGTGCAAGCAGCAGCAGAAATGCTAAACAGCAAATGATGATAACAATGGAAGTCAGGTGGCTTTGAAAAGTTCAGCAAAACAAGGCAATGAGGACACATTTATGTATGTTTGAAGCAAACAAAGGTAAATGATAGACTTAAAACAGAAAATGCAGCCAAGAAAACCAAACAGCTTGGATTAACTTGCACATGCCATTATCCATTCTCTGTTAGGTGCCTACCTGATTTCCCACTGCACTTTTGTTAACCTGACTGCTTCTTTGTTGGGCACTAAGGGAAGCAGAGGAAAAGAGTTATGCTGAGGAAACTTGAACTAAGCCAGTTCCTGAGCAATCATTTTAGCAGTAATAGTTACTTTTGATCCTAGCAGAGAAAGCTAGATTAACACAGCAAAAGAAACACAGGAAAATCGTTGCATATATGTGCATATTTCAACTGTATTTCTACCTGATGATATTTCCTGCTAAGGACAGAAGGGACATGCACAGCAGTCAGCTCCTACCAATCATCCCCTTTGCAACAACATCCTTCTTGCATTGGTAAAGGTTACTAAAAGCACAGAGAAATTATGGCTCATGTGGGTAACTTTGGAAACATTAGCCTCTATAAATATTCAGAAGAGACAAAAAGCAAGCCATTTCTGTTATTTAGAGCAGTACAACAAAATCCTCCCCTGCTGGAGGCTCCTTAATAGCTTTGTCTTGACAGTTTGTTTTGGATATTATTCTAATATTTATTGAGGGCGTAAATATAACCAATGGATGAAGCCTTCATAAAGCTGGTTCAAAGTTGAAATCTTGTAAGAATAGAGCACATTTAAAACTAAACCATATTTAAAATATTTTGCTCAATTCTTTAACTTTGGTAATCCCAGTTCCTGAAACAAAACACACTCCTGTCTCAAAACCAAACAAGTTGCCATTCATTCTAAAAGCATTTGCATTATGTGGCAGCTTGTGTTAGGCCACAAAATTAAAATATTGCTGCAAAGAAGGAGAAAAGCGTTCCAAGAGCAGGCTTTGGCTACTCAGCCACCAGCCCTTCACTGGTGACAGGAAGTTTTGTTTGGATTAGATTATACCATTTCACCAGGCACTGATTCACTGAGGACAGAAGCATCCACATGCCAGCAGCTCCAAAGGCTGCTCTGACAGAGAAAGGCAGAGGTGTGCTTGCATCAGAGTCTGTGGCCAATCCTGCTGTTTGGTGCACACCTGCTGCTCCAAGAATTGATGAAGCACCCAACTCAACCCTAGTCCAAATTCTGATCCTGTCCTTTGGACCACACCATCAAACCAGCAGTCCACATGCTGTCTGGGAGATCCACGAGGATATTGATTCTTTGTGCCTACTCACTGTGTTTAGCTTGACAATCCTGATCCTTTTGACCAAACAACACTGCATGTCCTTGGTGCAACTTCTAAGTTTTATTTTTTTCTTAATTTTATCATCTTAGAAAAGTTAATTATACCATTAACATCATATTAAGAAACCCATGCCTTTTAGAAATAGCCCAGCAATTGGTCCTTTATTTAATGTTCTAAACACAAATTACCCTTTCATGCAGATTGAAGCATGTAGCTGTTCTTGAGTTATACCAGCTGGAAACAAACTCAAGCCCAGAATTTTGCCATTTGTTCTGCCAAACAAGACAAACATTAATATTCTAAGATTTTGCCATTTTATAACTATGTAAATTTGTTCTATACACTGTCCTTGTTAAATCCCTCTCAAGACAATTCCATTGCACTGTACCTGCCTCAGGTCCTGCAGTGCTGCAGAGTAGTTTGTAATATCTTGTGCTCTCATTCTTATGGTTCACAGGACTTACACTGTTACTGCAGCTGCATGAGACAAAGGGCTAGAAGGCTCAGCAGGGGAAAGGAAACACCAGGGAATCTGGGGAATCTGTAGTCCAGGATGTTTGGATACTGCAGAAGCCCCTGTGCTGCACAACTTGTTTCATTTTCCAGCTCTAACATAACTGCTGTAACAATTATACACTTATAGTTTCAAATTAGTATTTTCCTCCATTTGTCTCATTAGTGAATATATTTTAAATTCTTCTTTGCTATCCAATTTTTCTCTTTTAATTGAGCAGAAGTCAACAAGGCTACTTTCCTTCCCATCTGTTCCAACCTAGAGAAACCCTTGCTTAAACTTACCAGTGAACTTAAGCCAAGAGTCACTTGTCATCTGCTTATGCCCCATACACAGCACTTGGGGATTTCCAGATCTCAGCTGGCAAAAGAGGAAGCAGCTTTCCCAAGAAATTGAACTTGGGAATTGTAAAGACACAGCAGCAAGGACCATGGAGGCTGCAGGAGCAACACCCATGAGGGGAATTTTTCCAGGGGAGAAACATAATGCAATAGGTACAGATACACCTGGAACTCCAGAATCCAGTACTATAAAATATGGAAAGTTTCAACTTGACACAAGGAAAAGTCTTTTCATAGTGAGGTGAGACAAGCATTGGAACAAGCTAGCATAGAAAGGCTGGAGAATCTCCAATTTTGGGAATCCTCCAGATCTGATTGGACAAAACCCTGAGAAGCCTGGTCTGAACTCAGCAGGACCCTCCTCTGAGCGGGAGGTGGGACTATGTGACTTCCCAAGGTCACAACACACACCATGAATATACATGGAGTGTTTTTAGCAGCCTTTTTCCTGTCAGAAAAGGATGAAGAGTAGTAAATAGCAGGCAGGTTTTTATCTTGACCTCTAGAAGGCCAGCCACCATTCCTACAACATCCTGTTATTTGTCAAGAGAACTGATAACAATATCTAGGACCCACAAACAATTCTAGAGAAAGTTGCTCAAACCAAACACAAACAGTGCCTGCCTTTGCTTTCTCCCCTCTCAGCTCACTGAGCTCCATGTTTTAAACCTTCAAGGCACACTGCCAAAGATGTGCACCTTCCTTCACAGAGCTAACTAGAATTGGCCACAGTCAAATACTACTGTGGTGCCCAAATTTGTTGCCAGCATCTCACACAGCCCAAACCTGTTGTGAGTCCAATCACTATTATGGCAAATACAGCATGAATGTGTCTGAAGGAACATTAATTTTTCAAAGAGTGAAGACATCTTCTATGTTTTTACTAGTGTCAAAATGTTGGTATGAAGTCCCTGAGGCATAAATTGCTGGAAACTAAGGGAGAACATTCTGGAAAATATTCTCACAGCCTTTTCAATTAAGCGAGGAGAACGTCAAACCAGGCCCTGCAGGGCATTCTGCTACTATTATTCTCTGCAGCCAAACAGCAGGCACACTTAGAATTCAGTGACATCCATTATTCTGAGCAAAACTGTTTCACACAGAATCACAGCTCCCAAAGTATGCATTAATAACAATGTGGAAAGACCACCAATATCCATTTCTGTGTCCTGAAATGCGTGTGACTCCAGACTAAGACACAAGCTCCAGCTTCAGTGAAACCAGGCTTGTGAACTGGGTGAAGACTCCCCTGCAACTGGGACAGACTTCAACATTGTGGCTATTGAGAATGAGCATGGTCTTGCATGTATGGGACTCTGCAGCCTGGATCCTCACTGTCATACTTCAGGAATTGTGTTCTGAGCATAATAAAAAATGCCAAGCAAATAAACAAAAAAGCCTGGCAGAGTCTTTATAACAAATTTTCCATGTACTTACTTTGCAAAGCCAATGAAGTCTTCATGGTTGGTGTTGATATAAGAAACCTGGATATCAATGAGCAGCAGCATCTGTTATGGGAGACAGGAGAGCAAAACAGGATGGGTAAGGTGGAAGAGAGAGATTGAAGAAAAGGAAGGAAGAAAAAAACCAGAACTCTTGAGTCTCTGCATTACTGAATATTGTTTTCATAATTGTTCCAGCCAAAAGCAATATTTTCTAAATTCCACTGCTTCTGTTTCTGTGCTTATTTAATAAGTTAGACTACAGAAGTTCTATTCCTTCTTCCTACTTTTTCTCCTAACAGACCACATTTTTCACCTTCTTGGCCCTTGTCCATTCCATTAAGATCAATCATACACAGGCAGGGAGAACACATAGATTCCAGCTCTGCATTTTGCAAGTTAAGCAAATTCTGCCTATCTGGAGCATTCCAGCCAAGCCAGCAAGGAACCTAAACCTTAAACCTAAAATCCATATACTTCCACTTTATGTACCACACAAAGCAGTGATAAATAATCCAGTCCTGGCCTAGAAAATGTCCAGTCCAGCCATTCTATGTGCATATCTGGATTGAGAGATGGGCTATCAACAAAATAACAAAATGATTTGTGTATTTATCACTTGTCAGTCTTTCAGCAGCCCACAGAGAATTTCATTCGACCTTGACAATCTAACTCAGCAAAGAACTTGCTAAGATATCTGCAAAAAATTCCCTTCCACCCTCCAAGAGGATCTGGAATATGAAGGAGACTGCATTTCACCCCTGTCTTTTCAGACTTCCATTTACCAGAGGGAGCAAGGAAGGAACCTATTGTTACCAAATGGTGGCATTTCATCTCTTCAACCTTATTTCTGCACAGTTCCTCAAATACAGCATCACTCCCAAATTCGTCACAATTTCCAGAAGATATTAGAGGCCTCATTTAGACTCAATCCCCACTATGTTTGTGCTCCATCTCTTACCTCTAAAGGATAGCTGCTAACATCATAAATAATGATGTGAATGTGACAATAACCTATTTGGTCAATTTTTGGCATTTACAGAAAGCCCATATTTTGTTGCTTGTTCTGATAAATAGTCAGGTATGTGCATACAATGAAGAACAGGAAAATAAAACTCTATTTTAAACAACTTGTATTTTCTCCAAAATTTCGAGATAACAGTGTTCTGACTAGAACTCCCTGCAAGTACAAGCCCAGCTAATAATTTTTTGTTGAATTATTCTATGACTACATTTGCAGCACAGATTAAAGCAGCAGGATGTGCTGCACAGCTCCCTAACTTGCACAGGGACAGGCCTAGAGAGCCAGGAGTCCAGAACAGCTTAGGAGTTCTGCTGAGCTCTTCTTCCCCAAAGATTTCTATTGTCACACTCTGCACTCTCCAGACAATAATTCCAAATCCTTTCCATGTCATCTTAGATTTGCAGTTTCCTGGATTTGGAATGTTTGGCTAAGTGATGAATGCTTTAACCAAATTTCTCTGAATTTTAATTTGGTTTTTAGCTTTTTTTGAACTTGAAGGAAAGCTTCTCACTCCCTCTTGGGTCCCAGTACAATTGTTTGTGAGCCTCACTGTAATTAAGCTGAGGGGTGGGTGCATGGGATGGGTATGTTAAAAACACCTGGAAACAAAGCAGAAATAAGCTATTCCTGTGTGCATTTGTTTAATCAATACTGATTTCCCACAAACAGCTCTAGTGGCCCAGCCAACAAGTTGGCACACTGGCACAGGAACAAGCCAACACTACTTAACCTTTCTGTAACAATTCTGGTGCTTGTTAAAGCTCAGTGGTAAAGAAGCAACTTTTCTTCCTCTCTAAAATGTGCAGCCTATTTGAAAAAAAATTAAATCTTTCACTGTCCTACTGCACTTTGGATGTAAGAGCTCTTCTCCCTCACACACTTCCCCAAACTGTCACATCTCCTATTTATTCTCACCTGGTCCTTGGTCTTCTCTTCTCTTTCACGAATGTAGCCAGCAACAATTCTTTCTGTTTCCTCACACAACCTTGGATATGTTGCCAACTGAAACAGAAAATTAATAGAAATTTACACCTGCAGACGGGCTTCAGTGGAATACAAACAGGGGAGCCTCCAGCCTTCCTCTCTGGAAGAAAGCAAATATTATAAATGCTTGGGACTCAAAGTTAAGCACATTGCAAAGCAAGCATTACTTGCTGTTGTTCAGGGACAGGAGAGACCTAAACATTTGGACTGTTGTTGTTCTTCTCCTCCAGGGAACACTGAGGAAAATACACTTTGGACATATGAAAAACAGTCTATCTGGGGTGAGGTTTCTCTCTCTTCTACTGGGCCTAATTCCAGAGTGGTGCTCTAAATGAGTTCCAAATTTCTTGTTTTTAAAGGCTCCACCTTGTGGCAACATCTTTACATAACAATACTGAAAAAAGCAAGATACAGTTGTACAGTTAATTTAAGTGACAAGTCTTACAGACTTTGACAAAGTGAAAAAAAACCCTGGAAACTCTGCTGAAAACATACCAGAGAATCTGCTTCTCTATGTTCTTTGTCTTTCGGGTTTTAAGAAATATCTCCTTTGATATAAAAAATTGGGGTTTTTTTCAGAAAAAAATGCAAGAGGATGTTTCTCAACAACCTCATCATAGCTGTGCTCACATCCCAGAATCACTGCTATTATGGGGTACCCTGCACTGGGATGATGGGACAGGCAGATGGACAAGTGAGACTGCAAAAGCAGCCAGTCAGCTAAGAAGTGAAAACACGGTTTTAAGGAGGAAACTGAGGGCATCTCTTGACTCAAAAACACCTCTCACCATAAGAATGAAAACAAAAGGAATCAAAAAATGAACTTTTCCATGATTACATTATTCTGAGCACTTTGCAGAAGTTGTAATTAATTACCTGAGGAAGTCCTACTCTGTCTGACAAGTGACTGAATCAGAAATCTCTTATAACACCATAAAATGCAAGACAGCCTTTATATTATATACTATACCGTTGCATTTTACTTACATTACCAGCTCTATGTGCAAGCTACCTTTTTAGTGCACTTCTTGACAGTGTTGATTAACTCTTGCATCACCAGATCCACACTTTTCAAGCAAGGTCCTTTCAGCTTAACGATCTGTTTTTTAACAATGGCTTCAAACGCCATATCTGGAGTGAACAAACCTGTTCTGTGGACATAAAAGAATATGTAAGACAGTAATAAAAACATCAGGCAAGGAAGATTTTTTTTTACTAAATTGCTCAAATCTTCACTTTCAGAGCTGAGTAATAATCCCTACACAAACAGACTTCCACAGAATTAAATTTGCTTCTTTCTCAAAGGAAGTATCATTCTAAGTAAGAATATACTCAGAATATAAGAATATAAGTAGAAACATGCTTGAAAGATGAAACTCCTTCAAGAGGACTGCAAGAACTCTTAGGAGTACTGCTATAATGCAGTAAAGCCTCAGCAGCAGTGCATCAAACCTTAGGGATGAGTGGCAGCTGCAAGCACCCCATGCACAATCCCTTGCACAGCAAATCCATAAGAATCCTATGGCTTCACTTTTCCCTCACACCAGAAAATGAGGTTTTGTTACTCAGAGTCCAACGTGGAGAATTTCACAGTTGGTCACTACAGAGTAAACGAAACTATAAACAGCTACTCCAGAGAACCAGTCCTAAACAAATGGGCCTTGCTTCTCTTTTAAACACTCTTTTCCAAGGTCTACCTTGCCAGATAAATGATATAAAAAACCAAACTATAAAAGCACATCCAAAACTATCAGTTCACTATGATAAATCAAGACCTCCCCAGCAATCAGGCAAGCAAAGTTCAAATCCTGCATCACGGCTACCAGGGTCAACCATCTGAGAATTTACCAATCAAGTAACACAAGAAACATTTCCCAAAACTCTGAGAACAACAAAGCTTGGAAGCAATGCTTTGGGAAGATATTGCACCTGTACCATGTGCCCAGGCAGGAAAACATGGGAGCACTTGCCTGATCCCATGTATGTTCTTGATGGCATAACTTATCTCTCTCCTCAGCTCCTTCTCATTGAATTCCATCTAGAGGAACAGCAGCACACAACAGCACATCAGGGGAAGGTTTCAACAAAACAAAAAATATCCCCTCTCCCTCCATAACCATAGGACAAGCAAGTTCAGCTGTTAAAATAGTAATTTCTAATTACACCAAACAATGCATAAGTATTTTGAAATGTTTTAGAACTAAGGCAACAGGCAGCAGTAAATATTGTTGAAAATCACATATTCTTCCATTCCAGATATATCAACAGCTGGAATGATTTTGAAGAGTTGACAGAGTAAGCCAGAAACAGGATTTGGAAGACTCCACTTTTTTTTTTTTTAAAAGCTGGTTTCTTAAAGTGGTGCAACTTCCGTGATTATGATCTGTTTATCCTCCCCTTCCCATTCTACAGTTTTCAACTAATTTTAAGAGAGGAGTTGTCCCAGTTATGAAGCTTTTCTTCAAGTTTCTTGGAAGGCAGCTGGCTGGAAGAGAAGTCAGTGTTGTCACAAATGAAAGGGTCATTACCTAGGTCAAACCATCATAGAATGATTTAGGTTGGAAGGGACCTAAAGGGCTATTTTCCATAACTCTCATTTTAATAGATATCAGCTACTTGAACACAAGTCAAATTTACCAACTGTAACTGCTTGCCTGCCCCATTTAACCAAAGAAAGATGCCATCTGTGATAAAACAATAGGAGAGCACAGAAAATAGTATGAAATTGATTATAATTATATTCTCTTTCTTGTATTTTAGAATTTTTAGCATGTCTCAGTGTCCAATCCTAGAAATTAAGCCAAATGTCTCAATTATAACTTCACGTAATTTCTTCCACAGTTAAAAGCATATTCTTTCAAACAGATCTTTGCTTGGCTACACTACTATCAGTATGAACATAAGGAAACACAAATAAAATAAAGCACATCAGCAAGATGGATAAATACCTTCACAAGTTCAAAGGGAAAGCGTTCATGGAAAATACGATTGATTTTGGCACCTCCTGAAAGTTCCAGCGTATCAACTTGATCTCCTGATCCTTCAATTCTTTTTTCAAAGTCCACTGAAAACTGCTGTACCATCCTAAATGGCAAAGGAGGGGAGGAAAGGAAAAAAGAACAAACAAAACCTGGAACAATTTAAGCATATTAACTACCAACTCTTATTTCAGTACTGCCTATTCAAACATATTTAAGCAATTGCCAAAAGTATCTGTACAACTGATTGAGCCAAGTTGCCAATCCATAGAATCCCTACCTCCCCACATCCCCCTGCATTCATGCTGTCTTGCAGTACAGTCTAATAGCATGATGTGAATCCAGTGCTGCAAAATTCAGAAGAGACTGGGAAGGAACTTCTTTTCCCCATGCCCAAAAGGCAAGCCCAAGAACCAGTACTAACATGGTGATGTGTCAGTACCACAAGCTCCAGCTTACTTGGCTCTGCTTTGACTTCTGCAGCAGCATCCAGAAAAACCTACAGGAGAGTTCTACCAGTCATGGAAAAGTCAAAGATGATGTCCCTCTGTTTTTGCAACCAAAACATCTGCAGTAAAGTACCAAGGACCTGTCTACTCTTTTGGACACAGATGTTACAAAAATAAGGAGTAAATCAGAGTCTTCATCTGGCTCAAGAAAGCCTCTCTAGTTCAGCTGATTACTTTCCCCTCTGAACTGCAAAGTTTTAATTAGAAAAAGAATCCAGCCCCAAAGTTACACATAAGCACAATCCAGTGCTCTCACCATCTATCCCAGAGACATTAGAATGCTGAAAAGCTCAGGAATCAGTCAAAGCAGTAATGTGACAACAGGCACATAAGAGAGAAGAGCTAGGTACATTTTACACCTTTCCTTCTTCCTTCACAGGCTTCCTCTCTAAGAGGTAAATTTTATTTGCATATAAACACAGGGGGCTACAACTGAAGAAAAAAAAAATGGGAGACCCAAAAGGGCAGCTCTTCCAGGTGAAAAGATAGGCAGTACTGAGTATGCAGCACCCCTGGAAACAGGCCAAGGAAGGAAGGAAGCAGATGCAGCAAAGCAGCAGCTGCTAACTGGTGTTCAATCCACAACATCAGCATTGTCCTTTCTCCCTGGTGCTAAATCCACAATCAAGACAGGGCTGGGATTCCACCTGCACTTGATTCCAAGTCAGATGAACAGAGATCTCTGTTCCATGGCTGGTATCAAAGTCTCATCAGACAGACTTATCTTGTGGATGAGACCCAAACCAGACAGTGACTTCAGCAGTGAAAAATCAGCTCAGAACTGATGATGATAATCCCCAAGAATTTGCCTTGCTGTTTTCTGAAAGCACAACAAACTTTTACTGGCAACTCCTGTAGCAAAGATCTCTGGGTCTTGGGTGCACAAAACATGAAGGACGACCATCTTTGATTAATTTTTATCTTGTCATCTCTAGGTTCTTTTGGACAGACAAGTTTTTATACTAGAAAAAGAAGCATTCTTTATTCTTCTTCCCACCTCCTCATCTTACAGACTTCCAACACAATGTCTCTTCCCTGCTTGAGGTCATCTTTTTGGCAGACAGAAGAATATGTCTACACAATCAGAAGCAGTTTTTTACCTTTTTATCATCTCTGCTTCCCATCTTCATGCTTTTTCCTTGTTCTGCTTTCTCCCTTTTCTAGGATTACTAAAATTAATTTAGGGAAAATTCGGTTGAAATTGTAAAATAAATAAAGTATTCTGGAGCATCAAACACAGAAATCTTCGGAGCTTGTGTAAAGAATCCTTAACAATATCCTAATGTTTAAATTTAAACCAATCAGAAAGAAGGGGCAAAAAGGCAAAACAAACCCATTTGAAGTGAAAAAGCAGACAAAAGACACTCACTGCAACAGGGCTTTTGTTTTTCTGGTGGGATCTTCCGGTCTGAAGTTTTTGTACACCTCTACTTCATGTTCTATAGAAAGCAGCTGGCTCTGGAGTTTGCTTCTGAAAGCTGGCAGGGTATCCCGGATATGATTGGTAAGTTGCTAAAAAGCAAATAAAAGTCTTTTTATACTGTCAAAAAGATGAAAGCAAGAGCACAATCATTTCCTTCTGACTGCCAACCATATCAGCCATGACCTGTGCTAGTTTAGCAGTGCTGCTCCTTTTGATCTCTGATGCAATGGAGACTTTTAAAGAACAATTCAATATTCCTGGTGCACACAAAATTCCTTCATCCTCTCACTCACTGAGCCCTGTTACTACACACCTGTTTAGTTACACCTGAAAAAGTTACACACATTACATGGGTAATTTAAAATTACTTCTCATCTCTCTGTGCTGATCCCACACTCCCATTTTGCTGCTTTTCTTAAGGGTGTTTCACAATTCCCTACATATTTATTCAGCACAACAACTGCTACAGCCACAAGGAAAAGTGGGAAAGAAAGATATTCTGAGCACCCACAGCATGTTTTTACATATATATATATACATGTGTGTGTGTGTTTTAATATGTTAGGACAGCACTGTCTATGACTCACCTGTATCATAAATGTCTCAGGTATTGTACACATTCCTTAATTAAAAGCAAACTGGACTTCTTCCACTATGCCCCAAACCTCCTCCCAACCCCAACCAGACAAGCTATACATTTAAACTGTCATACACCAAAAGATATAAACTCAAGTTTCAAGTCGCTGAGCAGACTGACAAGCGCAAAATCAAAAGCTGGAGTTTCCCTGGAGCACCACCTTGTGGATACAAAGAAACTGAAATACTACCTGAAACACAAAAGTTCCCCAATATCTTGAGGACAGAACTTATGTAGATCTTCCCATATATAACATTCTACACACAGTAAAAGCAACAGATGATCAACAGTTCTTACTGAAGTAGGTTAATATTGAAAACAGCTCTCAAAAAAGTTAATAGCATAGAAAGAGTCAGGACAGACAAGACAATTGAAAGGTATATGTGCAGCTTGTGTTTCAGTCTCAAAACTAAGACACATGGATTAAACTTTCAAGATGTAAAACAAGACAAAACATTCTAAACGCAGAAAAAAATTCAGGGTACAAAGAATTTCTTGCATCAAGATGAAGACTTTGGCTCTGAAGCACAAATAAATGGCATTAGCAGTATTTTTGAGCAAGCCCAGAGCATTTCATAGCCTGGTTTTGCAGTTACAGCTGCAAAGTCACTGTAGCAAAAAATTAAGCAGAGCAGCCATTTAGTTTTCTACTTTAACCAGGAGCATTCCAGCTGTTTCCAGCTGCTGTCCAAAATGGACAAAGCCAGGCTGACCTGGTCTTTGTCTATTCCAGAGGAAAAGCTACAATTTGACAGTGAGCTGCAAAACACAGTATGAAGTTTGACTTGTAGGAATACCAAAAACACTGGGCAACTGACAAGTTAAATGTAACAATTGAGGAATAGGATGGTATACTTCCAGGGAGGGAAGCAAATCTTGGTTTTAATGTTCATGTTCAGTATTCTAAAGAACAGGGGAGTGCAGAACTGCCAGTAAGAGTCAGAAACTACAACTCACAGCATGCTTTTGTATCTACATGCAATATACAGCTTTGTTTTTACCTTGTGCAAATTAAAAAACACTGAAAGCAGGAAAGGATGAGTGAGGTTCAGAGACCAACTCCATTTTAACACAGTTTTTATATTGGCCCTATCATTACAGAGTTGCCTTTCACCACAAAGGTTTCAGGTCTTACCTGGTTTAGAACTTTCTGGAGATAAGGTGTTCCCATCCGATCTGCCATGTGCCTGTAGGATGGGTGGGAAAGAAAGAATTTCCTTTCTGCTAGAAGAGCTGCTTTTATGTCCTTCTTCCCATCAATGTCCTTCTGGCTTCTGTTTACAACACCAATATAACCTAAAACAAGAGAAAACCAATGGGTAAATCAATGCAGCTATTGCCTGAACCACTGAATTCATCTTAAATAGAACCAGACTGTCTCAGCTCAAACAAAACTTTCCAATTCAGGCATTTCAGATCATGTTTACAAGTAGAATAGTAATCTTAACAGTGCCTAAATTGTTCATTCTGTTTACATATAGCAAATAGACTTCCTTTTAAATCACCAATTCAAATAGAGAAATATCTGAAACTCTGGTGAAAACCAAAGAAACCACTTCAAAAATAAGCAAACAAAAATCCAAAATAAAATTGAAAAACACATAGAGGTCTATGCAGATAAATGATATGACATTAACAAAACACAAAACAATTTCTTCTCATTTGCTGGACCAACTTGCTCCACAGGAGAAGACAGTAAATTGTCAATAAATTATAATTAGAATCAAAATTCTTGATATTATTAACAGAATGAGCAAATGTGGTAGTAGCTGCTAGAACATTGAAAACTTCTGGCAAGGATCAAAACTGGTTTACAGTGAGATTATCAAAGCTCTCGTGCTTGCTTCTGTCATATACAAAGAAAAAAACCATTTTTTTTGTTACAAAGAACCTGGCAGAAAAGAAAAATATTGGCTAATGAGATGTGCTGGTATTACGCTGGATATTCCAGAGGAAGCAAGGATTTTCAAGGTCCAGAAAGGACATTTTTAGCACAGTCACCTTTATGTTTGCTGAATAGATAACTGCAAAAGCAAGGAACACATCAAGTCCAGCATAACCTTTGATTCATCTCCAGGACTCCCAAACACCTTCCTTATCCAAAGCACTTTCTGGACTGCAAAGAGTAAAGGCAACTGAACATTCTCACCTCTGCGAAGAGGGAGGAGTTTGTTTTCTAGAACTTCTCTTGCATCTGTTCCTTCATCCATCAGATCCAATTTTGTGATCACACCGATGGTTCTGAGGCCTGACCAGAGTGGAAGCAGGAGGAAGAAGTTATTGAAGAATCATTTAGAGTCAGAAGAACAATTACACCTCACAATTATGTTAGAACATATCTGTGCCCTTCTCAAAGCTATCACACAACAACAGCTCCAACTCAAGTTATGATATGTCTGGAAAAGTAAGGAACATAATTGCTTGTGCTGAAATGTGTTCCTCAAAACTCCTTAACAAGGCTCAGCACCCCTACAATATGACTGTATACAATTTATGATGTAAGTATCCAGAAATCCCATCAGCACCATCCCCTATTTTTCCCATTACTACAAAAATTCATAGAAAACCACTGCTGCACTTGCTTATAAGAGATAGTGACAACATCTTTAAAATTCATTTACAGCAACATTACCCAAACAATACTGAGCTAACAAACAGTAACATTGTGATGCTGAAGATCGTGTGAGAATGTAACTAGACATCTATATTACATATTATAAATTATGGAATTTCCCACAAGAATTGGTCAGTTATTTTCAATTATGTTATTACAGTTGAGAACAAAAAGTGGTAACACTCAATCCTGCTTACCCTGAGGGTCCACTTCCTTTGCCAGCTTCAGGGCATCTGAGTTGGCAAGGTCAGTGTTAGCTGGAGTCACAGCCAGGATCAGGCAGTTCTCTCTGGAGATGAACTGCATTATCATGTCTCTGATCTGCTGCTCAATGTCTGGAGGCTGATCCCCCACTGGCACTTTAGTGATTCCCGGCAAGTCAATAAGGGTCAGGCTTAAGACTACATGGACAAAATGGATCATAAAACTGGTTAGAGCACCACACATGACAAAAGGTCAACACAGCTATGGCTGCACACAACTTTTGGTCACATAAAACCCCACAGAACTACCTGCACAGGCAGATTAAGAGGTCAACAGTTGTCAACAGTTCAAACAAAAGGCCTGACAATCTGCAAAGACTTGTTCCCCCATTGGTCTTACCTCTCTGGATTTATTAGTACTATTTAATATTAATATTTAATATTTGAAATATTGCAACTGGTATAAAATGATACTTATATAACATATCTTTGAGGGCTCTAAGACAAATTAACATGGCTTTCTGAGCTTTGTCCAACAACAGGAGCATAGACAACAGATCACTCTCATTGCATCCTCCAAATAAACCAAAACAATTGTTTGGATTATTTATTAAAATATAGTGTGTCTCTGACCACATTTTCAATCATGTTTCTAATTGAGAAATTCCCAAAAAACAATCAATAGTTAGCCTAACTTATATAGCAAAACTGTTGTTAAGGGGCTTGGGGATATATTGCTGGTTTGGGAGGTTTATTGTTGTTTTTTTTTTTAAATCTGTAACATCTTCAGAAAAATCAGAAAGATTAAAATATTAATCTATTAAGAAAACCAGGTTTGCTTTGGTATGATTTCCCTAATAAGGGCCACAGTGACAACTAGAGGCATCCTGGCTTGGAGTAAGCATCCTGCTACTGGGGTAACAGGGCATCCTTTAGATAAATGAGAAAAATGCAACTCCTAGGAAGGAAATACCAGAAGTATAGTTGGAGTCTGGTTAATATAGACAACCATGGCTGAACTAAAAGATTGATCCTAACAAAACAAAGCAAGAGCAATAGGTAGGAAATTTTCACTTTCTCCTGGAGTCAGCATGTTCAACAAACAAGCTTTGAGGCAGGGGATTTAGTTGAGCTTCTCTGCAGCTAGAAGAAACATGCTTCAGTCAAACACACCACTTTTGTACCATATCAAAGACAAATTCAATGAAAAACATTTTCTCTAGATTGTCTTCATTAAACTGGGCAGATGGCAACCAGAGGAACCCACTTTGATATATACAGGGGGTCGTCACCAGAAAGCAACTTCAAACACTGTTACTGTCTGAATATATTTTTAGTGACAGCAAACAATAAATTTTCAGTAAGGCAGGCAGACACAGACACTTTCTAGATCAGGGAATTCCTCTGGAGAGCGGCAAAAAGAAGTTTTGTTACTAAGTCCCATTACTGGTCTTTACTAACTCAGCCTCAAACCTTTTCCAGCCCAGATCAGACAATAAGAACAGATACAAAAGGAGATGGCAACACAGACAGAGCTACATAATATGTTTATATGACATAAATGTAAAGTTGAATGATTTTACCTACCATGTGGAGAATATATTCTTAAATTAATAGGAACTGAAGAAATGCCTTTGTTCATTCCTGTTACTCTATCTGTTTCAACTTCAATTTCCTGACGAACTTCATCAAAATCAGTGAATTTCTTCCCTTTGCAGTGTAGAAATTCAGCATACTCTGTCAAGAATATCAATAACAACTCTGTATTTCACAGGCTCGTTGACTTGCACACTCACTTTCAAGCCCCCAGTGTCATTCAGATGTGTAGGCACAAAAGTTGGTCACCATGGCTATCAGAAAAACATTATTATGACTGCACAAATGAAAACCAGCCCTCAACAAGAAAGGCTCAGTTAAAAGTCAAGTTGACTGGATATGATTTACTGCTCCTACCTTTAGCACATCATCTTCTGGAACAATTGAATCTTTCAATTAGATGCCATTTACAGTAATAGAATAGGGAACAGATTGAGATTGAGTTTTCATCTGATCTTATTTGCCTGTAATACATCCTAAATGGAAAAGGAATTCAAATTCTGTACCAGGAAAGATTTTTAGGATTTGCTTCAAACATTTACATCCCATGTTACATATGAATTTAGTAAAGGAATTCTGTAAATTTTTGCAAGTTCAAAATGAAAATAAGATCACTTAAAAACACTGTAATGTTTTTAACACAGCTTCCTCTTTTGCTAAAAGTGTCCTGTAGACTAAATATTAATCATGTTTACAAGTTTGCAAAAGTGTCTACAGAAATAGCTGTGATTTTGCTGAAGTGGGATGACACAAATAATTCCCAAGCCTTTAATTTCATATCAGTTGCTATTTTACCTTAGAAAAGCATTGACCAGGAATCAGAGACAGATAATTTGTTAAATCCAAACTTGACACTTAGTCCCTGTTTTGACTTTTGAATCCAAATACTGATATTAATCATTGCAACCTTTTTGGTTGCCTGCATAACCAAAAGCACATCCCAGGATTTTAGAACTGGATTTTCTTCCTTCAAAGCAGAACACAAAGGTTTATGTACATAGTGAGGCTGCCATCAGAAATGATGACATAAACAGCAATTCCAGACACCAGCTCACGTCCTGTCCCCAGCAGGTCAGAGCCGCAGGACCGGGGAAAGGCTGAAAAGATTTGTGCACATTCCAGTTCATTTCATCCTGCATTGGAGGCCTGATCCCAAAGCTCCCTACAGAAGTTTCTTCCCCAGAAAATGTTACTTAGTAACAAGCCCAGATAGCCAGAGCAAAGAGCTTGCTTGGTACTCAAAGAACAGAGCTGAGAACACCAAATGTGAGAATATGGATTAAAAGAGGACTTTATGCGTCAGTACTGAAGCCTGTTCTCCAGAAGTCACTTTGTTACTAATACTGACAGAGCTGTTAAAAAAGTAACAAATAGTCAAAACTACAAAAAATAGTTAAAGCAAACTGACAGAAAAAAAGGACAGACTGGAGGGGAAAACATCAAATACCCACCTGTCTATGCTACAATATCACAATCCCTCCAGATTCAGTGTGTGAGGAACAGGGAAACTCACCCTTGTTCAGACAAAAATACATCCTTTATTTTAAAAACAAGAGAGCACCAAAAAATAAGCACCTTATTTTATATCCTTTTTCCAGTTCTAGCAGCAAAATGATAATGAATGGGAGTTTTGTTTCATTATCTACTGTTTATTAAAAAAATACCAGGGTATATTGAAATATTTCAAAAAGAAAAATTACATGGTGCACAAAATAAAATATCTCAGTTGAGAATTTACATTTTTAAAATTTGTCATCTCAAGGCTGGCAAATAGATACCTAATGAAAAAAAGAGCTGACAAGTGGTTCATATATTATCCCACCTCTTCATGCACAACTCCTGGCATAAAACATACATATTCTTCTTAGTTATTTTTTTCTCTCAGAGGATCATCAGATTTTCTCAGGAAATTATTTCTAAATCCAGTAATTAATAGTTGGTGCCCAGCTGTAATCAGTTGACTCAGTAGCCAAGGAAAGTTTTTCTCTTTTTCCCACTCTACACTCAGTAATAAATTCACTACCTGACAAGGCTTCAAAGCAATCCAAACAAAAATGTTTGCTACTTTTTATCTGGGTTCATGTTTATCAAATCTCCTTGCTCCTGGTGCCATCTGTGGTGCCAGCAGGGCTGAAGGAATGAACTCCAGGGTGGTTCCTAACCTGTGGTGCCACTCGCAGCCTACGGAATAAGAATTCCAAGGGACAAGCAGAGCTTTGTTCTGCTCCTTTCAGCCCTGAGCCTGCCCTTGGCAGTGATGCCTTCAGCCAGGCTGGAGAAGCACATGCTTTAATGCAATCTTCACTTTCCAGCTTTCATGCACAGAAGAACATTAGGAAAATGTTTTATTTATGTTTTTGTGGGAATGGACAGAAAGCTAGGCAAGAAGAAGTGATCCTGCCTGACATCTAGCTTTCAGACATGGATTTTTGTATGAAACTGAAGTTACATTAAGAGAAAGAAAAATTAGATACAAAATTAAAAACAGTCCTTGCATGTATAGAGAAATAACTCCTGTAAAAGAATAACTCTTTTTTTTCCCCCAGATTCATGAAAAGCACTTTGGATAACATAAAATTAAAAGGCTACCAGAGCATAGTTCCTTCAGTGCATCCACAAGTGATGAATTATCTCTTCTGTTTTGATTAAATTAGACAAATCATACAAACTAGTGATATGGGATCACATATTTTCAAATGTTCCTTATTTTTCCTGACAGTTATATCTCTGTTAGCCTTTATGATTTAATCTAGCACAATGATATATTGTTATGAGCACTAAACAGCCATTGCTATTCTCAAACTATTTAAATTATATGAACACTTGAGATATTTCATAAATTTGTCTCTAAGCTAAAGAGAGCCAAATGACAAGGATCAGCCCTTAGGAGTACATAAGGGATGTTTTGGAAAACATCCTTGATCCACATCAGGCTGAGCCCAAGAGCTTACAAAGCCCAAAGATTTTACTCTGTACAGAATAATCTGTTACTTGAGGTCAGGAATTTGCCAGGATCAGAGACCTGGATTCAGAGCTGCTCCCAAACTGATTTCAAGCAGAGCTGCTCCAAGTTCCTGGCAGTATCCAGTGCAAAGTACTCAAAAGGGATTGAAAGTGTTCCAAAAAGTGGTTCATTAAATTGTAGGCCTGTAGCAAACATTTTAAATGTAGGCAGCACAGGAGGAGTATCTACTATTACTGCACCTTCTCTCTGCCCTTTGGGGAGATATCACTCGAGCAACAACACTTTTTACCTTCAATAAAGAATCTCCCAAAGCCTCAGAACTCTTTCCAAAACAGTGATTTCAAGAGGATGTTTGAAAAACATGCAAATAAACATCAGCAGCCAAAGTACTTCACCTTTTCTTTGATGATGGACAGCTTTTTCTGAACAAAGTAAATGCAGTTAAGTGAATCTGAACCATAGCAAATCATTCAATGGGGCTGCCTTGAAAACAGAGGAAGTATAAAAAGCCCTTGTCCTATCCAATCTAAAATCCCTCTTCTGCTTTGCCATTTCTGGAGCTTTTCTAACAAGCTGAAGATGAAATACTCAAAACTGAGTTATTCCACTGCTAACCTTCAAGCAGAAAGGCTATAAGAAATAGAAGTACCCTGGCATTTCCTGAAGCTAAAACAAAAAATCCTGGCAATGCAGAGAATGACAAGAATACCATAGCAGAAGATGTTAAACATGGAAAACAGTGCAGATCTGATAAAGTAACTACCAAAGATAGCAGGTCACACTCAGGAGCCAGTGAAATGCTTCATTGGAAGGGTAGACACCTGTACCAGAGGAGGAAAAGCATTCTTTTGGATACAATAATCTTATACAACCTTGGAATTTTTTGTTTGCAGAAGGAATTTCCCTCTGTTCTTTCAGCCATTTCCTATGGATGATGCTTTCTATAGTTCCAAGCCCTCACACAGCACTCCTCCAGGCATTTTTCCCTAATTTTACAGAGGCAGAGCTCTCACCAGAGCTCTCTCCTTCCCAGGACTGAGGAAAAGCAGAACCTTGTAGGACTGCATTTCTGTGCTGCATCTTGTACAAAGTTTACTTCTGTATTTCACAACAGCATCACATCAGTGAGTTTTGCTCTGTCAGAGATTCACAGTGAGCACCAGGTCCTTTTCTGAAAACCAACCTTTTTCTCAAATACCAGCCTTTCAGTACAGAAAAAAAACACATCCCAGATGAATTGCTTCTTACTTTGGGGATATTTTTCTTCATTTGCAAGCAATTTGAATTCCAATTCTGCCCACCAGCATCTTTCATATTCTTGGTTGTATTTGTCAAACACCAACCTAATAAACACACTCCATTCTGTCATCCTACCAGTAATACAAAATACTGAACATGACCTGGAGGGGTGTCCCACTCTAAACAGCTGTGCATCCATCTCACAGGAGTCCTTGCTAAATCATGTTTTCCAAGATATTTTCAAAAAAATGAGTCATTTAAAAACCTTTACTGTAGCCAAGCTAAGATACCACCTCACCTCAATTTACAAGCCTGCTACCTTGTAATAAAAAAAATTTATTGCACTGATATGACAGGGTTATTTCCCTTGATGAGTTTGTGTTGGCTGCTGTTCATCTCAAATACCTTTCAAATCGATAGTTAATAACTACTTATAGATTTCTTTCTCTTAAAAGTGAACTTTGACTGATTCTTCTGTCCCTTTCCTTTATCATCTTTATAAAAATGAGCATACACAGAGACATTTTTCGATCTTAATGAGGGGAATCTATCTTTCCTAATGCCACTGAGCACCAACCTGGGATCAAGGAAACAAAAGCTTCCAGGCAAACCCACATGTAAAGCCAAGTATTTGTGGGTACCACTAATTTGTCCCAACATGAGCTGAAGTTCAAATCCCATTTTGAGGGTCCTGATGAGAAAAGTGGCTGAGCCAGCAAACCATCCTGCCAGACGTCAGCAGTCACAGGATGAGCTCAGATCACCCCTACAGACAGCAACAACTGGGAGATTTGGAGGTGGAAGGAACATGTGCAGTCTCTCTGACCTTACACAAACTTAAATTCAGGTTTCAGAGCAGCAGCACTGTCTCTCTTCCAGGATGCCAGTACTGTTTGGGGGATGAGCCTTTCCTTAGCTCAAAAAGGCATCACCATCTTTTTTTACCATCTTTTCCTCCTGCTGGTGGCACTTTTTAGCTTTTGGGGTACACAACTCAGTAATTTTACTGATCTCTCCAGCATCCCTGTTCATCATCTGAATGAGAGTGGGATGCAGGAAATGCAGCCACTGTCTGCCTTTCCTCCCTGTAAAGTGCCTGTTCTCTTTCCTGCCATTGGCACTGTGGCATTTTTCCAGTGTTTGTCCCTGAATACCTCCAAATGCCTGCCATCTGATGAAGTCTCTAAGATCATTTGTGTTAGCTGAAATAACCAGTCTAAATTCTTTTTATATTTCTTTTTCTGTTCAAGGATTGTTTTTGCCACCAGATGGCAACAGAAGATGGCTGTGTGTGAGGAGTAGGCTTGCAATACACAAAATTTGTTTTAAAGCTCTACAACCTCAACAGAAAAGAGCATCTGCAAGACTTCAGAAAAAATGAGAATGTCTTTTGAACCTCATGATCTAATTTCCACCTAGTATTCTAATTAACAGAACTCAAATGTGGGTATTGTAAATACGACTCATTTCTCTAACAAATGTCCACCTCAGCAAAGTGTTTCAAAATCTGTTAATCTGCCAAAGCAAGAAGAAAATCTGAAATTGCTCCAAAAACAGTTATCAAAATAAGGAAAATAACTCTCCTAGAGCCAGGATATTTCAGATGTAAATAACAAATACCAGGATTTATACAGCAGGCAATGGATTTTTAACAAAGAGAAGATCTACTACAAAGGCTTCACATATTTTTTGTTGGCACTGTTGTTCAAAAACAATGTACTAGCTAATCTCTCAAACTCTAGTCATTATCTCACCTGCAGAGGCAGAAGAAAGCACAGCAAGAAGAACAGATTGCCTAAGGTTATACAGAATGTGTGGCAGCAGAAAGAAAAGAATAAACCACAAACAAAACCCACAATAAACAAAAAAACCAACAAAAACACCAACTCATCTCTCAAGATCTCAGAAATTTCAAGTCATTACCTTCTAAAGCTTACTCAGCAGCACCACTTAAAATATCTATTCACTCCAACAAAAACTATTTAATCTTACTGCTGTATTAGATAAAAAACCACCAAGCTAAGAACTATACTCAAAGTTGTGAAATAAAAGCTTAGAATGTTGAAGAAATAAGTTTTAATGTAAAAATTAAGGAACTAACTCAAAGGAAGAAAAACCCACCAGCTCAGAAGCACACTCAAAATTCTTATCCCAGGTCATCTGTGCACCAATACTTGCATCTTAAAGACAATTTCTCACATTATCAAACTCAGAGAAAAATACCCAAAACTATTAAAGACTAACTTGTTACTTGCAATATTTAATTTAAAACTTTGTATTTGCCTTCAGTATTTCAGCAGAGTACAAACTTGCATGAATGTGGAGTGCAAATGCCATAAAGTCATTTAGGAATTGTACTGATACCACCAAAACATGGCAGTGACTCAAGGAGGCCAACAGGTCACTGCAAAACAGCTTTGTACAAACTACACAGAGCTTTTAAAATGGGTCAACAAAATTCTACAAAAAACAACACCCCATACTAAAAAATTCAAAAATTCTAAAAAATACCCCATATACTCCACATCTCTCATGAGCTGCATTTCTTACTATGGATTGTTCAATGTGACCCCTGCAGGGTTAACAGTTCTTTACCCAGATCTCTCAGATGCTGGAGGATCCCTGGGAACCCCTCCCAACCAACTCCTGCTGCATCCTTCCATGCCATGCCTGACCTAATAATGGATGGGCAAAGCTTTCTCTGACTCTGATGTGCACAAATGCCTCCTCTGCTAATTTTTATCTCTTAGTGCAGTGACTCAAATGAAGCTTTAACCTCCTTTGTCAATCAAATTCACATTCCAAAACTATTCTCAGCCACTTCCAAAATGTTGCTGAAGTATCTTGTAGTCATCTGTGCATGCCTGCATAGAAAGTGCCCCCTCTCTCCCAAGGAATACTCCAAAATTAAAAACAATTACTTTTAAGACTCAAGAAAAAAATCCTAGGATTAAAAATTAGTTTTGTTTACTACAGCAACAAAAAGCTGATACAGCCCTCTAATTATTCTGTAACATTTTGGATAATTATGGGCTTCATAGAAATCAGCCCAGCATCTGCTTCCTGTAAAAGAACACTGTGCTTCTCTAAGCAGTTTTCTTTATTTTCTTTTCTTAAAATTAGTTCACAAAGATAAAGGTGACTTAAAAGATAATGTTACTTGGAATTTCACCATCAAAAACAACAACAGTGGAACAAAGTTTAAAGAAAGTAACAAAATAATTAAAGCTTGCATTTTAAAGGTCTTGGCATTTAATCCCTAACAAGAACTTCACAGCATTTCCCAAAGGGAGAAATAAACCTTGACATCCAGGAAACACAAAATTAGGCTGAAACTCAGTTCTCCTGAATTTTAAAAGTTTTTTGTTTTGCTCTTTAAGCTATAATGAAGAACTAATTTTCAGCAGAGAGGGTACTTGTACAAAACCTAGAGGCCTACCTAAAGGCAGTAATACTTTGGGAATGTAGTAATGAGGAAAAGCAGATAGAGAAAAACCCTAAACCAAGGGACAGTGATGATTTTATAAAAGAGGTCAACACAGAGCAGTCAGGGTAAGTTTAGGATGGGTGTCAATGAATAAATATTTAACCACTTGAGGGCAGATATCAGACAGGTCCCCTCAGTTCAGTCTTTTTGAAAGGATTCAGAAAGCTCAAAGCTTTTGTTTCTTCTGCTCTTGCATTGTGCCATGGTGCTGGAAAAGTCAGATGAAGACTCTCCACAGCTAAGCCTCATTCAGGCATTTCTGCATCATCAGTCAGAGGCCAAAAGCCAGAGCTGCAGAAATGGCAAGTGTTTGTTCCTCCAGCTAAAACAAATGTTAATATATACCACATATAAAGCACTATAAGTATATGACACTTGACAATCCTAAAGTTTCTAAGCTGAGCATGCAGAAATCCTGAATTCCACTGTTTTTCCTTTCTCTTCCACAGTGAAAACACCATGGAAAATTTTATAGAGGCACTGAAATTATGATGGCATTTTAAAAGCAATAATTCAGGAAACACCCTGAAGCCCAGGCAGACTGCAGTCTACCTTTCTGCCGAACACTGTGAGGACCTTCAGGAAAGAAATACACAGAAAAACTTAATTACATCTCTCACACAGGGACAGACTAAAGTTTTACAGGCAGCTATAATTTTGGTTTTTTCCCCAGTTTCACCATGGTACATAATTCAAAGACCAAACACTGAAACTGTTTGGTTTCAGGGCTGGTTTGGATGTTATTTTGTTTCTTTTTTTTTTTACTATTTTGAGCAGAAGTAAATAGCAAACCAGTGATTTTTGTTGCTTGTGATATTGATTTAGAAGTAACAACACCAAAAACTGGAATGATGGTGAACCATAACTTCTTTTAGCTATGCCAGGGAACTGAGCTACACCACAGCACATCAAGTGCCCTGTGGAAGAGTACAGAGTGAATTCTCATGAAAGATCTCAATATGTCCCATAGCTTAATGGTACACCCAAAAATATTTCTATTTTTGACCAGACAAATACACAGAACCCTTGTTTTCCCCCAATCCACCTTCTGCTCTACTTAGTGCAATGAGCCCAACCAAAAAAGACAAGTTCTGAAAACAGCCTGAGTGGAATCAAATCTGTGTGCACTGGAGCAAGAGCTAAAGGTAGAAATGCAGCAATTTGGGTGTGTTAACTAATACAACAGCAAAGCTCATCAAGAAATGAATAAATCAAAGCTAATTTCCAAAGCATATTGCATGTAATGATGTGGGTTCAATTCATCATGTGCTCCAGGATTTAGACATTATCATTTTCCCACAATGGGAAATGTAGATTACCTGTTTTGGCAGTGATGAGCTGCAGGACCAACGGTCGTCTTGTCACAATTCCAGAACCTCGTGGAAGAAAATCCCTAGAAACATTGAAAAAATAGTTACTAGCCAGAAGTAATGTGCAGTTACATAAGATGTTGGACTAATTTGGAACCTCCTCTGCATGGAAATGGAAAGGTGGTGTGGATAGATTTATAGCAAATACTCCTATAAAGGAGGGCTGTTAATTTTGGTTCAATATAGTAGTTGGTCATTACATAGGAGACAAATGTGTATTAAAGCTGAATTACTGTCTCAGGGCATTCCCAGGCCTCCTCAAGACCATCACGTACAGCATCTCACCTTGCACAGTAACACTACCTGAAGCCATGGCCAGATTTGCCCAAATGATTCTGGCATCACTGCACATTCATTCTGAAGAGGATCTGGACACAGGAATACACATCACACCAGAACTCTGGACAAACCAAACTGGCAGCACTCTGCACTCCTCCTTCACATACTCAACTTCTGCCAGTTCAAATCCCCAAATAACTTTCCACCAACACATCTGCCCAAAAGTTTCTCAGTGAAAGCAGAACACTAGAGGTCCTGTGGGATAGAGGGAGAGTGTCCTTGGACCAGAAAGGAAGCAAGAAAACAAACCCACCAGCTCTGCCATATCATTATGCATCCCCATGGGCTTTTCCATGCCTCTAAAGACAGGGAGACTCCTTATGCAACTGGAAAGAAAGAAATCCAAAGCAAAATAACACATTTTTCTCAGTGTCTTCCCCAGTTGCCAGATCTATTAAACATTTTAAAACTATGAGATGAGGTTCAGTGAGAGGCTTTGAAAAGTGTTTCCTTCAAATAAGTATCTTCAGAGGAACAAAATTTAGGGGTAAACAGAGTTTCACAATCAGTGTAAACTCATCAAAATCCCCTCGTTTTTCCTGCCTCACAAGGGATGCTGAATCACTTTTCTGCCTGCCCTAGCAGCACTGCTAGCTTACCTCTCTGGCTCAGATGAAAAGCAGTGCAGCAAAGGCTTAGGGCAGGAATTCTCAGTCCAAGGGCAGAGCTGATCTGGGTCACTGCTGTTATACACCTGAGTGCCTGTACAGAGGTGAGGCAGGAATGTGCAGGGTCTTTGGGAGGGATGGGGAGAAGGACAAGAGCCAAAGGAACAAAGCACGGCCCTGGCAGCCCTTTAGACACAACTGCTCAGACAGGACTGCTCCAGCCACTTGGGCAATCACCTCCTGCCTGGAACAACCACTGAGGATCTTCACACTGACCCTGCGCTACTTAATGGAAGCCTGACTTTCACAGCTCCTTTAAAGGCTGCACTCAAACCTGTGTGGTTTAAAACAGGCCTTGAGGGTACATCTATGAAAAGTAAACCACACAAATATCCAGGATATTATTTGTGCAAACCGGAGGATGTCAGGTCTGAGCAGTCCCAGGCAAGGACAGGCTCAGGAACACAAAAGTGAACCTCTTTCCACAAGCACCAACAAGGTGACAAAGCTTCAGCAGAGAAGAAACACAGCAACTCTAGCTGTGATAGGAGTACTGAAGGTTTTCTTCCTAACATCTAGACATAAAAAAATAAAAATAACATATGCAAGCAGTTCTAAGGCTCTGAGGAACAAGACCACCCGTCCTGTGCCCCACACCACTTTAGAACTCCCCAGCTTTTTGAATGAAACAGTGTTAGTTTGTAGCCAAATTGTGTTTCCCTTTCTCAGCACCTGTTAATGAGTGCTTACTGCGGGATTACTCTGCAAACCAAAGCACACCATAAAGGGGAGGCTGTTCAAACACAAACTCACTCATTAACTTCCCTACTCAAACTAAGACCGGCAGGCAGAAGTACAACTAATTAGGAATTCAAGTAACCTCTAAAGCAAAGATACTGCAAAACCATCAGGTGCACTGATTTAAATCTGCTGTGATGCTTTATAACAGCTGAGACAGCAACAGCACAGAGGAATTAGCTTAAAGAGATGCCAAAGGCCTTCAGATAGGTCTCTGTCATAATTTCAGTATCTGCTAATGGAGAGAAAGCTGCCCCTCAATGAACACCTCCTGCTATTTTCTCATGGGGAAACAGAAAATAGTAATGGGAACATGGTCATACTTCTGTGTGCACTGAAATGAACACAGCCCAGGAGTACCAAATTAAGATTAAGATTACAGTTTCATACATTGGTTTTCAAGCATTTAATATCTGTTTTTAATATATATGTATATTTTCCCATCAAGAAGCTAAAATGCATTGCCACTCAGGACAAAGTGGTCACCTACACCAGTGTCCTCTACAGCACCACAAGAGACAAGAGAATCCTTTGGGGAGTCAAAGGCTGAAAAGATTTATTGATTTTGTGCTTCAGACTAAGCACATTCAGCAGTAAAAACACTGCATTAATGCAGCTCCCTGTGTACACAATGCTCACCTTTCAACAGCAAAATTACAAAGAAAGGTTAAGACAACAATTCTCCTTCAGAACATGCTCTTAATATGCTCAAAAGTGATGGCATTCACCTCTGTCCAATGAGCTGAACTGTTTTCTGTTCAAGCAAACATCAGCAGAGAGAAGTTCCTGCTTGGTGAGAGGGAGAGCTGTGCTCATCACATAACCAACACAACAGGACATAAAACTTCTGCTACAAATGCACATTTTTAAAAGGGAAGAAGTCAAAGAATGAGGGTAATGGGCTTCACAGAGAGAGTTCAGGAGAAAATTCTCCCCCACCATTTAACCACTGAATGGGTGTTTTACCTCTCTAAAACAGACACTGACATCAATGTGCCCACAGGGATAGGGATTGTTTTTTTTAACATTTGAAATTTCAGCTACAAGGCAGCGGCACCTGTGTACAGTTTCTGTACAGCCCTCTGTACAGCTCTCTACACATTCTGTACATTCTCTGTACAGCTCAAATCAGATGTTACAAATAAATACATAAACTCTACTTACAGGGAAGAAAAAGCAATTTTTTAAAAACACACAAATGTAAGTCAAATCTGAAAGATAGCTTGCACATTTTAGGAAAAGCAACCTAGTACCACACAGCAGGGAATCAGGTTAAATGCTGCACAACTGCTTCTGCAGAAATGCCTACTCTGACATCCACAGGACAGGAGGCAGCTCCTC
>NW_005054421.1:1553729-1559138 GCF_000277835.1 Geospiza fortis
GTGGTGCTGAACAAAACAGGTCTGTATCAGAAATGGTCCCACAACTTACACAAGTAACAGCAGCAAGAAATACAACAGGAATGAACAGAGACAAGTCTCAAAGGCTCCTTCTGACCAAAAGGACAATGCCCCTCCAGGCCCTGATGGCACACCCTAACATTTTTGTAAGGACAGACTTGAGACAGCTGCTATCACACCTTTTGGTTAGCACACACACGTCTGTTCAGTGAAAGCTGGGGTAAAAAATTCACATTGGAGTTGAAGCAGCTGCAAAGAAATCCATCTAGGAAAATATTCATGCCTGAGAATTTGTGCTCAAAGACACCAACAAGGGGAGAAAAGGCTGTTTTCTGTGGAGGGGGCAGCGAGCCTGGGAGCACCTGTGTGCACAACTGCAGGGCCACTTAACAGTGAGGAGTGCAGGAAAGAAGAAACATACTGGGAATGAAAGCCCTGCTCCTTTAAGAGACGTTCATCCTGCATTAAGATTCCAACTACCTTTCCATCTTCACTCTCAGAGCATTCTCAGCACAAAGCACTGAGCTGACAGCAGCTGTACCAGCTCGGCAGTGACAGGACAGCCCATCAGCAAGGCCTGGCCAGGGCTGAATTTATCAAATGCAAAGAGGAGGCAAACAGCCAGATCTGCCAGGACAGCCCTTCAAGAACTTGTCAATCTTAGAATGCACTCAGCTGTTAGAATATTGTTAATTACTTTCAAGAGGAAAATATTTTCAGGGCTAAAAAAATTTTATTCTATAAAATTACTCATGTCTTTATATTTATTAATTTAATTATTCTTTATTTAATTTAATATTATTTATCATATTATATATTACTGCATAACATAAGCTGTGTTTTCTTCTCTAGCACTGCTCATTTCCAGTATCAGAGATCTGGACAAGTGTATTTACTAAGTTTGGTGTCTACTGTTTGTTTAATGCATAAAGGAACATACAGTAGTTTGAATTTGACTTGCTAAAAGCCAGGTCTCAAACTTATGCCACAGGATGGGTAAACAAGTTGGCCATAGCAACACTTCAGCAGTTTATAATAACAAGCCAGTTTGGGCTTTAAGGTAAAAAAGTAATTAGAATACTCATTCATTGAGGAGCCTCATGGAAGAGATGGAAATTTCAGGAAGGGCAGAAACTGCAGGGAAATACTGAAAAGCAAACTAGACAGGGGCTCCTCAGTGAGGCGGTCTCAGCATAATGCAGGACTGCAGCTTATACAGGAAAACACATAAACAAATAAACATAACTTGTTTCAGAGGAATTCCAGGGAGAGTCTCCATTTAGGAGATCTTGAGCACACTAACAGTATTTATTATGTTAAAAAAAAAGAAAATATGAAATTAAACAGAAGAATCCCCAGTTTGTGTGAAAAGTAATGATGCGTCACTGTTTAAAACTTATTGTAGTTTCAAAAGAATAACTTACATTTGCTTTTCTTTGCCAGTATAGGGCTGAGAAATGTCCTGTGCTTAGATCAGTTACATGGTCAGTATCACACAGGATAAATGGCAACTAATTTACATCAATACCAATATAATTAATTCATACAAAACATAGAGGGAATCCAGAAAATCAAATAACTGAGAAAAAAGTCAATGATTACACAGTAACTGCATTAATTAAAGAGCTACGAACAATTCTAATTGATAGTGATGAATTGTTAAAAAAATCAGAATTGCCTCCAAAGAAAAAGGCTCCACATTTCTCACAAAGCACAGAAATGTGCCAGGCTCAGGACAAAAGCCAGAGTTCTCTTACAAGAAGCAGAAATGACCCATCCCTTTCATTGTGCCAGGCAACATCAGCAATGGCACAAGAGTTCTCCCACTAACACAAAGTCCATCCCAAGACACCAAACCACCCCCAAATGCAGAAAGGCCCTGATCCAGCAGCAGCTAAAAAAACAACAGTGCACTGGTAGCACTCCCCACAGGCTTTTATTCCCAAGTTTTGCCAAGGAATGCAACACGGCTTTAATTGCAATAGGAAGCAATTGTGCCCAAAGTCAAAAGTTTTCCTGGGCCTTTTTCCAGCAGTGTTTATTGTTTTACACAACTCCAGCCTGGCGCACCAGGAGCACTTGTGGCCCACATTAGCAGCTGAATGACCATGCCTTGTGCAGGAGACCACACAGTTCCACAGGAACACTGACACATGTCCGTACAGCATCTCCAAGTGCTGTGCAAAACACACAGAAGTACTCAAAAAGCTTTCATTTTTTTTCCATTTCTCATAGTTAGCCTCAAAGCAAAGTGCTGAAAGCTCCAGAAACAGGAAAAAGCATGGTCCAGCGTAAGCCTGAGAATGGGAGGCATGAAACATTTCTAACTTGTTTCATCAGGTTTTAAAAACCCATAAACCACACCCATGTAACTTGCAACTAGAGAACTCTTAATGCTAAATATATACATCTGCAGATGTGCTCATTCAATCTCACCTGCTCCTGTGCTCACCAACCCCACAGAGGATCCAGCAGCAGATCCTTCACTCACTTTTCATTCATTACAAAGCAAGGTATGTCCAAGAGATGGGAAATGTATTTTGCATTTATGCAGAGGCCTTAGGAATTAAGTCCATGAGATTTGTCATCACCAGCACAAGACACACTGCCCTTCAAGTGCCAGTACCAAGATAACCCTAGGATACGTTCTCAAGAAGTCTCAAAAGGCGCTGCCTCAGTTGTGCTTTGATGTTCTCACTCATGTGCCTTTTTAATTCAGCTACACAGGAGTGTTTCTACAGGACACTGAAATTTGGCCATGTAGGTCGTTCCTCCTCAGCTCCAAGTGCAGGGACCAGTTCTCATTGTCAGTCACCACTTGATCCCTCACCTCCTTTCATTAGTTACAGAAGAGTAACTGGTTTTTTGTTTGGCACAATGTCTGTCAATCAAGGGTCTCCCAGAGCTTCGTTCAATGGCCTAACATAATGGGCCTTACAGGAAGATGTACCAGACAATTAATCTGCTTTATTGAAGACCATGATACCGATCTTAATTAGGCCTACCAGGCATGTTAAATGCATTTTAGAGGCTGTGGATTTTTAGTGATCTCAGATGTATCAGCTCCTGAAGCTTTGTACTGATCTTTCCAGTGGTTTTTTTGGAAACCACACAGCAGAGATGGCTGGTGCTTAGTTCATGTTTGGTCTCAGTTTGCAGCAACCATTCTTTCAAGGTAAATCTTCCTTCGACTGATGGATCATTTTAACTAACCTGCTCAATCAAGCACAGTAACCACACTTTCAGCCCATGCAGTGTGTGCAGGGCTTTGGGGGCAAATAAACAGAGTATCCAGACACCTTAGGGCTGTCAACTCCTCCTCCTCTCAAGCAGGGTACATAAACTTGGTGGTTTTGAGAAGCCATTTTCCAATCCATCACTGTCCTTCACCACCACTGCTGAACTATTGGACCTCAACAGCAAAGCAGAGACACCCCAATTATCCTATCCATCACTTTCAAGTAAGAACACAGGTTGAATTAAGAAAAATAAAAAATAAAGTGTTGAAAATCTTACACAGCACTACAGCTAGCAGCCTAAAATGTCTCTTTGGGTCCCTTTTCCCTCCACTCCTTTATGGAATTGAGACCAACTATAAAAAACCCAGAAGGTAATGTTTAAAAAAAAGTCTACTCAAAAAGACCCAGCTGTGGGAATATGAGAGTGTTGATTCTAAATGTGACAAAAAAGGTATTTTTGAAAAGCCCTTGAAAAATTGGCAAGGGATTCCAGTCACACTAACTGGGGACCTCCATAACAAGTATGCCCAATGCCAGTGCTTAGGCAGCACTCAGGTGAGAAAGCAAAGCTTGAGATTCCTCCTCATGCAGAAGACTGGGGAGAGAGCAGGCCCAGAAATCCCTGCCACTGTACTTCTCTTGGATCTGGAAGATGCTTTCTGTAAGTAGCAGCAGTATTTCTGCCCAACAAGATGACAGAAGTTATTACACCTCCCCCATTAGAAATCATAGGGCTATAAGAAAATCAGTGCCAGAAATTACTCTGGTCCCAGTGGTGAAGTTTTCCATTAAACAAAATTGGAATCAACAGGTTCTCCAAAGTAGGGGACATCTGAACTCAAGTCTAGGAAGGCACAGACCTTCTCAGAGCAATCTAATGCTGCATTTTGACAGCAGTGACAGTACCCCACATTTCCACACAGAAAAAGACGAGACTGTTCACTGGCCAAAGGAAAGAAAATGCACTTACAAGAAAATGTCTTTCGTATGATACAAAGTTTTTAAATCTTAGCAATGCTTACAGGACTGCAGACTCGCTGTACACAGGCATGAGAACCTGCCAGGCCAAAGGCCAGGGTGTGAGACGAAGAGTGCTCTGTGTGCAGTGCCTGTGCTGCGCTGGGCTGGCTGGCTGAGCAGAGGGGGAAGCTGCCAATGTGCAGGCTCGTGGGCAAGGCACGGTATGCACGGTGCATCTGTCCTCCCTGGCAGGCAGCCAGCCCTCTGCTGCATCATCCTCCTTCCATGGGTGAAAATGCCCTTTTTCCTCTGTCCCTTTTAAGATTTTACAAAAGCTTCTGCTATTTCCTGCCCAACGGTGCTCTCTGTCATTTCCAAGCGGTGGTGGAAGGGGGAGAAAGGAAGCACAAAACACAAAGAAAGCCCAACAATTCCCAGAATTTTGGTGTCCAAAAGAATAAAGGGGACTTTGCAGAACAACTTATTCTCCTTAATCAGATATGTTTGCTTTTAGGAAAGGACTCATTTGCATAGGATGTTGGTGCATAAAAGCCCATCCATTCTCAGGATGAATACTAATGCAGCAAGATTCTGTATCTCAACACAAGAAACAACAAAAATTCTTTACTCACTTTAAATTGTTGTCAGTGCTCTAAATAGACCTTGGCTGTTTGGGTTTTTTTTTTTCAATCACTTCCAGCTGCCAAATGCAATTAAAAATGTTTCTTCAGAAAGATTTGAGTAAGAAGTTTTCCTCCATAATACAATCAGAGATAAAAATATGACTGCAAGGATCAGAAAGAAAACAACATGTCCCAACAAACCAGGCATATCAGCTACATGAAGCTAATTACTACAGAAATACTTGCATTTATCAAATAATTCACCTCTTGATACTCTGTCAGAACAAATCTTTTAGATATCGTGAATTCCAAAATCCCAGAAAAAACAATCTGCTGCTCTTCCTCCCAAATCCCACTGTCCTGAGCTGGGATCCATCAATACAGACTTTAAACAGTAGCACAGTATACAGTCAGCTGTGATACAAAATTGAAGGACTTTTCAGAAGCATTGTGAAAATACATTTCTCTTTTGTAGCAGACAAGGTGTCAAACTGTACAATTACTGTTTTTGATACATTTTTGATATATTTTTTGGTACAGTACAAGCCATTTCAGATGTTTTTGCAGAG
>NW_005054421.1:1559148-1566742 GCF_000277835.1 Geospiza fortis
CTGGATTCAATTCCTAGACTCCCTCTGGAATATATACACAGTGGGAACTGCAGTATAAAGAGCATGAATTTATCGACAGGAAGGCAACTACAGAAGGAAGGAGGAAAGGAGATTGTTTCCAAAACAAGTGATCCAAGTTTCTCTTAACAGTTTCTCTTCTCCAGCCATTCTATCCTTTTCTACCTGCCCATTTATCCTTCTCTGACCCTGTGGTATGTACAGATTAATATATTGTCCAGGACAATGTAAAGTCTGTTTGCTCAACAGTGAAATTTAATATCAGCCATGATCTCCCATCTCTTTGCTCACCAGAAACTGAATTATTACCCCAAGAAAAATTTATATTAGAAGTGTTTTGTACTTCTACTTCCCAGAACACTACCAAAGTCATTAGGCTGCAGGTCTCAGTCCAGACTCCTGAGCTTCTCAGCCTCTTTCCCAGATCTGACAGACACTGAGGATCTTCTGCCAACATTTGTTTAGCACCTGAACAAATAAACAGGTGAGCACACAAGGGTACAATATTGCCTCTGATGGATTATGACAAAATTTCTTCAGCAGCTTCCAGCTTGGCTGATGAGCAGGGTGGGAAGAGAGCCCATTTCCCCCCTCTCATGCAGCAGAGATGTCTCCCAGTGGTTCTCACCCTGGCCAGGCAGAGTCCTGTCTGCTGTCTGCAGGTGAGTTACACACAGGCAGCTTCAGAGCATCCTCTAGAGCTGAGCATGCTGAATGGGTGTGCATGATTTAGGCACTGCAGTGCACAGAGTAAACAAGGGGCCAAGTGCCCAAGTTTCTCTGGCTTTGATGATCTCATCTGTGAGGGCTGCAATCTGTATTACAGCACAGAGTGCATCCCCTGCACACCTGAACAAAGGAATCAGGTACTGAATTAAAAGCGTCACTCCCACACACAAATGATAAAAGCTGACATTGTCAGCAGGCACTTGGGTTGAAAACCTCTCTTATCTCCAGCTACAGTCTCCTTTACATCCCAGAGGCTATCACAGACAACAGTGCTTGGCAGCACATCAAAGCCCACCACCCAGTTAAATGGGATTTTGCTCCTCTCTAGTTCAATAACGCTGCCTTGTTCATCTCCACACAACTTGCTGAAGAAAAGGATGCAAGGTTACAGTTAAATAATGCTCATTTCCTCTTCTCAGCATATTTACACCACAGGTTTACACTGCACACACACAGCAGTAAAGGGATTCTCAGTAGCCTGTTACACATGAGCACAGCAAATGGGGAATTCACAGACTTCTGTATTTACTGTTTATGTTTAAACCCCCACCAAAACAGTAAGAAAAAGCTAAACACCAGAAAAAGCTGAAAAGTCTCTCCCCCTTAAGCCTGCAATCTAGGCACTGTTGAGAAACCCATAAATACTTGGAGGAGCATCATCAATTTGCTCAGTGATCAACTGAGGGAAGGCAAACCACAAACATGATCTCTCTCTCAATGACTAAGCTATTGCTGGTGCCTTTTTGGGATGAGCAAACAACGGCACATCTCAGCTGTGCAAAGCAGAATCCAAGGGTCAGTTTTGGTTCCACACAGAAATCTAAACCAGCCATCACTCAAAAAAAGAGAATGCATAACAGCAAGTTTTAGACAACAATGTTACTTCACACTAATTTTAAGATTATATGCTATCATGTTCCTTTACAGGAAGCAAGGCAAAAATAAAGGAATAAAAATCTATATTCTACATACAGGTAAGGCATGTGTAGACACACATACAGGTAATATTTAAAAAGCTGTTTGAGGTCACACAGTAAAGAGTGGCAGAGAGCAGTGTCCACACTTCCACGTCTGTGCTGCAATCCATGGCAGCATCACTCCCAGTGTTTACTGGTGAATGTCCAAACAATCCCATTGCTAGCACCTATTTATCTAAACTGGAAATCCTTGTTTGCTATTTCATCTACACAGGAAAGTGACATAAGCTGGAAACATCAGCAGCAACGCCCATCAAGAAACAGCAAGACAACAACGGTGTTGGTTATTTGTTGATTTCAACACTACAAAATCCCAAGTGTGGGCTCCTTCCTGAAGGCAGTGAGTACAGGATTTAGAACAGACTCTCTAAACAAGAGTTTAGAGAGTCAGACAACCTGTGAAACTTTCAGAAGTGCCTCTGTATTAAAAGCAGGGAAGCCTGGATAAAGTGAAGTAGATTCCTATGTGTGGCAACAGCTCTCTGGCCACAGAGAGCAGGCACAGACTTTCCCAGACATTTTCCTGGGGAAGGCAGTGAGAAGCTCAGAGAAAAGAATGAGAAACAATTCTTATCTCCACTTGCTGCACCTGTTGTTGTGCACATGTGGAATGTGTTATGGAGATTTGTTTACCAAAGGGTGATTTCTTAATTGGACACTGGATGGTGTTTTGGATGGATTGACCAATTAGGCCAAAGCTAGGCCAGACAGTCTGTAAGGGTTATGAGCTTCTTAATAAGTATAGTATAATATATGATATAGAGAATAAAACAATTGATCAGCATTCAGCAATCATGGAGTTAATGCTAATTATTACCTGGCTGGGAGCCTGCAGTGACACCTATGGTCTGAAAAAAAGAAAAAACCCAACGCACACATCTCTCCTGAGATGACTGCTCTCCTCTAAAAACTATCAGAGGAGTGCAGTCACCTGCAGTACCTTGATGGATTGAGCTCCCACTAACAACTGCCACTGAATCTGCAGCACTGATTCCTCACAAGGCACTCGAGACCAGACTGGGGTTTTTTGAACATGGCTTTTTGCAGGGTTTTGAAGTTTTTCTGAAGTCTAGAGCACAGACTTCAAATACTACACTTGTGTTCACTAAATGCTACAATACCCTGGTCGTACACAGCATGCTGAAGTTATAGTAAGATATTCTCACAGGTACATTTTACAAAAGTGAGGTGTTACTTATTGATTTAGCATCTCTGAACTGCCTGATATGCTGAACTTCAATGCCACAGTAAAGGTCAGAGCTCCCTACACTATGCCTGCCTCATGACAGACTACAGCTTTTCTTAATTGGCAAAATTTACATGCCTAAAATAGAAGAGACAAATCCTCAAAGTAGTTTTAGAGGAAAAATATTACATGCAGGGTGGTGCTGAAAAAACAGCATATTTGTTTGCATGTGTGTTTTTTAACACACATTTCCTTTACTTTCTATATATCAATTCTCAAGACTTGAAGGAAAAAAAAAGAGCTTTAGGTCAACAATGGAGTTACATTTAAGGACGAAACCAGGCCATCTGTATCCCATCTAAACAGCCAGTTTGTTCTTCAATGCATAAAAGCAAAACCTTATTCAGGGAAGAAACCCAGATGAGCCCCTGTCTCATTTGCTGCTGTTTCTAATGAAATATCCAGAACATCCCTGCTTTCGTTGCATCAGAGTATTTTGATAACTAGGCTAATCTACTCAATAGTGTACTCCAAGCTGTACTATGTCTTAATTAGTCAGGAAAAGGAGTGGCTGACTCTCATTTCCAGAAGATCCTTAAGATTAAAAAAGAGTACACAGCACCACATCTCAGTTTGTATTCAGCTTGATGGGTTAGCTTTTTCCTGTCTGTTTCACAAAAGAGGAGATTTTCTGTCAAAAAGTTTTTCTGTCAATGCCTAGTAACTAAAAGAATAAAATACCTGCACCAAATTGAATACATCTCCCTCAGGAAGCATCAATCTAAATATGTGTGTACATTCTTCAGAGAAATTTTCTGCTCTAGCAGCCAGAGTTAAAGTCCCTTCTCTTCTCCTAATGACTCAACGCAGTCTTTTCACAACCGCCATCTCAAGCAGAACAGAATGAGCTGAGCACACGAGGAACAGTAATTTCAAAAAGAAATAATCACTACATATGTCATAATAAATAGCTCTACTTACATGCAGTGGCCTTAAGATTGTCAAAAGCATCTCAGATCAAAAAGCTGTAAAGCTGAATTACACAATCAGACCCGGGGCTCTTAAAACGAAAATGCCTGTTTGATGATGACTGACAGGCTTACAGTCAAGAGTTCACATCTCCTATAAAACAATTATTTGGCCTCATGCAGTTTGTATTATATTAAGCAGGAAGGGAAGCGAAGAGCTTTCAAGCTAATTATTAATTTCTTGCTATTTTTAAGAGTAAAACAAGGTTCTGATTTCTGAAGAAGGAGGCCCTGACAAGGTAGCTTGCTGTCTGGGCCTTCAGTTATCTGAAAAACCCATTTGGCTACAGATGAAATAATAGAAAGTGCTTTCTCTCCAAATACAGTTTACAGGGATTGCTTCCTGCCAGTAGTTTTCTGTTAAGTAACCTAATTATTATCAAAAGCCCATTTGAAAAGCACAAACAACGTCCAGGCTCCTGGCCCTGCACTGCTCAGGAGCACAGCACTAAGAGAGGCCGAGTGCCTTCTCCCACCGGCAATTCTCTGGCATTTGTTGTTTGACTCTCCTTTGTGCTTTTGAATCGCTCTCCAACCAACCCCTACCAGAAGGCTGCATTAGATCCTTTGCTTCAATGCTGCCTCAACATTTTCTGGGCACACTTACTCCTGTTACAAAGAGAAGCAGAAGGAGGTAGGAAGAACATTTGCTCTTCAGACAACTTCATTTCCTCAAACACACACCATGAGCTCCAGTTATGAACACATGAAGGGCTTACCCATAAATGGAAATGACTGCTGTCCTCAGGTGCTCTCCAGAACCTCTGTTTGCATCTAAATGTAACCAGAATCCTGAGAGAAAAACCTTCACACACAGCCCTTGACTACCAAAAGAAACTGTCTCCCTCCACACAGAGGAGCGGTACGCAAAGAGGAAACTCTCCACATTCCTCAGGGGATGCTAATCCAAATAGCAACAACAATGGACACTTGGGGAGATTTGACACGTTGCTTCCAGCTTAGCTACAAGAAGACAAGTAGTTCTGGGTGTCTCACAACTCCTGCAGAATCCATCCTCACTCAACACCTCCATCTATGCAAAACACATGTGAGCTGATCCAAACATATTCCCTGCCTGCTGCTAGTCATTAAGGATCCTGTGTGCACCTGAACAGGCTTTGCTGCTGCCCTGGAGGCAGTGATGGATGTGTGTCATTCATTCTGCAGGTCCCAGGCCACCTGCCAGGCCCCACCCCTGTGCCACACCAGATTCCTCACAACCCTTCTGAAAAGTGATGGCAGTGCATAAACGAGGTGGTGGATAGCCCTGCACAGCCCAACACGTTTCCTAGGAGCCATAAAGAAACTCTAACTCATTATACCACCTGCAAGTCAGAAAATAGTTTCTACTGTCCAAGTGCAAAAAAAAAGTAATCCTTGCACAACCAGGGGTCTTGTGGAAGACTGAAACCCTCACAGTGCTGTAGTGGCTACAGAGAGCAGGGAATGACAACCTGATCCTAGAGTTAAAACTGCCTTGCCTCACCACAGCTCCACTGACAATACACATTAACAATGTGCAGCATGGCTGTAGCAACACCCATGGAGGATATCCTGCCTTCCTCACACCAATTACAGCTACTCCTGAAGAAAAGAGATCTTCAACATCTCTCTGAAGGCTGAGTTCAAAATCTACTAATGATAATGATTCATGTGGTAAAAAAAACCAAACCAACAAAACAAAACAACACAACAAAAAAAACCCACAACCACAAAACAACCCAAACCAAAAAAACTAAACAAAAGCCATGAAAATGAATGGTCAAACTTCAGAGCAATGCAAGGATTGTTTTATTTTCATGTCAATTTCAAAGCTGTTACCATTAGTTAAAGTCGGCTCTGTGGTTGCCAGAGGTCATGCAATATACCAGTAACAAAGAGAAATGAGGGTAGCATGGCTCTACAGGGAGATTTTCTACCTCTACAAGCCATATTAAGACAGATGTGGATGAAACAAACTTGTGTGCAGAGAGCAGCTGCATTATCCCATAAAAACAGGAATATCCTATGGCTTACTAAAAAGAGACACAGGCCATTTGTCTGCTGATCTAACAAGCAAAATCCTCTTCTGAGCTCATGGATATTTATTAATCTGGTTCTGAGGGTTCACAACTAAGTTTTCACAGCTTAGCCAGGGCACATCTGCTGACCACACATACTCAGCCTGGAGGAAAGGCACAAGCAAAATATCCTCACTCAAGACTTGTGGAATAGGTTTGAAACAATGCAGTTTAAGGTCATTTTTGCAACAGGCTCTAAGGTAGCAAGTAAAGAGCTACTACAGATCAGTTCATTCTGAATCTCAGTAAGTTACTGCATAAAATAATGATGTGGAACTCTGAAACCAGGGTGAAAGAATCCAAATTCCAAATCCCATGTGACAGAGACATTCTGGTGTTTCATAGCAGCCTGTAATCTCTTCTCTGAAGAGACTGAAGTGTCTGCAGGCTGCACAGTGAATAACTACACGAGTAAAAAAGTTACTGCCCTTAGCTCTCCTTCCCAATTCCTCCTAGAAGTGCCCACACCTCACCCGTGCAGCTGGTTCCAGCCTCCTGGCCAAACAGACCAGATCAGCACAAACTGCTCGTTTTCACTTTTTGCTCCAGCCAGGCACATCCAAGCGGCTCAAAAGAACAGCTCCACCTGCGGATTAGATGGAGCAGATCCCTCGGGCAGCTGAGCAGTGACGAGCATCTGGGAGCAGTATGATCTTCCATCGGCACAGCTGGATCCAGAGACCGACATCAGCCCACCTAACTCAGCCCCGAGCCCAGGGACCAAAATAGCCTCACTGACAAGAAAAATGAAGGTGCTTTTTCCCCTCAGCACATGTGCTTTGCACAGCTTTGTGGACACGTAGCTCAAAAAGTCAAAAGGTTACCAAAATACTTTTTAAGGACTTGTTTGAAGAGAACAGTAATAATTTGATAGCCAATTGTGCTTTCTGAGGATCTCATTTATGTTTTCCAGATTCGACAGACTTGCCAGTACTGTCAACACCAGTAGCTAGCTACAGTCTTCAAGGAGAAAGAAGAGGAAGAACTGACATTTAACACAGTCCGTTCTGAAGGAGAGATAAGAACCATTATACAATATTTTTATACTGGGTATCAAGAGCTATTGCAGCCTGGCACACAGCCAGGTTGTGGAGTGTCACAGCATTTAATATTACCTTCGGTGAAGATCTCCGCACATCAAAGTCCCCCAGTCACCGACACACAACAGTATTTCGACCCCATAATCCGGGCTAGGATCGCAGCTCGGCTGCGGGAGCACCAGCTCCCTCCGGGAGCCCGCAGCTATTTGAGGCAAACGCAGCAGGAACCTCATCAAACAGCACGTGAAGCCCATGTTTACCTCGGGATGTCTCCAGAGGCACAGCCTGGCCGTCAGAAAGCACCGCCTGAATCGCCAGGCTCCCCCTTTTCCTGTCAGTGATTTGGTAGAAACGATGCGCATGTTGCACTTGACGATCTTGGAGGTCTTTTCCAACCTTAATGACGCCGCGATTCGAATACCCACGGGCGCGTCGGGACGGTGCGAATTTATACGCGATGGGATGGGAGGAATGAGGCGCCCAGAGCCAGCACCCCACCGAAATCAGCGTTTTGGGCTTTAAACACCTCGTTCCTCTCAGGCAGCGGTCACCCCTC
>NW_005054421.1:1567286-1576884 GCF_000277835.1 Geospiza fortis
TCTCCCGCGATTGTCCCGCGGTTGTCCCGCGATTGTCCCACGATTGTCCCGCAATTATCCCGCGATTGTCCCGCAATTCTCCCAAAATCCGTTCCCCCCCACCGTTGTGCCAAAGGCCCATCCACGCTCAGAGTCAAGGGGTTGGATTTCTTTGTAGTTCTGCGCAGAAAGATGGCTGGATGGCAATTCCACAAAGCCGGCACGACAGCTGTCAGAAGTTTTCCCTTTTTGTGGATTTTATCAAACCAAGGCGTTGATGTTTATTGGCTACAAGTTATCTAGTTCGCTTATTAATTAGCGTTCTGTCTTCTGTTGGTTAATGATCCTCTTGCTAATTAGTCTGCATGCTCAGTCTTTCTCTTAAATTAGTGGGGTTTTGGTCTGTGAGTCAGTGGTGACAATTTGCCCCTGCCAGAATTACCTCTTACCCAGCCAGAGCTGATTGTAGCACAGTTGCTCAGTTGTTTTAATTAGTTTCTTCCTTATCTTGGGTGTTCTGCCAAAAAGCCTTGTAGCCCCGAAATTCTGCATTCTTTGTGTCAGCTAAGAGTGGTACACCCTTCTCCCTTTTGGTAACCTCCCCCTAGGTCTGAGATCACTGAAACATGTCAAGCCCTAAACCTTAACAAGGCAATTCCACAATCCGACAAGCAATTTGTCTTTTTACCATCTGGACATCACTTAGAGCTTGTTTGTTAGGGATTGCTTTTTCACAGATTGCCCGGAGAGGCTGTGGAGGCTCCCTCACTGGAGATATCCAGCAGCCACCCAGACACAATCCTGTGCCTGTGCTCTGGGATGACCCTGCCTGAGCTGGGACATTGGACCAGCTGCCCCACTGTGCTCCCTGACAACCTGACCCATTCTGGGATTCTGTTTGTTATAAATTAATACTCCAATTTAATAATTAAGGACATTTATTAAATTATCAAAGTATAAATTTGGAAAAAGCCACAAGCAATTCGACTCTGAGCCAGGTGATCAGTGTCGGAGAGACTCAGGATTTGGCCTCTATTGCACCAAAGTCCCTGTGGGTCTTTAAAATGTCATTTTAAAGGGATCTGTTTTATACAGTCCTTTGGGCTCTGGAAGGGGGCTCTTCTTTAGCATATTTTATTTATTGTCATTTTTCTTTCTTGCTGCTGTGTTTCCTGGAATCAGTGGATAATTCCTGAAATCCTGTATGGTGGTGTTCACAGGGGTCCCAGGATGAGGGAAGAGACAAGAATCTTTGTTGACTCCATGTTTCAGAAGGCTGATTTATTATTTTATGATCTATATTATATTAAAATAAAATGATATATTAAAACTATACTAACAGACGAAAGGCTTGAAAGGAATAGAAAGGAATGGAATGATAAAATCTGACCGGAGAGTCTGAAACAGCTGGACTGTGATTGGCCATTAGTTAACAACAACCACATGAGACCAATCAAAGGTGCACCTGTTGCATTCCACAGCAGCAGATAATTATTGGTTTTCTTTTCCTCTGAGGCCTCTCAGCTTCTCAGGAAAAAAATCCTAACAAAAGGATTTTTCATAAAATATATCTGGGACAATTCTGTCAGGTGAAAACTTCCGGGCATAAACTTCTGAGGATGCCTATCAAATGCCTCCTGCTGGGGTCTTGTCAGACAGAAAGAAATCCCTTGAAATATACACCCCAAGAGACAGTGTTCCCCTGGTGTTTGAATCTCCATTCTCTATTTGTCCGACGCTGGCTTGGTAGACAAGGTGCTGTACTTGTAATTTCCTTTAGCACGAATTCTTGTATAACACATATCACATGCTCCTGCCTGAGGACAAGGCCACCCCGGTGCTGGGACACTTGGGCACCAGGAGCACGGTTCAGCCAGGTCTGTGTGTGTTGGAATTCAGGCCATCCCACCCTGGATTGCCAGGACCCTTCCCAGGGGGCTCAGAGACCCTGGCACAGAGCCCAAGACACCTGTGACTTTGATTATGACCCATGGAGCAAATTACCAACCTTACATGAGGATCTGCAAGCCACGAAAGTCTAAGTAAAATAATAATTAGTTTGTCACGGAGTGAAAAATAGATTTTTGGGGTTTTTAGAATGGGGGTTCAGGGGGCAAGACGGAGGAATCTGGGTGTGTCCAGCCTTTCTCCTTCTTCTTCTTGGCCTCCATCTTCTGCTGTGATGGTGGCACTTTTAGATTGGCTTAGAGTAGAAGCTCACTGTCTAACACAGGTGATAGGTGTTGGAAAGTCATTGTAAATATTGTACACGTAATTTTTAGTATAAAAAGATAACAGTGCCCCTGGGGCAGGCAGAATGCCTGGGACTGTCCTGCTGAGTGGACCTCGGCTGGACAGGAGAAATAATTTTATAGATAAGAATTTTTATAGATAACAATTTTATAGATAAGACACAATAAACAGCCTTGAGACTGAGAACTGAAGAGTTCTGACTCCTTCTTCAAGCGCCAGGCTGGGAAAAGAGACTTTCTAACCCATCTTGGGGTCTCTCTGAGCAGCTAAACCCCGAGATGTGTGCTGCCCATGAGAGCAGCACGCTGCCCCTCTCCCCTGGCAGCCCCAGCTGACCGCTGGGAAGGGCTGAGCGATGCCCAGGCACAGGCAGGAGCTCTGCCAGGCTCGGGCACGTTCCGAGGAGGAGGAGGAGCTGGAGCTGGCAGGGCGGGCAGCAGGTGATGCTCAGGAGCAGCTGGGCAGGGACATCGAGGTGCCAGCCGTGTCACTGCAGCGGGTTCAATTCACAATGCACGCCGAGGCTGAGCTAAAAGCTCAGGCACACAACAGAGATGAGATTTAGCTGCGATTACTGGCAGCAGTCGCATCATGAAAATATCCAAATGCAGGCTTTGGAGCCGTGCAGGGATAAAAGTTCCCCTCTCTATTGGAGCAGACACTGGCCCCGCTCAGCGGGACAAGCAAAACAAAGGGAGCTGGGAACATCCCGCAGGCTGACGGGGACTAACGATCTGGAGGATTATCAAAACTTCTTGGCCAGAGCTCTCAGTAAGTGTGAAAAATTACCCTACAGCAGACAGACCTCTAACTCTGGAAACAAGTAAGGGATTTGAATCGGCACAGACGGATTTGAATCGGCACGAGGCGGAGATGGCTTCTCCTCGCTGCTGCAATCAGATCACAGCCTCTGGGAAAAGCCTTGCCATCATTTCTGTCTGCTTGGGAGCCTGGGAGTTATTGACATAATTATGCCAATTAGCAGCATGATTATTTCTTTCCCACTCCTGAGTGAGTGAGCTGTGCCAGGAGGCACTGGAGTAGCTGCCTGGCCTTCCTCCAGCTCGTGGGTTTCTATGGAGGCTGGAAGTTGGGAAGGGCATTATGAGTGTCCAGAGCACTTTGTGCTGCCCCCATGAAATAATTAAGATCCGTAGAAGAGCAGCCTGGCCCTAGGATTGCATCTCCACAGGAGACAAATGAAGATTGAGAAAGGCACGATGCCTGGGGAGCAGCACCATGCACACCTTCAAACTGATCATCCAGGGAACTGTCCGTTCTGTGAGGGCTGTAAATAACAGCTTTGTCTGCTTCCACGATTAAAATCAAATAAATTAGGAAAACAACTAAGATTAGGACAAGTCTGAGTTATTCCCCCAAGTCTGGGAACTTTCCAAACCAATTTTTCTGTCTGGTGAAGCAGAGTTAAAGCCATTAAGTGCCCACATTCACCCTGCAACTCTATCACTTACAAAAATCCACTTTCCCCACGCCAAAAAAAAAAAAAAAAAAGCCACAAGCAGCCAAGTATAGATTCCCCACCTTCTGGAAAAAGCACAAACAATTTCATGATGGATGCTTGTGTTATCATGAGAGGTTTTTCTCATTTTTCCAACACCTCCAGGAGACCAGGGAAGGAGAGGCACCTGAGCATATCTTTAGGTCTCTGCTTTTCCTGACTGACTTCTCTGGGCAGCTTGTTCCAAACCCCCATGCAGAGCCCAGCCTGGCTTTCTGAATTTGCCAAGATTCAGAGTGGCTGAATTAAAGGAAACAGGGGTGCTAATAGACCACTGCAAAGCTTCCTGTAACAACCCTGAAATACAAGACCCAAATCAGTGTCAGGGGGCCATGCAAGAAATTGTTCTCTGGGGGAGCAGTAGGGGTAACCCCCAGGAGCAGAGAGCTGTGCTGCTCACTGGTTAACCAGCTAAACACAATCTGGTTTTACCCTGCTGTGCTCACTTGTGCCCCTAATAATACAATACAATAAAATACAATATTTATCATTTCCTTTTGCTGTGTGCCAGCCTCAGCAAGGAGAGAAAACCTCTGCCAAACACGTTCCTGGCACGGCAGGAAGGGTGAGTGCCCTGATCCCCAGGGTGACACCAACAGTGGGGTCTGATGTCACACGTCACCAGCTCCAGCACAGCCTGCCTGGGGCCCCCAGTCACAGCCTCCAGTGCATTTCAGATCAAGGCTACAGACAGCAAGCTTGTCCTGCCACGACTTTCAGAGAAATACATGGCAAAAATAGCCTGGCTTCAGGGTGCAGCTGAACCCACAAACCCACACACAGACACTTCTCCCTAACCAGGCAGTGATGTTAGCACTGAGGACATTTGGACCAGGTCTCCAGGCTGCTTCCCAAGCACACAGCAGAGCAATTCCCTTCAGGAGAAATGAGTTCTGTAAAAAGCAGCCGAGTGGGGACTTGCAGATGGCTGCAGTGAAGAGCCAGGCACGCTGCCCTGCCCGGGGCAGCAGAGCACAGCAGAGGCTGCTCCTCTCCCTAAGAACAGACACTTCCTCCACACCTGCTCGTCTCTCCAGGGACCTTCCTCACCTCCTTCTTGCCTCAGACAAGAGTTTTGGCAGATCTTTTCAGGCAGTGGATGGGCACAGGGCAGGAGGAGGTGGGCAAGGGGCAGCTCCAGGCTCTCAGCAGCGCTCGGCTCTGCAGTGGTGCCAGTCAGCATCATCCCTGTGCATCTGCCAGGACGAGAGCTCAGAGCCTGAAGCTGCAAAAGATGGAACTCCAGCCCGTGAAAGAAAGCCAGAGTGGCTACAGGGCTGTGATTAGAGTAGTGGCTGCAGCATTTCTCCGTGAAAAGAGGATGTGCTTTCTGCCTTCCCCCACAGCCCAGGGCACTGCTGACTCACTGATGGCAGGAGAGCACAGTCCCTGTCCCATCTCTCCTCTCTCCTGCCCTGTGGCCTCCAGCTGCATTCTTTAGTCGGGTGCATCCCGTTGCAGGGTAGAAAAAGGGCACTGTGCTGCATTGCAGCCTGCAGAGATGCTTCTCTGCAGCCCTCAGCACCCTGGGGAAGAGCTGCACTCCCTCCCTGCAGCCTGGCAGCACGACTGCTTCCTTGGCCACAAAGCCAGACAAGCCAAGTGCTTCCCCAAGGGAAGATTGCATGGACAAAACACTTCCCACGTGCTTCCAGCCTCTGGGAGTGGCTGCTGCAGCCCTTGTTGTGCTAGTCCATGCCATGCAGCATCCCCAGGCAAGGGGGCCAAGGCTCTGCCCAGCTGAAGGAAATCAGCCCAGGGCTCAGTCCCTGCAGCTTTTGCTGCTGCAAAACCTCTCCCAGCTGCTTGCTGTACTTTGAGCTGATGACAGTATGTCCCTCATCCACCTCCACCCTGCTCCTGAGAGAATTGGAGTGTCATTCTCTTCTCCAGAACAGGGACCTGGGCTGTGACACCATATGGGGTGAACATGTGGCACCCCATCAGTGCCTGCCTCAAAGTGTCACTGTCCCCACAGCTGCCTGCTGACAGCCATCCTGGGCCAAAAACCTCTCTGCATCCTTCTGCCCAAGCTCAGGAAGCTCAGGGCTGCCCCACCAACTCCCAGTGTCTCATCCCTTGCAGCAGCAGCAGGACATGGATGTGATGCTCTGAGAAGGGACCAGGACAGCCCAAAGCATCCCCAGCTGGCTCCAGGCTCACCCCTGAGCCGTGAGGTGAGTTCCACACCCGGCTCTTTTTGTGCTGGGAAAGTCAGAGAGGAAAAAGTCAACATCTCCGTGCCGGTGGGGGTTGCTAAGTGACGGCAGAGCTTGTTTCTATCCCGCCACTGACAGCGTGCCCACGCTGCAAGGGAAGGAAGTGAGGAGTCAGGGATGTAAACACGAGCACATTGCCAAAACTCTCACAGAATCACCCTTGCCAAACATATACATTAGCTGCGTGTTTTGGCTGCCAGCAGAGAAATATTTACTATGTGTCAATTACTCCAGCCTTGGAGCATTTTACCTGCAGAGGAGGATTTGCAGCACTCATGAATTTGCCATTTTCCAGCTGAAATTAATTTCCAGACCAAAGTTGCCAGGCTGCCAGTAGCTGCAAGAACAGCTGCAATGAACTGAGATTTCATCCTTACATTGTTTCTAATAGATGGCTTTTGTTTTTCCACCAGGATGTGGCGTTATGCAGCATTTTGGAAGCACAACAGAAAGGCAGGACTGGACAAGGGAGGGATGAAGGCAGCCTTTGTATGAGCTCCTGGGGAGGAAAGGAGATGGTTTCGGTAAAAAAAAGGGCACACACACACAAACCTATGTGGTTAAGATTATGTGGAAAATTGCAAACTAAGTTAAAAATAGAGTAAAGGCAGCACTGCTGATCTAGTTGAGAAATTTGCCATTGCTAAGCTAGGTGGATAATAGATATCTTTCACAACAGTGCTCGTCACAGAGGAGCTTTAGAAACTGCATGGGGGCAGGCACACTTCAGCTCCAGCTTCAGCTCCAGCTCCAGCTCCAGCCTTGTTTCTCCCCCGTGCTGAGCTGAGCTCAGCACAGAAGGAGGAGAATCACTGGAGGAGTGACTGGGTGGTGACACAGGGCACCCAGCCAGGCTGCCAGCCTTTATCTGAGGCAGGGAGCAGGCCAGCCCTGCTCTCCTGGGCCTGGGAACCATCAAAAGCATTTATTAAAACAGCACCTACTCCTTTGTGTACTTGCAGGTTAGCCCAGGGAGAAAGCAGGGCACCCATCTGTCCCTCTGTGGGAAGGCGAACAAGGAGGAAGCATCAGAGAAGGGATCTGAGCAGAGCAGCTCCCAAAGCAGAACCTGCTGGCAAATTGAAATGGAAACACACCCCCAGAGGGAGGTTCTTGCTGGCAGCCCAGCTGCAATGGGGCATCCTGGGCACCAACAGCCCCATCTCCTGCACCGGGGCAGTGCCCACATCTCCCCACTGCTGCAGGGGGTGACAGCCTGTGGGAAATGGATTTGGAGAGAATTCTCAAAGCCTGACAGAAGGCTCACACAGTGTGCATCTGTATGCAAACCTTGAGATAACAAATGCTGACTTAGAAATGCCATGGAATATAACATATTGTTGAGAGAGAAATGGAACGAGAAATAAGTTTCAAAAGATGGCCTTGCAAAAAAGACTGGATACTTTGGAGAAACTATGAAACTATGAACATAGAACTACGAAAGATGCATTGTAGTAGGACCCACGAGGGATAATTTTAGATAATTGGCTTTAAGGCATTCACAGCATGGTGTGGGAAAAGCTGATAGGCCAAGAAATGCTTATAATGTATTGTAATTAAGAAGTAATTGGTTTCTGATTGTGATGGCATGAATTGTAACATCTGTATTGTCTCACCCCTTCACTTGAGACTGAAAATGAAATAAAAGTTTTTAAAATGCCTCTCAGTTGCCCCATCTCTGGGTCAGAAATGGGTAAAATCTGACAAGAGCCTTTTGGGGTGTCCTTTCCATGGCCCCATGAGCTGGGGAACTGCAAACTCTCAGCTCACACAGCCTCCCCCTCTGCTTTGGAAGTGGCAAAGTTTCTCCCACAGACGGAGAGCTGGCTCCTTCCAAGCAAGGAAGGGGCAGCCCAAACCCTGCTGGGACAGGGGGTGTGAGCTGCAGGGCTGGGAGATGGCCTCAGCAGGGATGCTGAGCCACACATCCCTCCTGGAGCTGTTCTGGTGTGCTGTTGGCTCCCTGGGCTGTGGGGAGGGTTTGCTTTGGGAAGCAGCTCTCAGAAAGGCAGCTCCCCAGGTGTCCTCTCAGGCTGCCAGTGGCAGAAGGGAGCATGGAGTGAGGGTGCAGGATCAGTGGCAGAGCAGCAGTTTGTCACCTTGCTGTTTGCAAGCTGGTCACTTTGGTACCGTGTCTCAGGCTCATTTTGGCATCAGCTGTTGCAAGGGAGAAAGACAAGCCCCAAAAAATGGCTTCTGATGAATGAATGAGAACCTGCAGGTCCATGACCAGCCAGGACACACATGATGCCTCAGGTTTGAGCTTTTATATTTTTCAGGTTCTGTTCTGCTTTAGTGTATGGGGCTGGGCTTCATATTAGGGGATGGTGAGCTCTCTGCAGGGAGACAAAACAATTCCTGCTCCAGCTGGGGACCAAGGACAAATGATCCAAATCTCAGGCCCAAGAGCACAAACACCGTGGGCTGGAGAGAGAAAAACAAGCAGGATGGGACTGCATGGGCTAAAGCTGTAACTGGACAATTAATTCCAATATGCAAATGGAGCAGAACTGATAAGTGTGAGACCCCATGAGTGGTTGTCCATTTTGTGACCATTTTGAGTTCATCTGGGGTGCAGCCCTGGGTGGGCTCTTGTACTACCCAAGGTGGATCCATTGAGGCTTCCTAATAAATCCCTACTTTATTCTTTAGCTCTGTCCAGTCTCTGTCCTATTCAGCCTGCACAAGGCATCACACAGGCCAACTCCTGACTGAGCTGCCTGGGCAGGATTGGGGTGCTGTGGGAACACCCCAATGGTGTTTTCTGGCTGTCCTTTCATCCTGCAGGAAGGCTGACCTGCACCAGCTGGGTGAGTGGGATGGTGTGGCCAGGAGCCTGAGCCCAGGGCTGGGTCCCTGCTGGCCCTGGGGCAGAAGGGTTTCAAGCTTGGGGGTCTCAGTTCAGTGGTGATGGCTGGAGAGATTCAGAAGGGGGAAATGTACTGGGATGCTGAGTGATGAAGGGGCAGTGGGGTTCAAGGGGCAGCTGCCTGCTCCCAGGACATGCCTTTGAAGTACAGAGGTGACTGTAGTTTTCTCAGGGGTGTGTGTGCTTCAGAAATAAGCCTGAAATAACAAAGCACTGCAGGCCTCAGAGCACCCCTGAGCACTTTATTCTCACAGCTCGCAGCCCACCCACACACACCCACAAGCAGCCTTGGAGCAGGCCCGGGGCTCTGCAGAGACACCAGGAGTGCTGGAGACGCAGGGAGAGGCACCCACAGAACAACAGGAGCTGTGCTGAAGGGCAAGGAGAGGCAGAGGGTGGGAAAACAACGAGGACAGACCCAAACCCACAGCTCTGCCAGTGCCAAGCACCTTCCTCATGCCACAGCTGCCTCTCGGGCTGCACAGCCCCGCACCGTGCTGGAGCCATTCCTCAGGAAGGGCCCTCCCTTCCAGCAGGCCCAGGCTGGCATCAGGCAGCAGTGCCAGCCATGGTTACCCTGCTGTGGCCCACAGGAGGCCTGTGGTGCCCGAGCAGAGCAGCAGCCCCCTCAGAGGACGAGCACGGTCTGCAGCAGCCCCCTCAGAGGATGAGCATGGCCTGCAGCAGCCCCCTCAGAGGATGAGCATGGCCTGCAGCAGCCCCCTCAGAGGATGAGCACGGCCTGCAGCAGCCCCCTCA
>NW_005054421.1:1577284-1577656 GCF_000277835.1 Geospiza fortis
GGCCCGCGGGGCCCGCCTGGCACAGCAGGATCTCGTTCACCTCGCCCTGGATGCGGCGCGCGTAGAGCAGCGGGAACACGGCCCTGAGGGCGCCCAGCACCGACTCCTTCAGCTGCGCATCCCGGCACACCAGGTTGAGCACGAAGACTCCTGCAGCAGGGAGAAAGGAGGGAGCTCAGAGCAGCCTGTGCACCCCACTGTCACTGTGACATTTATGAAAAATCCCTTTGCCAAGCTTTTTCTCCCGAGAAGCCTCAGAAAAGAAATGCAAACAATAATTATGTGATTGCTTGGAATGTGCTCTGGAGGTTGCTTACCAACAGGTGCATCTTTGATTGGTTCCATGTGAATTGTTTTTAATTAATGACCAAC
>NW_005054421.1:1577921-1583556 GCF_000277835.1 Geospiza fortis
AATATAATATAATATAATATAATATAATATAATGTCATATCATATCAGCCTTCTGAGAACTTGGAGTCAGATTCTCATCTCTCACCTCATCCTGGGGACCCTCACTACACTGCAATAATTGGTGATCACACCCCACCCTGCCACCCTGTGCCACCCTGCTGAAAATGTCTCCCTCACTGGAATCCCCTTGGCCCCATTCCACATCCCTGCTGCCACACGGGTGCTGGGTGGCCACGAGATCTGTTCTCAGGTATTGCCCACACCTTCTGCTTCCAGAAAACTCTGCTGGCCACCCTGGGATGTCTCAGCCTGTCTCAGGCCATCCTGCTGTCACAGTGCCCACTGAAACACCCAGATGCAGGACCCCCAGGAGAAGGGGATGCCATGCAGCAGTCCTGGCTGTAGCCAGTATTCTCCAAGATGAGGAACAGTGGCACAGCCCCAGCTCCACACAGAACCGACCAGCCTGGGCACGGGGACATGGCCACATCTCCCCTCCTACCTTCTGGCTTGAGGATGGTTTTAACTTTCTGCAGAAAGGGCTTCTCCACAAAGGCTGGGGGCGGGCAGCTCATCCCCACCGTGAGGTCTTTGCTGTCCACATCAAACATGATGGCATCATACTGAGCTGGTGCTGCAGGACAAAGCACAGACAACTGTTATCATCTGGGACAGAGATGAGCTACACACGTGGGAAGACCAAAGATGGGATGGTCAAGATACCCCTCCTGCCATGTTATGGGTGACTTCTCTGCTGGGGTTTCTCTTTACAAGCCCTTGGTGCTGGGGGAGGCAACAACCTTTACACAGGTTGGCAAGGACAGGCTGTGAGCTGCAGAGACCTGGTGAGATTGTGACACACGGCAGGAGATGGGCAGGAAGGGGAAGCAGGTGGTGACAACAACTCTGCTACCCAGCATGGCACCCACTGGGCTCGATGGGGCTCCTGAGATGCTCTGCTGATGGTACCTTCAGCTGCCAGCTTGGCCACGTAGTCCAGGCCATCGGAGACGTGCACCTGCATGCGCTCACCCTGGCAGAACCCGAACCAGCGCGTGGCCACTTCCAGCATGGAGGGGTCGATCTCCACCACGGCCACGCGGGCCTGAGAGAAGTAATCATGGACAAAGAGGGGCAGGCTGCCCCCGCCGAGCCCCACCACCAGCACTGCCGGCTCTCCTGCCAACCAAGAGCACCCAGTGAGCCTCCAGGATGCCATAATCCCACTGCTCGTCTGTCATGGACATAGTTTATGAAAAATCTGTTTGCTAGGATTTTTCTCCTGAGAAGCTGAGAGGTCTCAGAAATGAAATGCAAATAATAATTATCTGCTGCTGTGGAATGCAATAGGTGCATCTTTGATTGGTCTCATGTGGTTGTTTTTAATTAACGGCCAAGCAAAGTCCAGCTGTCTCGGACTCTCTGGTCGGTCACAAGATTTTATTATCATTCCTTTCAAGCCTTCTGATGAAATCCTTTCTCCTATTCTTTAGTATAGTTTAGTATATAATTTTCTTTTAACATAATATAGATCATAAAATAATAAATCAGCCTTCTGAAACATGGAATCAAGATTCTCATCTCTTCCCTCATCCTGGACCCCTGCAAACACAACCACACTCATCCCACCCACCATCCCCAAACCACTTCGGGAAGGGTGCACAGGGCACCTTGGCCAATAGAGCCTTTCCCCAAGGGGCTGTGGCGTGGGGACACTGCCCCAGCACAGCCTCCCACTGCTGGCCTTGTCACCTGGGAGGGCGTCGGGGCCCCCCAGCAGGCAGAGCCCCGCAACCATGGCCTTGTGGTGCTCACAGCACAGGTAGCTCTTGTCAATGGCTCCAGGGGGCTCTGTGGGGCTGGGCTTCTTCTTGTCCTTCCTCCTCTTCTTCTGGCCTGAGTAACAGAAGACACCAGTCAGTAAGGCAAGGAGGGAGATGGAGGTGTTTTCTGGGAACCAGCCACGTCCAGCCCTGTCCCACCCACGGTGTAAGAACACTCCAACGTGTCACAGACATCTTTTATGAAAAATCCTTTCCTTAGGATTTTGCCTCCTGAGAAGCTGAGAGGCCTCAGGAACAAAATGTAGAAAATGCTTATCTGCTGCTGTGGAATGCAACAAGTGCATCTTTGATTGGCCCATGTTGGTTGTTTCTAATTAATGGCCAATCACAGCCCAGCTGGCTCAGACACAGAGTCGGAGCCACAAACCTTTGTTATCATTCCTTACTATTCTATTCTTAGCTAGCCTTCTGATGAAATCCTTTCTTCTATTCTTTTAGTATAGTTTTAATATAATATATATCATAAAATAATAAATCAGCCTTCTGGAACATGGAGTCAGATCCTCGTCTCTCCCCTCAGACCCCTGTGAACGCCGTCACACCCAAGGCTGCTCTAGGGCACGACAGGCAGGTCCCAGCAGGACTTCTGCCTTCCTCCTGTACTGCTCTCACTCTCTGTCACCCTAAAAAATCAGCCTTGGCCCCTGCCCCGTGTACCTAGGAGAGGTGTGGGGGCCAAGAGCCGAGCCTCAGACTGCACCACGTTCCTGTTCTGGAGGAAGATGAGGCGGCGGAAGTAGCAGCTGCCATCTCCCTTCACGTCCTCCACCACGAAGTCCCCGCTCAGGGCGCTGCTGCCACGGTGCCGCACCGCCCGCACCCCGATGTCCCCTCCCACGGACAGGAAGGGCACCTGCAGGGAGGACAGGGCTGCTGGGCTTGGCTTTCCCACTGTCCTGACTGAGCCAGGACGAAGCAGACACAAGAGAGGAGGAGTGGGATGCCACAGGAGAGCTGGGGATCTGCACTGGATTCACTCCCAACACACGGAGCAAACACAGCAAGATTTTTTGCAAGAGCTCAGATGTGTGGAGTTGGGGTAGGAAGAAGACAGAAGGAAGAGAAGTTAAAGCCAGGATTAAGACAGGGAGCTGGATCCTTTTAGGATTTCTGGATCTCTGCTTTTCTTGTGATGTTGGATTTTGGAGGGCAAGGACTTTGTACTGAATCCTACCACACAAGCACCTCAAATCCTGCCTCCAAGCACAGACAGACAGCTGGAGGGAAAGCCAAGAGGAGCTGCACCTGAGGCCCATTGCCTGCCCACCAAGGCACCCAGCTCGGTGTCCCTTGGAGAAGAGGGTTTCCCTGTGGGCAGAGCCAGCCTGGCCCTGTTTGGGGAAGCCCAGCTGGGCAGTGGGGGCTCACCTGCTGCCGGGCAGGGAGGCCCGGCGGGGCCAGCTCCATCACCTTCCCCGAGAGCTCAGCCTGGATGGCGGCCATGCCCTCGTAGAGCTGCTCCCTGTGCAGCGCCACCGTCAGCAGGCGCCCGAAGCCCGCGCTGGCCGCCAGCTGCCGCCGCCCCTCCTCCGTCCCAAAGAGCCACTCGGTCTCCCTGCCCTGCGGGACTGCAGAAGGGGCTGCCATCAACCTGGGCTGCTCCTGGCCTGGAGCCTCCAGGGGAGAAGCCGCAGGGAATGGCAAGACGTTTAAGGGAGGTAGCACTGCTTGGCTAGAGCCAGGATCTCCCCTGCTTTGGGCAGGCTCATGCAAGAAGCTGGAAAAGCCACATCTCATTAGAAGGGGGGGGTCCAACAGGCCCCTGAGCTGTCTCCAGGCTATGTTAAGCCCTGGCTTTGCAGGCATGCAGGGAGGGAACTGCTGCTGGCAGAGGCTGACACATCTCTGTGAGTGCAGCCCCAGCAGTCTGGCCCTGCAAGCCAGGACATCCACACAGAGCAGCGATGCCTTCCCAGCTGCAAGGTGCTAACTTGGCTGCCACCAGCATCCAGGCAGGAATCACCACCTTGGAGACAGGGCAGGCAGTGTCCCTCTGCCCAACAAGCTCCTCTGTGCCACATCTCTGCTTGCACCACCCCACTGCAAAGCCAGGACTAAAACAACACCCCAACTGCAAAGCACATACCCCATCACAAAGCCAGGCCTAAAACATCAGCCCAACCCCACACAGGTGGGTTATTTCCCTCTCCAGCCCCCAAATTCAACAGGCCCTGAAGGGCTGGCTGCTTTGCAGCTCCTGGCCAGGGCAAGCACCTGGCTGCAGCCTGCCCAGGCTGTACTCACCGATGAAGATGGCAAAGTGATTGTCCCGGGAAGGTTTCACCGAGGGGCTGTCCACCACGTGCAGCGTGTAGCGAGGCTTCCCGCTCTCTCTGTCACACAGATCCAAGGAAACCTGTTCCCTGCAGGGGGTTTTGCTGATCTGGCTGCAGAGCAGGGCATAGTGCTGCCTGTCCCTCACCGCTGCCAGCAGCTGCTCCGCGCTCTCCACCCGCAGCGGCCTGTCCTGCTCCTCGGGGCAGATCTCCAGGATCCGTGCTGCTGAGCCAGGCACCTTCCTGAACTTGGTCATCACATACACAAAGACTGGCAGCACAAACTGCTGCTTGTCCCCACTGCTGGCCACCTGGTGCACACGTACCACCCAGCCTTCCTGGGAGAAGTACTCCACAGCTTTCTTCAGCACGTGGGCTTGAGCCAAGGAGACGCAGAGGTAGCGCCCTCCCACCTGCAGCACCCGGCTGATCTCAGCAAACATCTGCTCCACCTTGGCTAAAGTGGCCTCCTCCTCATCGGTCAGCAGGGCATCCAGCGTGCCTTTGTCCAGGACCACTTGGAAGTGGGCATCAGGGAAGTCCATGTGGAGCATGTCCATCAGCAGGTAGCTCATGCCGGGCCGGGTGCCGGCGCTGCGCTCCCGCATCTGGCGCACGGCGGCGTCGCTGACGTCGATGTTGACGATGTCCTGGCACATGCCCACGTCGTACATCTGCTCGCTCAGCTCCGAGTTCCCACAGCCCACCACGAGAACCTGGGCAGCAGCACAGAGCAGGGAGATGGTGACAACACCATGGAAATACCCCCCCCCAATTTTAGGAGCAAATGCCAGATGTGTGTGGGAGCCCTCTGTGGAAACCACACCCTTGGGGCCTGCAAACTCACTCTGCATGGCCCAACATAACTGTCCACAGGGAACAGTCCCACGGCAAAGAAGTGATGTGTCTGCTGCATGTTTTTTTGAGAATGACCCTGGAGTTTTAACGCCCAGAGCTGCCCAGACCGGGGCCACTCAGGGATCTCTCCTGTCCTTTTGCTAAGGCACACTGAGGGTTTCACATCATCTGTGTCAGTCCTCACACACAGCACCAACTAGACTGGAAAAGACCTCTGAGAATGGGGAGTCCAAGTGATGACCAGACACTACCATGGCAACCAGACCACGGCACTGAGTGCCACATTCCATTTCTCCTTAAACATCTCCAGGGACGGTGACTCCACCACCTCCCTTTAGACAGTCCATTCCAATGTCTAAGAAAGACAGTGGAATGAAGAAGAAATTCATCCTCTGAATGTCCACCCTAAACCTTCCCTGGCGCAGCTCAAGGCTCTGTTCTTTTATCCTGTTGCTGGTTGCCTGGCAGAAGAAGCCGACCCCCAGCTGGCTACAAGGTCCGTTCAGGGAGTTGTAGAGAGCGATAAGGTCAGACCTGACCTCCTCTTCTGCAGGCAAAACCACCTCAGAGCTGGCGGCAGAGGAGCTCTGGGGGACACAGCGCTGGCTGCCAGCGGAGGGGACGGGACGGGCGCGGAGGGGACACAGCGCTGGCTGC
>NW_005054421.1:1584078-1600590 GCF_000277835.1 Geospiza fortis
GTGTGACATGCACCCCGCCTGCCCGGGCAGGGCTCGGACACGGGGATCTCCGGAGCTCCTTTCCCAGCCCAGGAATCCTGTGTGGCTGTGTGAGCTCCCTCGGCGCTAGCTGGGAGCGGGGCGGGGCTCTGGAGAGTCGCTCTGAAGAAAGAAGGCGGAGAGCTCGCTCAGCGCCCGGTACCGGTGTGAGATGGAGTTCTTCACTGCCTTGGGCATTTCGGCGTAGCTGCGGGGGACACAAACAAGTGTCAGGAGCAAGGACACTACAGCAAATCGCTGAAGCACCGAGAGCTCCCCTCTGCCTCCCTGCTTGGCTCAGGGAGGCATCTGTAGTGACAGAACCCCTGATCCGGGGGTTTCCCATCACCCACCGTGTTCTGATCCAGGAGAACATGTCCCCCTGATGCCCTTCCTCATGAGCAAGTTCCCCTGGACACCCCTGACCAAGGTTTGCCTTACACCAAGAGCTGTAGGTAAAGCACCACTTACGTCTGGTTGTAGCCATTTGGCTGAAAGCAGGGATCCCAGCCAAAATCCCGGGGGCCCCTGGGCTCCACTATCACTCCCTGCCATGAGAAAGCACAGAAAAACATTAAAAGAACACAAAAAAGCACAAAAACCCCCTTAAAGACTGCACACCCTTGCAGTTACATTTTAAACACAGACAGAGACACGCAGCCACAGCTCACAGTGCAGCCACCACAGGCCCTGCAGGGGCTGGGACGTGACCAAAGTCAGCAGCTCCAAACTCACACTGCCCTATGGTGGCAGTGCTTTGACCTCTCCAAATAGCAGGGCTAAGAACTGTTATACAGAGGGAGAATTTGCTAGGAACTAATATTTAAATTTACTAGGAACTAATATTTAAATGAATGCATTTACTAGGAACTAATATTTAAATGAATGCATTTACTAGGAACTAATATTTAAATTCCATTTTACACATTCATTCTTTTATCTTGACTTTTTAAAAAATCAAATAATTAAACCATATATCCCTACATTATCCAAATCATTTGTCATCAATACACTTTCAATTAACCTTCCTCTGCATTTCCTAGTCTCAAAAACAACAACCAACAATCATCACCACTCCATAACCAGCCCCAAACAAACACAGAATTAACCCCAGAACTAACCCACCCCCCTAGGAAACCAAACAAAAATACAAACCATGATCATAAATCATCAACCAATCACCCACCAAATTTTCTGTTCTTGTAGCTTATAGAAAGCATGACACTGAAGATGTCAAGATGGCTGCCCCACACACCCAAGGACAAAAGAGTCCTAACCTCACTGTTAGTTTTTGCTAGGTACACACATGCAAGTATCCATGCTCCACACAATTCCCTAAGAACTGAACACAGAGGGAGATGGGGCTGAGCAGGCTGAGGAAACGCTCAGCGAGCACCCCTGAACAAAGGCTGCACGCCAGCACCCACCTGCCACCAGCTGCGCCCTCCCCAGTGACCCAGAGGCCACCCCAGTGTCCCCAGCAGGGGCACAGGGATGGGGGCAGCAGAACCCCCCTCCCAGCACACAGCACCTACGTGGGTCTGCCCTTTGAAGAGCCGCACGGGCTCCTCGGGGTTGCCGCTGCTGAAGGCGAAGGTGCAGAGCGCGTAGGCAGACTTGTCCTCAAAGCCAGCCAGCAGCTTGTACAGCCCTGGGGGACACAGAAGGGAGCCTGCAGTGCCTGCTGCTCCCTGGGAGCACAGCACAGCCACCCCGTGCTCCACATGGCATCCCCAACGCCCCCGGGAGGTGACAGAGCTCAGGCACCAGCGTATTCTCCGCTGCTGTGACTGAGGCCAGAGCTCAGATCTCATCTCCTGAGCCCTGCCATGAATGTGGCAGAGGAACTAACCCAGCACAACTAAAGCCCCTGGTGCTTGAAAGTGATCAGTGCTCATGTTAATGAGACCAGCACAGGATTTGCAGTCACACTCTGAGCTGTGGGCTCAAGGCACAGCAGGGGAGGGGAGCGTTGGTGGAGAAGGGCTTGCCCTGAAGCCACAGGGAGCAGGAGATCTTCCAGGTCACACTGAGGACAAACAAGATGCTCCCATGAACCCTGCCACCAGCCTGCAGAGGCAGGAGTCTGGGAATCCAGGGATGGACTACTGAGAAAAACAACATCCCGGCAAGGAGGGCACAGAGCAGGCTGGAGGAACCTGCTGCTTCCCCCAGCATGGGCAGGGAGCCACTTCAGGGGCACAGGAGTGGGTGACACACAGAGCAGTGACATGGGGGCAGTACCTTCTGGCTTGAGTTTCTCCAGGAACCATTTTCTGAAAAGGAAGGAAAGAGGGAAGATCAATTTTTGCAATTATCTCTCAGATATAAAGGCATCCTTGTGACATTATTGCTTACATGTTCACAGGCCTTTGAATCCCTCTCAGTGTGCTGTAAAATCACTCAATCTGGACTATTTACCAGGAAGGACAGACTTACCTGCTAAGCTGAAGGGGACACAGTGAACCAGCAGTGGGGTATTTCCTGTATCCTAGTTATTATGTATATAAATACATTATAACTTTGTTATCTTCTGGATTAAAGCTGTCCCTAGGAGAACCTATGGGGCACTCATGGCAGAGTCCAGCTGAAAGGCTTTGGTGCCTTTACAGCTCTTTGGACAGCTTCCCAAGCTGCCAGAGCAGGCAGCACAGATTAAAATCAGTGCCAAGAGCCCAGCTCTGTCTGTCCATCCCTGCTCTGTGATTTACCACAGGGCTCAGGGAGCTCAGTGCAGCCCCTGGGGTGCAGGATGAAGGGCAGGGCACAGCAATCACCTCCCTGACCCCAGTGCTCCTGCAGTGTGGAGCCCACCCTGGCAGCCTGGGCCCTAACCCTGGCACAGGAAAGGGGAAACAGCCACTTACATGTAGGGTCCTGGGAGGCCCCCCAGGGCATTGAAGCACAAGCAGGTGTCCTCTACTATAACAGGTCCCTGAACCTACAGTGACAGCCCAAGAGAAGAACATCAGACCTAAAGGAAGGCACTGCCCCCAAACCCATTCCCTTGCTCCCGCCCATCCTCATGTTTCCACTTGATATCAAAGGCAACGCACACCAGACAGACACAATGAAACCCAAACTGCCCCCAGGCAGGCCAGAGAGGCTGAACAACAGCAGGGAAGATTTCACATGGACAAAAACAGGCAGAGCTGAACGCTCCCTGCCATCCTGGAGGACAAGGAAAGGGAAAGCCTGCGTTCCAGAGGCATGCCCGCAGGACACCCAGCCCAGAGCCGGCTCTGGAATGTTCAGCAGACATCAAACTCTTTGTCCTGCAGCCACCGGGCCTGAAGGAGCTTCTGTGACCTCCCGCTGCTGGAGGGACACAGCATAAACCAGCACAGCCGGGTGACGGGAGAGCAGCGGGAACGGCTTGGATCCTTCAGTGTCCCTGCCTGGGGTCCCTCCACACCCATCCCGCCGGAAAAGGAGAAGGAGCGAGTGACCTGCCGGGCGGCTTCGCGGCACTTCTGCACCGAGATCTCGTCTGGCTCCCCCTGGTACTCGGGCACTGCGGACACAGGGCCGGAGCGGTGCTGAGCACACGGCGGGGCAGGGCCGGAGCGGTGCTGAGCACACGGCGGGGCCGGGCCGGAGCGGTGCTGAGCACACGGCGGGGCCGGGCAGGGCCAGAGCGGTGCTGAGCACATGGCGGGGCAGGGCCGGAGCGGTGCTGAGCACACGGCGGGGCCGGGCCGGAGCGGTGCTGAGCACACGGCGGGGCCGGGCAGGGCCAGAGCGGTGCTGAGCACATGGCGGGGCAGGGCCGGAGCGGTGCTGAGCACACGGCGGGGCCGGGCCGGAGCGGTGCTGAGCACACGGCGGGGCCGGGCAGGGCCAGAGCGGTGCTGAGCACATGGCGGGGCAGGGCCGGAGCGGTGCTGAGCACACGGCGGGGCCGGGCCGGAGCGGTGCTGAGCACACGGCGGGGCCGGGCAGGGCCAGAGCGGTGCTGAGCACATGGCGGGGCAGGGCCGGAGCGGTGCTGAGCACACGGCGGGGCCGGGCCGGAGCGGTGCTGAGCACACGGCGGGGCCGGGCAGGGCCAGAGCGGTGTGCTCTTCCTGAGGTAAAATCAGCTGGAGTCGGGGAATCAGTAAGGGCATTGTGCTCCAAGCTCTGTTGCTGCTCAGCCTCCCACCTCAGGCGCGTCTCTGTCATCGAGTTTCCTGTGTCGGAGCCATTAAGTTCCGTCGTTGTTGGTTTGCTGTTGGCGGCGCCTCTCACAGCCAGAGCTGTCCCTTGGGAACGTCTGTCTGGCCCAGGACAACCCCAGCACTGAGCGACTTGAACCTAAAACTGATCAACAGCCAATTCTAGCAGCTGGGGCAGTGCACTGATGGTTGCCTTGTGGCAGCTCTCCCTGCCCTGCAGCAAAGCCTCCAGGCTCAGTTCTGTCGGTGGGGCCGCTGTGGAGCCCGGCAGGAACGGGGCAGTGCGGGTGGGCAGCAGGCCCTGGGAAGGAGCAGCAGCAGAGTCCCAGCTCTCCCAGCGGGTACCCAGGCCCCTCCTCACTGCCACACCCTGCCAAAGCTCCTGCTGTGCCAGGGGACTCCTCTGAAGGGATTTCTTTCCCTCTGGGCTGCCCGGATGCCACAGCCAGGAGGCCTCTCTGCACCTGTGTCCATCCCTGTCCCTGTCCATCCCCCTTCCCCTCAAGCACAGCGACCTGGGGTCACACCACAGCCTCACACAGCAATCCTCAGAAGAGGAATGCACTGCTTTTGCCAGAAGATGCCATTCCCTGTACAAAAGAAATCATGTGGAAAACAGCAGCTGATGGTCTGTCCTCTGCACGATGCAGGAATGGGTAAAACAGACCCAAAGTTTGGGTGAAGGAGTTGTTTTTGTTGTAGAATCTCCTTCATAACATCTCCTAAGTGAAAACCAATCCCCAAGCATGCAGACACTGCTGGAAACAACACCCCTTCCCTTTCTGCTGACTGCAGTTCTCTCTGCCACCAGCCCAGGGTGGGACAGCACAGGCTGCAATATAAAACCACAACACCAACGTCTGTACCACCCCAAGAGCAGACATTTCTAATGGTCTTTCCAGCCTTGTGGGGGAAAAAACAATCTATAAAACTTGCTTAGCAAATTGTGTTCCTGCGATGTTTCTGACCAGGACTCCTGTGGCACCAAGGTCCTGCTGTGGGTGGCAGCAGCAGCAGCAGCAAAGGCAAGGCTGGGCTGTGGGAGAAAGGCAGAGACCCTGGCAGGGCTCTGCAGCAGCAGCAGGAGTGAATTAACTCACTTTCCAGCTGGCAGGACATGGTACCAAACAGCTCAGTGAGATCTGCAGTCCCCCTGGAGACAGACACAGTCCATCCTCAAACACCCTGCAGGCAGAGAGCAGCCAAAGGCATAGGCAGGATGACTTTTGTCCCTTCCACTGAATGTATGATATAACCAGCCTATACTTCAGGAGGAAAAACCCAGCTTGGCCTGCTGCTTCCCACCTGCAGAGATCAGCTCTCACAGAGGGGAAAAGCCCTGTTTGTATTCCAGCTGGGCAAGGCTGATTTTGAATCCCATCCAGCCCTCCAGGCTGCCCTGCTCACTCCTAATCCCCTCCTCTGCATGGGGCAGCACTCAGGTGGAAACTGTGTAAGGTCCTGGGGGCAGGCTCAGAGAAGGAAGCAGGGACATGGCACTGGGAACTCTCTGGGGCACCATTTCCCCTCCCCAGAATCATTTCAAACACGTGCTCAGCAGGACAACGCCGCTCTCGTCAGAAAAAGAGAACCAGAAGAGCTTGGCTCAGCCAAAGGGCCAGGCTCAGGGCTGGAAAGGAGAAGGCTCCCAAAAATAAAGGGCTGACAGAAATGCCACCAGCACTTCTGGTGACACTGAAAAATATCAAAACACCACAGTCCCACCCATGGACAGAGGAGCTGAGTTCCTGTTCATTCCAGCACAGGGGTCCCCAGTGCCCACGTCTGGGAACAATCCCCACCCCACTGGATCACAAGGAAGTGAAACTGGCTGCCATTCAGGACCATGACCACCACATCATGGTGAAGGGCTCTGAATATGAACTGGCCTTCTTCACTGTGGATGGAGTCAGGAGAATTGCTCTCCAGCTGTGTCTTTATATCATGGTGCTGCTTGCTGGGTTTTACACACATTTCTTACTTTTGGTTAAGAACACACAGAAACAGGGGCTCCCAGCCTCAGAGAGCCCTGAATGGCCTCCAGAACTTTATGAAGATGTGCAAAAACTCCACGTGTACAGTCAAAAATAGGTTTACTGGAATGTCTTTAGTCACAGCTGTAAGCAGCAATACTGAAAACACTGAGCTTGTGCATTCCCATGGCAGGACCAGAAAGTCTTCTGGATTGTAAAACCTAATTTCACTTTTTCTCTTCTCTTTTTTTTTTGGAACAAGAGAAAAACAACATTCTTGCAGTTGTCCTCAAAAGAATCAGCTCCCTATAATGGTGCATTTCCCTTCAGACATTTATCCCCTCCTTTTCTCTGATTCAGAGTCCCCCCCTGCCTTCCACAGCAGGCAGCAGGGAGCTGCTCAAACCATATTATTATTATTATAATTATTATTATTAATATTACAACTCAACCATATATACAGATAGACCACAGGGGCAAGCAGCCAGCTCCAAACCAGAGACCCAGAATTCCACCAAACAGGTGGTTTGGGACCTGAATCTTGTGTTATAAAAAAAGCCTGACAGCAGGACAGGTACTTGACTGGAAAAGGGCTGTTTGGTAGTTCTTCAAACGCTCCCTTAGAGCTGGCTGCTTGCCACCACCTCCTGCTCCCAGGAGAAATAACAACTTCCAGGCTATATACAGACATCTCACTTAAATTACACAGCAGATTGGTTATCCCAGAGGCAGCTCCACCACAGCCTCCAGCTGCCCTGTCAGGAACGGTACTTCAGGACTATGGGCACTGCAAAACATAAAGAAAGAAACTCTCAGCTCTCCCCATCCCTGCCAGGGGGGAGTCCCCCCATTTCTGCAGTGACAAACCCCAGCAGCTGGGAGCTGAAGTGTGTTCCCAGCCCCCAGCTAAAGCAATCTGCTGTCTGCACACATGCTAGACAACACATCCTGCTACCTTCATCTCCTTCCAGCTTCCCCAAACTAAACCAGATGGGATTTTCCATCAGTCTCTCTCTCAACCCTGCTGCCAGCTTTGCCTCTCCCACTGCAGGCTGTGTGTTAGGAGGACAGCAGGCCACAAGGGCTTTGCTGAAGGAACAAGAACAGTTACAGAGCTGCCCCTGGACACTTCAGTGGGAGGAAAACCCTCCAGACCCAGTGGCACAGAAGAGCTGCACTGCCATGCTGGACTGCCTGGAGCATGTCCTTCTGCAGGCAGAGGGATCAATTATTCCTGCCTGGAAGAAACATGCTCTGGTCATTCTGAGCTGTTTGGTAGGAAAAGCAGTGACATCCCTGCTCTGGGGAGGCCAGGAAAGGCAGAGAGCATGGGAAAGGACCAATGGCAAAGCCACAACAGCCACTAAATGGAAATTAGGCAGCACATCAACTTTGGGAAGAGCATTTGTACACAGCAGGCTCATTGCAAGGTGCCTGATACAGGTAGAGATGTTTCTGGAAGACACTGCTCTAGCCTGAAACTTTTCCATGTACTCCCACCCACCCTGGGATCAGTCAGTGCCAGCCCTGGGTCAGCACAAGGCTGGCAGGGCACTGCTGGCTTTCTTTGGTCTCAGTCAGCAGGACTTGCTTGGAGCGTGCTCCTGTGTGGAAGAGGAGCACAGAGAGCTCTGCAGGCACCCTTATGGTGACTTAGGGCAGAGGGGAGCCCATGGGGTGGCTCAGGTGCTGTCCCTCAGGGCCAACAGCACCACGGTGTCACTCCCAGCATGGAGGGCCACCAAGATGTCCATGGCCGGGCTGATGTGGAGCTACTCACCGATGATCACCAGCAGGAGAATGACCACCACCATCGCTATGATCGCCTTCATCTGCAAGGGGAGCACACGGGCACCTTACACAGGGAGCCAGGGGCAGCTGCCCTGAAAGGAGCCCTTTGCTCCCAGTTGGGAAGCAGAGCTGCTCCACCTCCTCCCAGGGCAGGCAGCTCAGCACCCTCCCACAACCCCAGCCCTGCCTGCTCCCCTTCCTGCTCACCTTACAGTCTCGCCACCACATCTGTCTCCGGAGATGCTTGGCTCTTTTGCTAAAAGCTGCAGCATTGTCTGACAAACTGTCTGTTAAAGGAAAGAAAAGAGTCAGTTCAGTGGTGCACATACTGTCACAGCACCCACTCACCTCTTCTAACTCAGTTCTATGCAGTAAAAGACCCAACCACAGCATGGTTCACCAAAGCCCCAGCTGGGCCGATGTGACGCCCTTCCCCAGAGCACACAAACAAATCCCACCGTGCTCCCTCTGTACTGGCTGCTCTGAGGACAGGAACATGCTCTGCAAGCCAGTGGCCAGTGCCAGAAGACAGACCAATCTACCTTTGCTTGAAGGAACAACTAGATCCCAGCACCTCCAAACTAATGCCTCTGCAAGAGCAGCAGGTGAAGGTGGAGAGAGAGTCAGCAGAAAGTCAGGATCTGCAGCCCGAGGCTGAGCAACACCACTCTCAGGAAGGACAGAAATGTAAGCCCAGGTGTGACATGAGGTGCTTTCAGAACTGAAGCAGGTTAAGCTGGCCCAGCAGAGCTGTGTTTGCCATCACACCTGATTTATCCTGCAGGTCGTCCAGCCGCTCGCCCCTTTCGATCACCTTGGTGATGTTCTCCTGCATGACATCGATGACTTCATCCACCTGGTTCTGGACACTGGGGCAGGCAAAGGCAGCGTGAGAGGCAGAAGTGAGCACCAGAGCTGCCCAGCCTGGCAGGATCTGAGAGCTCACCCACAGAAATGAAAGGGCACAACAGTGCAAAGAGGAGCATGGGATGCAGAGAAAGCCAGAGGTGTGGCATGGCATGGGGTGGGGTGGATCTCCAGCACTCCCAGGAAGGGCAAGGGAACACAAGGGGCTCAGAGGGAGCACTGGGAAGTCAGCAGAAGTGGGACACCTTCTCTAACACCTTTAACACACAAATGCAGTATGAAAAGGCACTGATTGTTGTTGGTGGGCACCTCTACAAGCTACAGAAGAGCTCACAAAGGGGAAAGAAGAAGTACAAAAACCACACCTTATCTTTCTACATTTCATAGACCTCCACATCACACCTTTGCTCAATAACTTGTGGTGAAATCAAATCAGTTCCCTCCTCCAGGAACTGAGTTACTAAATTAAACCTACTCTGCCAGGGGCATCGAGAGGATTGCAAAGAAATGGCTGACATGAACTAAACCAAGTTATAATTCATCTTCTCTTAGGTTATGTAACTCTGTGGGTAGTCTTCAGTGAACAGCAGACTAAATCACACCCGTAGGGTTATTAAAAATGCATTTATTCACTCCAGAAAAAAAAAAAAATACAGTGGCAAGAGAGAAAAATTTTCCTGGTGGAAAAGTACTGCTCCGTTCTGGTTTGTATTTTGGAGCTAATACACGTTTGTTTTCCTGGAGATAGAAATGAGGATTTTCTTGAGGCCCGGGGGATAACACATTGTTTGAGATATACTGTTCCCAGAAAGGCAACAGCACCAGCAGGATCTTGGGGGCAACAAAACAGAAATAGCTCAGGAGAGAAACAGCGTATCCTCCCCCAAGGCCCAGGAAACTGGAACCAACACAGACTCAAGGCCAGTCAATGGGGCACTGCAGAACCACAAACAGGGCTCTGTCCTCGCCACCATGCCTCTAATTAATTGATTAATTAGAGACATAGGTTCACACTGACCTATTTCTCCTACCAGTGCCTCTCACCTGCAACCAGCAATAGTGGTCACAATACTTGCTCACATTTACTTACTGTTCCAAATACAGGGGAGAATGGTCATTAAAAGGCATTTTCCTCCCCAGAAAGCTCTAGAAAGAGTTCCACATCTCTAAATACGCAGGGGTTTCGCATCTTAGCCTTTCAGGTCGAGCTCTCCAGCACCACTGCACTGTGGCTCCCAGAGCTACAAGAGCCAGGCAACCTCTCTGAAACGTCTGAGTCAACAGCTGTGATAAGGCACATGCTGGACTCCAGCAGCACATGTAAAAATTTGCTTTATTTAGGACAGCATAAGAAAGGAAGCTGCCTTCTCTGCTGCATCGCAGAGTCTGTGGGAGCAGCACCTCTCTGAACCCTCCTACACCATGTGGTGGCAGCTCCTGCCTTCCTTCCACACTGCCAGGAGCTCCTTATCTGGAGGGGAAGGGCACAGACAATGCCCAAAGAGCTCTCAGCAGGAGCTGCCCCGTGCCCAGGATCCTGCTCTGATCCTGTTTGTTTTACACAGCCCGAGGCGAGTGGCAGAGCTGTTGGCAGAGCTCAGAGGGTGGCACTGAGGACAGGGACAGGAACACACAGCTGTGCCCTGGGGAACTGAGTGTCCACCCCACACAGGACACACAGCCCCAGGGCCCGTGCCTGGGCACTGGGGGACAAGCAGGCACGTTCTGCAAGGGGCTTTCCTTACCCTGGCACAACAAATCCCAGTCTGGAGCTGCCAGCAATGCAGCTACAGCTTGGGGCGAGAGGAAAAGCACCAACATCTGCTACCCCAGATGAGCCAACTTGGCAAAACCTCTAAGCCTCAAACATCGACTTCACACACACAAGTCTACATTTGCACTATGTAAATGTTTCTAAAATCATTTTCTGGCTTGAAAATAGAGAGATTTCCTCCCACAACAGATTTGTCACCAAGTTATCCTGGTACAACTAACAAGTGGGAGCACACAAGGTTACAGTGCATCTAGGAACTTGCAGAGCAATGCAACAGCACCTGTAACCCTGCTAGTGCAGGTCAGAGCCCTGAGGGGGCTGCTGCAGTCCTGGGACACCCCAAAGTGCTGCAGGCAGAACAGGCTGGTAACTTCAAGCTGCTGTGGTGGTTAAAAGCATTTGGGGGAGAGCTGTGGAGCACAGACACCCTTACTGCCCAAGCTGCTCTCAGCATCCTGTCTCTTCTCACTTGAGCTGCTGGCAAAATGCTAAGGGCCCTTGTTACCTGCCCAAACCCTGGGCAAGCTGTCAGCTGTCCCCAAGAGAACAAAACATTGCACAGATGAAGAATGGAGGCACAAAGAAATCAAAGCTTATAAACTCCCACAAATGCTGAGGTGTTGACTCCTATGGAACACAAATGCATTTGGGTAGCACAGTTGGCCATCTGGGGGAAAAAAACAACAAAACAAAGCAAAGAACAGGAAGGAAGAGGCCAAGCCAGGGAAATTCAGACCTCCACAGCACCTTAACCAGACCCTAAGCCAGCCCTTTCTTTCTGCTCTCTCCCACCTTTCACTGCTGCCTCTCCAGGAGGGGGCTGAAAAATGCTCAGCCTATGTATTAACCCAGCAGCTTCAGAACAAATTCAAACATTCCCACTAGTCTGGCATGCTTGAGGTAGGAAACTCAAGTCACATCAAGAAGAAAATATTTTCTTGTTTTATTTGGCAAGAGGGAATGAGTCCTCTAATACAAAGTGTATTTCCTCTTGGGGAGCTACAGGCTTTTGACACATACACTTCGTGTGCTTTACTCCTGCCAGATTTCCAAGAGAAATAAAGTGGCATAAATACCTGCCAGGAAAGGGAGCAAGACAAAAACATAAAATATGTCTCCCATGACCTTCTTTCCTACTAATTACTGCAAGTCTGATGCTTTTAACAAGGACAGCAAGTGTACACCACCGAAGCAACGAGATCCAGTGGCACTCAGCTTGCTTTAGACTCCTCTCTTTTGCTGTGCTGTTCCAGAGTGGGAGGAATAAGCCTTTCCATTGTGGCCACTCTGGGTTAGGTACTGAAAACCTGCCTGGGCTGGTCAGGGTGCTGGGCTAACACCAGTGCTGCATTCTCCAGACACTGTAAACAGCCTGTGCACACACATGGGCTGTGCTGCCCAAGGCTGCTGCTTGTCTCCAGGCTGGCTGTTTGCAGCCAGCATGACACTCCATTTTCCACCCCAGTGATATTAACAGTGTGTATTTTGGTGCACATTCCACCCAAACACCCCTGGCTGTGGCAGCCACCCAGGGGAGAGAACAGGAGGAAGAGCCAAGGTAGCTGGAGGGTACAGAGGTAGAGGCCGCACAGCACTCCCCGGCTGTCTGCAGAGAGCCCTGCTGCTCCCAACGATGGGGTAACAGTGCTGAACCCCACCACAAAGCCATGGATTGAGAGGAGAACAGCAGTCTGTGCCTCCCTGAGGCCTTTCAGTCACTGAAAGGATTGTATCCAACAATGATTCCTGTCAGCATGGGCTTGCTATCTCCTTCAGATGAAAGCCTGGACTGTGGCTGGGGTTCACTGCACAACCTGCAAGGAGCCCTGGGAAGCTGCAGTCAGCTCTTGCCTCAAGAGCTCAAACCATTCCCCAAATCTTGCCCCTGCTCAGGGTCTGCAGCCAGCCAGAGCCACTGGGGCTGGCAATGCTGACCCCCCAAAGCTGCACCATGGGGACTCACAGAGACCAAGGGGCTCCTGGGGAACCCCAGCACTGTGCTGAGCCTCAGCAGCAGCATGAACAAGAACCCAATGGCACAGCTCCCTGGAAGCACAAACATCAGCAGTAAAGTGAGTCAAGCAGCGCAGAAAAGGGGCTGATTTTAGCAGAATTTTTGAAAAATATGGTCTGTGATGAGAAGCTCCTTTTCCAAAATAAAGAAATCCAGCTGGAAGATGAACATCCCAGCTTCCCTTGAAAAGACTCTCATGCATACATTCAGCACTTCTTCCAAAGCCTCAGAGCAAAGGCAGAGAAAGGAGAACAGCTCTCCCTTACCTGTTCTTTTGCCTTTGGGGAAAAGGATAAAAGCCCTTTAAAAGCTGTGTCTCAGCTCCAGCCCACCCTGGGCATGGGAGGCCTCAAAGGGACCTCATGTGGCCTCTCAGCTACCAGAGGAGAGTCCACCCCCACCAAGCAGCCTCCAGACACATCAGGACAAAGCTCAGCTTGAAGGGGACTGGCACTTCCTCCTGTCACTGTTGCTGTCACTCATCTCTATCCCCTACAAGGTTTGCAGTGTTCCCCACAGCTGAGCCAGCCTTGAGGGTCTCTGCTGCCAAACTCCACCCTGACCCAATCCATCCCCCTTTCCTGCCAAGGACAATGAGGAAAACTTTCCAGTCTTGCCCCTCACGTTGAACATGTTCCACACCTTTGCTCTCATAATCCCATCACTTTTTCCTCTACCCAATCCTCCACCCAGTTTCCTTTTACGCCCATCTTCACACCTCGTTCCTCCAGCCCCACACTGCCCTGGCCTCTCCAGCTTTGCCCAGCTATCCCTCAGCTCTCCAAATGCTCAAATTCCTCCTTAAAATGTCTTCTCCTTACAGTTTTTCAGCAGCAACTCAACCCTTTCTTTGTTGAAACAAAGAAAACTGAGTCACTATGAGACCAGGCATTGATCCCTACAGCACAGGGGCTGAGCTGATCAGGAACTTCCCAGTGATCTCCATGACAAGAAGTGATGATTGCATGGTGTAAGTGCTCATTAACCAAAGCAATCAACGCTGATGAGAGCAGAAGATAAATTCTGTTTTGTAACAGATGCTCTGGATGCTCCACAGGTGTAGCCCCTTGACAGCCCAAGGGACAATTCCATGCCACATGCACTGTGTCCAGGCAATCTCTGGCAATGGGCAAGCCTGGTGTGTGGGCCATTAGTCACATTACACCTATGAACCCACCAGCTCCTGGCTAAATGCTCCTTTCACTTTTCTTCCTTTTCACAGTGCCATGTCCTCCTCTACCTAATGCACTGCTCCCTTCTGCCAGGCTGAGACAGGGAAGGGAAGAGCTCCTGTTTTCTCCCACCAAGAGGGAGCACAGCAGACACTGCAGGTGCTGTCCAGCAGAGAGGCTGAAGGGATGGACACTACCCCATCTCTGCCTTTCTGTGGAGGTGAGACCCCACTCATAAACCCAGCTCTCAGCCTTATCATTCCCTCCAGATCATGCCCTAGAAGGGAGGCTCTATCCACACTGGCTTACTCCACAGAGCAGCTCCTCTCACCAGCAGCATCCTCACACTCTGGGGGAACAGAGATGCCCTGAAAACTCAGGGTGCAGCCACCTGCCCTCTGCCTCTTGTGCACCTTGAGCGCCCTTCACCCCTCAAGATAACAAGCACAGCCTAATGCTGATGGTGGCAAGGAGTCATCCCAGAGCTGTGCTGGCTTCTTCCTGTCATGGAAAAAATCCCTAACCAAGAGCCACACACAGGCTGCAAACAATGAACAGCCTGAACAATGCCCAGGCAGCAGTACCCACACAGATCTCTGTCCTGGCTCCACAGACATCAGCAAAGGAGCAGGGCAACACAGACCAGAGCTCTGTGAGTAACCCCACACTTCTGATTAAGTACCACCACCACATCCTTCACAGGAAAAACTGGAGCCCTGAACAAGCTTCATCCAGGAAATGACTCGATGGGAGAATGATCCAGAGTGTTCACTCCTTCCTTCTTGCCCCACTCCTCCTCCAGCTGTAATGGTTTCCTGTTTTCCAGCTGCTTTGACCCCAGTGAGTCACTGCTCATCTCCAGGTGACCTATATCAGGTTTTTATCTGGAGAAGAGGATGCCAGAGCACCAGCTGCTGCCCAAACCCATGGTCCTGGTGTGTTCCTGACCACTCACTTTCTTGAAACGTTAAGGAGCATGTCACAGGATGAGGTAAAAAAAGCTTCAAAAATCAAAAAATAATGCTAGGAAAGGTTAAAATTCAGGGTTAATGCTGTAGAAAAAGAGCCTCACAAAAGCATGGAACAGGTCACCACCAGAACACAGCAAGAGCTTCAGAAACTCCAATAAGCTACTGTGATGTTATCTTATCCCCTTGTCTCTGTCAACACACAATTTCTTGACAGGTTGCATCAGAGCTAAGATCTCCTTTAGCTGTGGACACATGGGGTAGGACAGGTCAGCTAGAAGAACACAGACACAAGGAATGTTCATATGATGAGCTACACAGAAATACTCTGACAAGACAGCAGCAGGAGCTCCCAGTGCCAGAATAAATTATTATCTCTGTGACACTAAGCAACAACAACTTACTGCCTGATCTTGTCATTCCTGGGTCCAAACCTGGTTCCAGAAGGCCCCCTCCTGCAGGCAGAAAAGAGTAATCAGGACAGAAGGTACAATGAAAACATGTTTTTAAACCAGACCCAAAGGATAGAGAGGAAAGAACCAACGCCTTGTGCACAAAGAATTGTTTTCTGACTCCCATCAGTCCCTCCCACGTCTTAGGATCCATGGGGCATCTCACTCTTACAAAAGGTCACACCTGTTAATTCATGCTCAAGGCCAAGGCTCTGGAAGAACATCCCCAAGGAATCAAAGGTTTTCATTCCCAAGCCCCCAGCCTCAGAGCTGCAGGCAGGTATGACACTGCATTCCAACTCACAAGAAAAAGTCTTCCTCTTCATCCGAGTCTTCCTCCAACAGGTTCCTCTGCAAACACAGAAAAACCATTTCATCAATAAGCACCAATTCACACCCACATTTCCAGCTCTTAGGATTCAGGATTAGCTCTTAGAATTTCAGCTCTGACTGCAGGAAGGCCCTCTCTGCTCAAGGGACAACCCCCAGCCCTGCACCCAAAATCATCAGATCACCCACAGACACGCTGGGCTGTCCCATCCACTCCAGATGTGGAGGATGAGTTTTCTCCACCATCTGATGGCCGCAGGTGTAAGAGGGATGACCCCAAAGGAACCTTGGGCTGGAGGGCAAAGGGGTCTGGCAGCTTCTCTGCTTCACCCCAAAGGGCTCCCCAGGACCCCCCTTTGCTGATCCATTACACTCCATGAGAGGATCCAAAACCTAAATTTAAGGGGAACCCCACAAATCCCACAGAAGCCTGAATGTTCCAGACAAAACCATTTCTGCTTAGGGTCAAAAACAATCAGGAGAAGGAGGTGACACACTAAAGCAGTGGGCCCAGGGACCCAGCAGATGGTGCTTGGGGTACCAACAGTTGCTGCTTTCCCGTGTGTAGCTCTGGGCCCCCACCTGCAAGGCTGATGCTCTGATGGTGCAGCTCACCCACATTTCCATCTACATTTGCTCAACCACCTCAAGCAAGCCTGCAACACCGTGCAATAGTTCCAGCCAGTGCTTCCCACAGGGGAGGAGCAGCCTGCTGTGGCAGCGCGGGCTCTGCTCTCGCTGGCAGCTGTCGGAGCTGCAGCAGCGTTTCCGACCACAGCCCACAGCGAGCTTCAGCACAGCCTGACCCCAGCAGGCTAAATCCACCTCATCCAAGCCAGGCAACTGCTGGGACCTGTACTCAAAGCCTGAAAGTGAGGGGACCGTGGTGACAGGAGAAAAAAACAGCTGTAAAGCACAGGGTGACTTCACTCAGCTCCTTCAGCCAACGTGGGCAGCAGAGCCAGGCCGTGTCCCCGCCCGGCTCTGCGGAAGGGC
>NW_005054421.1:1603062-1603331 GCF_000277835.1 Geospiza fortis
TCTCCAACCGTGCCCCCGAGACGCTGGAGATCCGTCGGCCCTGGGAGACCAACATCCGCAAGCGGGGGGTGGCCAACTCCTTCCTCATCTGCGGCACCCTCTACACCGTCAGCAGCTACTCGGCGCCCAACGCCACCATCAACTTTGCCTACGACACCGCCACGGGCACCAGCCGGGCCCTCAGCATCCCCTTCGAGAACCGCTTCCGCTACCTCAGCATGCTGGACTACAACCCTGCCGAGCGGCAGCGCTTCGGCCGGGCACGGCTC
>NW_005054421.1:1603428-1604806 GCF_000277835.1 Geospiza fortis
CTCCCTGCCGTGAGCCCAGGCTGGCAGTGCGCCGGCTCAGCCCCCGGGCGCTCGGTGCGTGCCTTGGCACCCCGCTTCCCTCCCCCTTTCCCCGGGAGCGCCGCCTCCCGCAGCCTCGGGGCGTGCTGGGGGCCACACGCTGCCCGGCCACATCGCATTGAGCTCAAGTGCAGCAGAGAGAGACGAGGCGCTCACTGCTCCAGAGCCTGGCAGAGCCAGGGAAGTGCCTCTCACCAGCCTCGGGGTGTTTCGGGTGGTTCCAGCAGTGCCCAGCCCTGAGCTGCTCCAGCACCTCCCTGAGCACCCAGCCCGGCCATGAGTGTGGAGCAGGGAGGGCTCAGGCATGGGAGGGCTGGGCAGAGCAGGTGGTGGAAGGGCTGTGCAGGAGGATCCTGCCTTAAAATAAACGTGTTTCCCCTAGTTGTGAGCAGCGATCCCCTCTGTGGGGTCGGGGTTTGTTGTTTCCAGGCTCCAGCCCTGCAGAGCTCTCATGCAGAGATCCCACAAGCTCCGCTGGCATCCCACACTTCCAGTGCCCAAGGGCATCCTGGACCTCAGCCACCTCCAAAAATCATTGAGTAGGCTCAAAAGCAGCAGAAAACACAGACACACATTGCACAAGCCTTGTTTTATTGAGGGAAAAAAGCAGCCAAGAGAGCAGGGGTGAGGAGTGCTGGCAGAGCACCCTGCAGCCGGGTGGCCTCTCGTACCCAGCCCTCCCCGCCATGTGCTTCAGCTTTGCAGCCATCCCAGGCCAGCAGCTCTCCCCAGGCAGCCCCAACCACACTGTTTTATCTGTTTATTGTAGAAGGCTTCTAGGAGGAGGCTTCTTTCCCCCTCTGGCACCCAGGGCAGCAAGAATCACATTCCCCAGGGGCTGCATGGGGTGCTGGCCCAATAAACACTGCCCAGCACCTCTGCTGCCTCACACCTGGTCTTTCCAAGCCCGTTTTCCAAGGAGTGTGGTGGGCTGGTGCCCCTCTTGATGCAGCTACAGGCTGGAGGTGCTGGGGGGGACCTGCAAAGCCTTGAGCAGGAAAATGCCACAGTTTGGAAGGCAGCTCCTGACAGCAGCACACCAGGTATTGGAGCAGTGGAAAAGGACAGAGAACACAGTGGGACACTTGGGATGCTCACCTGCAGGGATTTTCAGTGAGATGCTTCACCCCTCTGCTGTCCTCCTGACACCAGCACTGTTGTCTTGAGTGTAGCAGCCCTGTATGTTTGCAAATCACAATGAAGCATTTGGTTCATCCATCATCCCCAGGCTTTATTGTGGAAAAACACGAGCTGGATGTAAAAAGTGAGCTGATACATGTGAGGAATGTTTGGTAAGCTGCAGGGGGGAGCCCAGCACGCAGAGGGAGGAGGCTGAAAT
>NW_005054421.1:1604816-1641836 GCF_000277835.1 Geospiza fortis
GCAGGCATCTCACCTGAGCCAGGGCCAGTGATGGCCCCAGGAGGGACAGGAACACATCAGCCCTGTCACTGTCACACCAAGAGCTGGGGAGCCCTGGGGCCAGGGCAGGATCTGGTGAGGGCAGGGGAGAGCCAAGCAGGCAGCAGCCAGGGCCAGCAGTGCCCAGCAAACCCACCACCAAGGGTGGAGAGAGGCATTTCTGTCCCAAAGCGGGATGGGAGGCGAGGCTGCAGCCCCGCTTCACCCCGGGATGAAAGGCAGGGCTTGTGCAGAGCCCCGGCAGCGGCAGGGGCGCCCCCCGGCCCCGCACCCGAGGGCAGACACCTCCGCCCCAACCCGGGGCCTTTTCAGGCCGGGAAGTGCATCTCTTAATTGACTGAGAAAATAAAGGAGGACAAGCCAATGTACACAGGATTTCCAGAAAGCTGGGCTGCAGCTGAACAGCGCTGAATGCACTGCTTTACTTAACAGGCTTGGGGAAAACAAGCCCTCCCTGCCCACATCCCAGCAAGAAACCAGCCTGAGCCCGGGGGTTGCTGGATCTGGCCCCAATCACATTTAACCCCCCTCTGGCTCTCGCCCTGGAGAAAAGTTATGACCTTTTCACAGCCTCAACGTTATTAAGGAAAAAAAAATTTGAATTCCCCAACCAAAATTGTTTCCTAATTTCTGTGAGGTTCAGCACAATTATTTCTGATGACCAGAGTCCTAGAAACGAGATTACAAACCAAATCCCACTCAAATTAAAAAAAAGCAAGAGCTACTCCATTGTAAATAGCCAGGAGCAAAGTTATCTGATTAAACGTCATAAAATATTCAATCAACCGGGGTCAATGACTGAAAGCTCCACCTGGCCTCAAGGCAGCTGGCGTGGTTTGGGGTTTTGGAGAGGCACACACATCAAACCTGGGTTATTTGGAGGCACAAAATGCCCAAGCATTTACTTTAATTAAACTTCTGCAGAAATACTCCCCTTGTTCTGCTCTGAGCACAAAATAGCCCAAAGCCTGGTATATTCCCACAGCCAACTGTGGGAAATTCCTCTGACTTCCCAACGGAATTACTCTTTATTACTACAGAATTGAACATGAATCCTTCCAGCAGCACTTCCTTAAAAATAGAACACTCTGGTGAACGAGTTCCCATTTTTGGGGTCTCCCTTTAAGATGAAACAGGCTGAAGGCAACCTCAAAGCAGGGAAACATCACCACAGCTCAGTTACTTTTATAGCACATTTGTAGATGGAAGCAGTGTTCACATTCACTCGGTGTCCCATGCCCACCCTCCTTCCCAAGCATTTACTGAGCTGTGCTCATACAGATCCTTGTGAAAAAGGTCATTTACCCCGAGTGTGACCTGCCCAGAGGTTCCTTCTGCCCACAGCTCCATTTGTGGATTCCAGCACCTTTGATTTACTCCATATTGCTGCAGGTTTACCCTGAACAAAACCAACCTGGGCAGGAAAGGACTCCAGCTCCTCTGGTGGCCCCAAGCTGCTGCTTCCCAACCCACCCAGGGCTGGCAGCGACACCTCTGAGCAAAGGTGAACCTGCCCCAGGTTGGTGCTTGCAGAGCCAGCCCAACACTCCTGGCTGCAGCCTCCCTTTCTCAGAGGTGCAGAGCCAGCCAGCACCTTCTCCCCAGGCAGGAATTACTTCCCAGAGAGAGACACCAGAAGTTCCTGGTGTTTGTGGGAAGCAAGTTCCCTCTGGTGGCCAGGGCTCCCTGAACTCCTGCCTGTCCCCCGCTGCTGCTGCTGCCTTGGGAGGCTCCCTGGAGCAGAGGCTGGGCAGAGTTAAAGGAATAAAGTAGGGATTTATTAAAGGAATAAAGCAGGGATTTATTAAAGGCCTTCACAGGATACACAAGAGCCCAGCCATGGCTACGCCCAAGATAGACCCTGGGTTGAGTTCTCACACTTTTATAAGTTCTGGTCCATTTCCATCTTGGGGTTCATTGTCCAATTCCAGCTCCAGGTGATGCAGTCCCACCCTCCCAGTTTGCTCTCCTCCATTCCCTGTTGTTTGCACTTTTTGGGCCTGAAGCTGCAGTGGTGCCCTTGGTTCTGGGGCTGGAAAAGGATTGTTCTGTGGGGCTGAGCTGTGAGGAGAACTGCCAGCACTTTATATGGAGTTCAGAGTTATAAACGAATGCAGCACAGAATCTGGAAAATATGAAAGCTCAAATTTAAGGCATCACTGGTCGATGGGACAAGTGGCACACCCCAGCTCCATCAGCTGGAGATGGAATTCCCAGCAAACACCCCCAGGCTCCTGCTGGGGCAAGTGGTGGCCACGTCCTGCGAGCCCCTGGCTGGAGAAGGGCTGGGAAAGTGCCAGGATACACCCAGGAGCTTCTGGGAGCATTTTCCTTCAGGATCCTTTCCCTGGGAGCACTGCTTGCCTCCTGCAGAATCATGAGAGCAGCCAGGGGCTTTATTTAGAGAATACTTTATTAGTTTCTGTAATCAAACCCATGTAAATAAGACCGTACATATTTCATACAGTGCGTTACCCCTGTACAAATGGAAAAAAAATTAAGTTTAACATTTCTAGACCAATATGGCTGTTAATTTCTGTACAATGCCAACTCACACTACAAGTGGGATACTTTTTTCCAAAGTTGACATCACAGCTAGTTTCCAAAAATTCAAATTATATATATATTTATATAAAAAGATAACCAATAGCGATTCACTAGGCATCAATAGCAGCAACAGCCTTTCCAGCTTCTGCAGTCATTTGAACAAAATTATACACATTAGACTTTCAACTCTTCCTTCCAAAAAACGTAAAAAAAAGAAAAAAAATCCCAGAAAAAACCAGCAAATTCTGCTACTGATGTGGTACCTGGTGCTTTTTATTAGCTTTTTCAATCATTGTCTGGAAAAAAACCTCTAGAATAACATTATTAAAAACAGCTCCAGTATAGCACAGTCACTACTACATATCATAAGCAGGTACAGGATATCTTACATTCACAGAAGTATCATACAGTACTGTCCTACAGCTAGAATACTAGAGGATACAATTAAAAAGGCATTTATTTGACTTGATTCTACTTTCCAGCACACTGTGGGCAAGGAGGTGGTGCGACGCAGCTCTGATATAAAGAATGCACCTTTGAGATAAAACTCTCGTTCATCTGATAAGGTTTCTTTTATTCTCGTGGCACAGTTTAAGTGCTCGTTGCTGTGTTACAGACAGAAACTGGAAACCGTTTAGGGACCACTCGCATCATATCAAGACAGCTGGACAGGGGTGAACGGAACAAATCTGACTATTGATGCAACGAACCTTCAACTCCAGGGGTGAGAGCCACTGAGGGGGCAGCGGGTGGAGAGGACACAGGTGGCCAAGTAGCTTTTTCATATGGTGATCTAAATGCAGTAAATTGTCATCCAAGCAGCAGCAGCCAGCAAAGCACTGCCTTCAGAGGGAAATCCAACACTGCCAGTGTTACTCTGTGTTAGGTTAAGCCTCGTGTGGCAAGTGCGTAGATCCCTCTGTTTATACAAGATAGAAGCTTCTTAAGTCACTAAAAACTTAACACACATTACTTGGCCCAGCACCATCTTCAGATCTGCATGTTCTCCTACTCACGGGTTTATAAAAAGATAAATAGCAGCTGAAGATCAGAGCCTGAAGAGAATAAGGGGTCATTGTGTCAGCTAGGAAATGCCTCCCCACCGCCGCTGCTGCTCCGGGCCGTGGCTTTGGGAAGCAGGCGGGTGCGAGCCAAAGGGGGCACACACGTGTGGCACGTGCACACCCCAAAGCAGCCTTCATGCTGTTAGAGCAGGTGTGACCCCGAGAGCCAGGGCTCAGCTGGCACCACAGCAGCTGGCACCACCTCTGCTGCTGGCACCCAGGCCCCATGGGGCCGCCCAGAGCCCGGCAGGGAGGGCAGGCTGCTCTTCATCCTTCGGGCCACCAATTGATGCTGCTGACACCTCGCCCACCCTCCCCTCTCCCCCTCCACGGGAACACAGCCTCTAAGATTTTGTTTCCTCGGTTTTGATTGCCTGAGGTTTGATTGGTCCAGTTCTGACGGGCTTGGGTGTGGCAGCAGGCGCAGGGGCGGCCTTTTCCTCGCCTTTGTCCTGGCACACTCCTGCAGAGTCAGCAATCGCCTCGCTGGGTTTGCTCCCGTTCTCCTCCACTTTGGGGGCTTTGCCTCCTATGGGTTTGTTCTGCTGCTGCTGCTGCTGCTCAGAAAAGAACCTCTGGGTGGACTGAAGGACCTCTGCTCTTTGCTTTGCCTTAAGAGAGGGAGAAAGTAAGTTTACTGCAGAGAGGGCATTGGAACTGCAGTGACTTCACAAGCATTTCACATATGAAAGGGGAAGGACTGACCACAGTGGCCAGGTCTGCCGAGACAGGCAGTGTCCATCCTGCTGCTGCCCTGATGTCACCAGGGCTGGGTGCCTGGCTCCTCAGCAGTAATTTACCATCATGCCTAGGCTTCCCTTGCTCTTCCTAACCCTTCCCCAAAAAAGAGGATCAGGGACAACAGTTTGAAGTACTACCCAAGCTCTTCTCATGCCACTGCTATTGCAGAGCTGTACAAGCAGGAGCACTGCTGACAGCAGCCTGAGCTGCTCACAGGTCACACAGGAGCAGAGCAGCTGTGCCTGCACAACCCCACCTGGGCCAACCCCAGCTGTCCCTGCTGCTGCTGCCCTGCAGAGCACAGGGCTCTCCCTCCCAGCAGCACAGTCTGAGCACCCCCTTCCCTCCCGTGGCTCTGGGCACCGACTGAGCCTGCACTGGGATGAAATGAACCAGGTCAGAGCTGTGCTCTGGGTGAGCTGAAGCCTGATCTGCCTCCTGCTCCGAGCAATCCCAGGCAGCACACACTGCCTGCCTTCCTTCCTTCCTTCCCTCCTCTGAGTCCTGCCAGCACACACTGCCTGCCTTCCTTCCTTCCTTCCCTCCTCTGAGTCCTGCCAGCACACACTGCCTGCCTTCCTTCCTTCCCTCCTCTGAGTCCTGCCAGCACACACTGCCTGCCTTCCTTCCTTCCTTCCCTCCTCTGAGTCCTGCCAGCACACACTGCCTGCCTTCCTTCCTTCCTTCCCTCCTCTGAGTCCTACCAGCACACACTGCCTGCCTTCCTTCCTTCCCTCCTCTGAGTCCTGCCAGCAACCCTGACCTGCACCTGTGCAATTCCCCCTGTGACACCTTCCAGTTACAGTTTGGGTGCTGATCAGGCACTTCAGAGCAAGCACTTGTCTGTCCTGCCCAGACTGCAGAGATTCCATCAAGAGTTCAATCATTCAGAAGTTGAACAATAAAGCCCAGTGCAGTCAAACACTTTTTTATTTTAAATTAGAAAGGAATACCTTAACACAAGGAACCCCAACTACAATACAGGCACTAAACCTCCCTGTACCTCTCTGAATATTTTCTGCTTTTTTACAAGAAAGAGGGCTGGGACACACACACACAACAACAGGGAGACAAAACAGCAGAAGGCCGGAACAAGAGGCTTTGGCTCTCCTGCTTTGTAGCTGCTCCAAGTAAGTCAAGCAGCAACAGAACAGAAAACAAACCTGTGAACTCTCATTTGCAGGACTGCAGCAACAGCCTGATTTCACTGGAGTCAGATGGACACCTGAAACCTTCTGCCCAAATTTCATCCCCTGAGGTTAAGGCTGGATGACTTGATCACCAGTAACCAAGCATGGCAGATAACTCTCACTGCTCTCAGCAGTGTTTGCAGGAGACTGAAGACACCAGAGCTGTGTCAGTATTTGTCTGACTGGCTACATTCAGTGCACACTCAGGACAATCTGTTAATCATCACCTGTTAAGCATCTACAGGCTGCACGAACTGGTGGTAGGAAACGAACCAACCACCTGGAATTGAAGGGTTAATCACTCCTCCCCCAGCCAGGCACAACCAGAACAACTCTGTCCTGCTCTGACACCTCAGGGCACAGGTTCCAGGAATGGAAGCAGACAAAGGAGCCCCCTGAGCACCATCATTTCAAGCATCTTTTCTGCAGCAGACAGGCTCAGTGTCCAGCAGGGTCCCCACACAGACCTCCCACCCTGCACTCCTGCCTTGGGAGAAGAGTTTGCCTTGAACTGAAGGGTCTCAAAGTGCTGTAACGAGCTAGGGTGACTGTCATCACCTGCTACTGAAATGCAGCCCCCTGTCCTGCAGAGAGCTCCAGGTACTGCATTCTAGCACCGAGAATTCACCACAGGCACTTCAAACCACGGGGAAAGACTCTCCAGAGTGCCCAAGGAGTGGGGCTGGCTGCAACAGGAGGAGCTGGGGGTGAAGGGACAGCCAAGAGCCAGCTGTGCAGCCCCACTGCTCATTCCTGACACCTCCCTCTGCCCTGGACAGCAGTGGCTCCTCCACAGCTGCTGAGCACAAGGCTGCTTGAGACAGGAACTCCCTAGAAATATTTCAGTCTAAAACTCTTATTAAAAACCACGAGGGCTCAGAGAAGGTCTGTTAAGAGCCTGGCTGCTGCCTTGGGGTCCAGAGGCACTTTTTAAAGCCATGATTGCAGACCAGGCCTTCACAGACTGACCTTCCCATCTTGTTCAGCCTTCAGCAAGCCTGGGCCTGAGTGCCCCTGGCTCCAGGCACTGATCCACAGGGACCTCTGGCCACACGTGGTGCCTGAGGGGGGCTCATGAGGCCTGTGCTCATCTGAGATGGCATCTGACTATGCAGAACCCCCAGCAGCCCCCGAACAGGCGCTGGGAAGGTGTTAGTAAATGGGGCTCTTACCAATGCAGGGAGCAGGTTAGGCTGAGAGACGATCTAAGTGGGGGAAAAACGACAAAAAGAGACATTTCTCAATTAGAAAACTGCCAACTCCACTGCAGGTTGGTGTTATGTCAAAGGGGGAAAAGCTGCTGCTCTGCTATGAATGGATGTCAGGAGAACAGGCTGGAACTGCAAAAGCAGAACAGCCCTGCAGTGCCTGAAAGCAGCACCAACAACTTCAGCACCCACAACTTCAACCCAGCCTGAGAGCAGGGAGAAGACCTCACCAGGCAGTGGAGCAGCCACTGGTGAAAGGCAGCCCCAGGAAGGTGAGGCAGTTCCTGGCAGTGACAATGCAGAAATCAAAGCTCAAGTGCTGCAGTCAAACACTCCAAATGCTAAAGGAAGACAGAAATGTACTGCACTTTTAGAAAGGGTACATCTCCCTAGCAGCCTGGCTGCAGTCACCTGCAGCAGCCTGGCAAGCTGTGCTCCCTGCAATGCCAGAGCACATCAGCCCCTCTGCCATCAGCCCTGCCTTGTATGGACTGGGTGACCTCAGGGATCCTTTCCAACCCCAACTGCTCCTTCCACACTTCAGGGCTGCAAATCTGCTTTGTCTCTACACGTGTAAAATATGCACTGGGACCCTTGTGAGACACAAAGCTTCTCCCCTTCCCAAGCTGATGACCAGTTTGTGCAGGATGAGGTGCATTACAGCTGCCTGGGGAAGCCACAGCACCATCTGTTCTACATCACTCACAACCTGTGCTGAACTCCTCAGCGTGCACAGAACTCTAAATTAAACACCACAAAATCAGCACTACTTGTAAGCAAGATCAGAGAGGTAATTTTTTGCTTTGATCTTGGTTTCTTATGCCATTTCATTTTAAGGATTCCATTTTGTATCTCCCCATGACAGAGCCTGAGGAGACAGAGCCGAGTCAGAGGCACCAGGTGACACAGAGGAACAGATCTGTCTGCAGGAAGCCACCAATCACCTACCTGTGGTGCAAACTGTGCAGGAAAGGGCTGTGTCATTCTCACAGCTGCAGCTGCTGACTGGAACTGCTTCTGGTACACAATGCTGTTCATTTTATTGGACTGATTGTTAGGACTTGTAGAACTGGCCCTAAAAGAAAGAACTCCAGTTAAAATCAACTGCTTTCATTCAGAGGATGTTTCTGTCCCTAGTTACAACTTAACTAGAAATTCAGTACTGGAGGGGAGGAGAATGAATCTCTGAATTAAAAAAAGAAGTGTGAAACTTTTTCTCTATAGAAGCTCAAAAAACCTCAGAACTTCAGAATTCAAAGAGAAAGCATAATCAGAAATATTTAGGCTATGAAGAGGGTCCAGGGCACGTCTGTATGAAAGAGCCCTTTCCCCCAAGCACTCATGACACAAACACTGATGTGAGATTTGTGATGTTTGTGATGTTAGATGCAGTTTCCATCCCTGCTATCTTATGTTCAGTCCTGCTCCTCTGCAGTCACTCTTTGCTCTCTCATGGCAAGTTCAGAGCTTGTCCCAGCAGGCAGGGAACATGCAGCTGCTTCTACTCTGACCTGCTGCCCTATGTTTCAAAATGCACTTGAACAGATTTCAAGAATTCACACAAAATGCTCTCCCTGTTTTATCTGGCTGAGAACGTGACCCTCCACTAAAACTCCCAAGGTGTTGAATCACCAGGAATTACGTGAAGCTTGACTGATTATCTGGGGGAAGGGCAGCAAACAGCCCTCAAAGAGAAAAGAGTGAAGAGAAAAAGAAGAAAGAGTGAGGAGCCTCCTTCAGGAAACAGAGCTTGCCTTGCACAGGGTGTGAGTGATGCACTCCTGAGAAAATGAGCAGAGGGGCACCACTGGCAGGGACACCAGCTAAGCTCCACACATCAATATTCTGTAAGCTTAAAGGAGTCTGTTTTGTTTATTAATTGCACTTGTGAGCAGCTTACAGACCTGGCAACAACACTTACTCCTCTAACAGAACTGTTGCCACAATTGCTGTCTAAGCCTTTAAGTGTTTTTTTACTTTGAACACCACAATTCAGATGAACTCTTACAGTTTTACCCCAAACCACAACTTCCCTGTCACTTCTTGTTTAGCTTCATTTACCCAAAAAAGTTATTTTCCACCTTTTATTTCAGAGCCATTTCCTTCTGTTTAATACAGCAGCTGTGATGACCTACTGGAATGCTGCTCATGAGCTCAGATCAAGCAGCATCTCATGTATCAGTGGCCCCTCACCTCATACCCTCCAGAAAAGGCTGCTCATGCATGACTAGGTACATTTTCTAGCTCTGGTTTGAAGGAATTTTGAGCTGAAGGGAGATTTACCGGAAGGGACTGGAGGTTGGGGTCGTGCTCCTGCCAGTAACTGGTGGTGTTCCAGGTTTAACATCAATGCCACCTCCAAAGGCCTTCAGGTCCATTTCTGATATCTGAAAAACACAGCAATTGACATGTTAATTCTAATTAAAAAAATTACATTTGCTAAGCAGCTGTTAGCTTACCTCAATGAAAAGAGGTCACTTTAGTGGAGATGAAAGCCTGACTGCAGAACAGCCTCTTATAATTAGGACAGGCCCAGCACCACAAGCACCTCTGTGTACAATTTTCCTGCCCTATCTGGCACTTGCAGCAATGGTACTGGCTTTCTAACTTGCTCCTCCTGCATAATGACAGGGGGTTTGAGAGTCATTTCATCTATTTGGTCCTAAAAAAAAGAAAAAAAAATGTTCTGGAGTTGAGATTTCCTTCTCCAAGACTCCCATCTCAGGTACCACATGAAAATATTTAGAAATAATCCTGAAAAACGCTGAGAAGAAGAATATCACCGAATAGTCCAGGTCTATAAAAATAAACAAACCCAAAGCCCAGCAAAAATGGAGCTGTCACTCATGCAAAACAACCTCCAGACTGACTGGAGCAGTGACTCTTGAATGCTATTTTGCAGATACACTCAACAGAATAAATTAGTCTTTGGAACAGTGTATTTCCACACATGGCCATGAAGCATAACAGCAACAATAAATCACTTAGAAATGAGAGGCTGTTTTAAGTTGACTTTCTTTAGCAGCAACATGATGGGAATCTCAGAGCAGGGCAGGAAAGTCATCCAAGGCCAGCATTCCACTGCAGCTCTTCCCTCATTTTTTGCTGAAATGAGCAATCATTTTCCAGTGACAACTGCAGCAACAAACATGCTGCTGTTTGCAAAATGGGCTCCTAACAACTGCCAGGCTGAAAAGATTTGGCCAGATCCCATGAAACTGGAAAACTGCATGGTGCAAAAACCACCATACACACTCTGGGGGTGAGGAGATGCAAGCTTCATCTAAGTGGTCTGAAATTCTGGTTGCCATTACTGTCCAAGACGTGGAATTAACACCTGAGATTTTTCGTATTGCAGCTGTAAATCACTGCGTGGGACTGTGGGGTTATTTTATATTCACAAGCACCCTAAAATGGAGGCCAGAAGCTGCAGGGATTTCAGGTGCAGAGGTGGATCAGTCCCTCAGGTGGGAGGACCTTGCTGTTGCTGCCAGCCAGCTGAGCTGTGTCCATGTCCAGGGTGTCACCCACTGCTCACCTGGAAGCGAACTGCAACTGCCGAGTGCTGCACACTATCCGAAAATCCCCGGTGCCTGTAAAGCTGGGATTCCATCTAAGACAAGAGACCTTGTGATTGGAAGCCAGCTCCACACATCCCCTCATCAGCAATTACCTTAGCAGCTTCACATAAAGGAGAGGAGAGAATGCCCCCCATGATACACGAGTTTCTTGCACTGGTTTAGTGTTATTTCCTTCCTAGACCTGTTGCTGCAAGACCAGACTTTTCTTTTTTCATTACAGAAAGATCCTGTCTTGCAGACAATGCTACATTCTTAATGTGCACCATGCTGTGCTGTTCAGGAAGGCAGATCCCCAGCAATAATTACAGAATTCAATTCTTAAGGTCATGGCTGATACAGAGTCCACTGAAGCCCCTAAAACTCCCCATTTTGTACTGGAAACCCCTGAACCCAAACAGCTTGCCCTGGTTTGAGTCCAGAAGCAAAGCAACCAACTCAGGCAAGCCCAGAATCTGCCACCAGCCCTGACAGAGTCCTGCTGCTCCCACAACATCTCAGTACTGTTTTCCACATGGCTTCTGCATGAAATCCCCTACTAGTCCATGGTGTCACTATCAAACCAGGTATTCCTGCAGTGCAAATGGAGCAGCACCAAGTTAGCTACAAAACCTCAGCTAAATGCACAGACCCAGTCACAGGCATTAACTCTGACTGGCTTTTTTATCTTTTAAAGCTGAGGCAGATTTTTAAGATGCAAGAAGTCAGCATGAATTGCTGTGCTGGTTACATAAACCAAAAACCAGCTGTGCTTCACATGAATTTGTGTCCTGTAGCTGTGGCAGTGCTGTTACCTTCCCAGTTGCAGCAATCATGCTGTGCTGAGTTCCTGCTGGGATCAATCCTCTGAAGGGCTGGGTCACCTGGGCAGGTCTGCTCAGGTTCTGAGCCTGAGCTTGTGGTGGGGTGTGCTGTAGTGGAGGCTGCAGGGACTGGGGCAGGGCTATCAGTGGCTGGGCTGTGGATCCAAAGTTGGGCAGGGAAATCTGTGATCCTGGCAAAGGTACTGTCACCTGGAGAGAGAGCACATAATCACCAGTAACAGAGACACAAAGGCCATTATGTCACTGTCATTGCTAGCTCCAGCTCAGCTTTATCCCAGGCAAATGCCTTAATGAGTTCATTTATTTAACCAGAGACCTGCAAGCAACTAAGTGAATTTATTGCCCAGTTTGCCTTTATAATCAGTTGTAATGGCATTTGGGTCTTTGCTTTTCAGAAACAAAGGTGCATGAGATCTCCTGCCTCCAACATCATTCACCATGATTTCACTGTGTGACAGGGAATTTAATTCAACTCAGAAAATAAAAGCAGTTCTGGCACAGGTAGGGACAGGACAGGACTGGCTTATTTGTTTACTTCAAACAATTCTAGTCAAAGGACACTGGGATAAAAATTAGATTTTACATTCCAGGAGTTCAACAACCAGCAGTTTGAGCTTAAAAACAATGACAAAAATACACAGCCTGTCCCTGACTAGCATTTACCAGGAGTGCTGTGGGCTGAAAACAGCTGAGAGTGGTAAACATGGAAATACAACAGCAGTGACCCAACTGGCAGGAGTTACTGCATACCTTGGTCTGACAATCCACTACCTGCAAAATCATATTCTAAGGGTGACAAGGAGAATGATGAGAGATTCCCAAATGTGAAAGGCTTACAAGGATTCTGCTCTGAAGGGTGACAGATAAAAATCAGAGAGACAACCAGAACTGATCACATTGGAAGTACCAACTCTTCTAAAAGGTCCTTAAAACTGTGCTAGATTTCCAACAGACAACATCCAATCTTTTACAACCCTTCTAGATTTCTGTCTTGGCAGCTTTTCCAGTGTAGGAGGTAGGTTACTATAATAAATCAATCCATCCCAAGTTTGGTTTTGAAAGCCATTTCAATAAAAAAAACCAACCAGGAGATGGAAACCACTAGACAGCATCCTGTAACTATGACAGAATGCTTCCACAGAACAGTTTAGCAGTTCTTTCACAAAAGAGTGAAAAAGCCCTCAAATCAGTGGAGTTATTTTACTGACCTGCCTGTCCTGCATGATCTGCTGAGTTCTCAGTTATTTTCTGTGAGCACTCCTGGGTTCCAGCTCAGAGAACTGGTATTAACAATTAAGCTGCACTGAGCACCTGGACTTTGTCCCTCTCTCTCTCTCTCCACCACTCCAGGCATCTGCTTCCATAAAGGCATCATGTGCCTCAGTCAATTAGCAACAGCACTGTGCCAATTAAGTATCTGCCCATTACTGAAAAATGAACTATTCAAGGGAAGGATGCCAGGGACAAATGATCAACGTGACCTGCAGGCCATCCAACCTCTGAGCCACCCAGTTTGTGCAGTGCTCCTTCACTGCTAACATTCCAATTTTATTTTGGAAGGATTAGAGGCTGTCTCAGGCCTCCCCTCTATTCCCACCCCACAGACATCACCAACCACGACATGCTTTTAGGAAGAATACAATGCAGGAAATTTACCATGCCATAGTTTACCTGCTGGAGAGCACTGGGAGACTGTGCAGTGTTGTAGAAATTGCTCTGTCCAGGCTGCTGAGCCTGCCCAGAGTAGAGATTTGAAGCCTGAGTGAGGGTAGCTCTGGCCTAGGAAGAGAAGAGACACCTCCCATGAGGAGAGCAGCTCTGGTGCAGCAATCAGTGCCAGAGAAAGCCCAGCAAGGGAAGCTGACAAATGTGAAGGTTTCACTTTGTGATAAAGCTTTCATTTGCAGCTGGTGGAACAGCCCTTTATCACAATTTAGAGAATTTACACCTGAAGCTCTAATTAATGACAGAAGCACAAGGAGCTCTGTAATTTGGGGAACAAGCCTCAATTCATAGATTATGCTAATATACATTTATTAAATTAAAAGAACATTCTCCTCCAAGTGTTTGAAGTTTGCTGCCACCCAAACTGAGCAAGACCTGATGTCCTGTAGCAGCCCAGAGCAGAAGGGCTGCATGGGAGCATTTCCTACCTGCAGGATGTGGGTATCAATGAGCTGAGAGCCTCCCAGCCCTGAAGCCTGCCCAAGCTGATGCTCATACAGGATGGGAATAGGCTGAGTGTTGGAGGTCTGCTGGAATGCCAGGCTGGACTGGGCCTTGGCCAGCTCCTGGTGCTGCACTGCTGGGAAGTTGTGTAAGGCCGTGCCAGACAGAACCACTGGTGATGGCTGAGACAAACCACTCTGCATGAAAGCTTGCTGGGATCTGCAAGAGATTCAAGCGGCATTCGTAAAAATTCTGACGGAGCTCAACAGTGAAACACCAAAATGAAGAGCACATCTTATATTCTTTAAACAGAATTAGGATGCTTAGCTCTATTGAACACATTTTCACCTGAGAAAGGTAGATTTTTTTCAATTTACTCTGCACACAACAGAGTAACAGCTGCTATTAAAGGCCACAGGAAAAAACAATGAGGCTTCCTACTAAAATCTTAAACCACAATTGGCTATTTAGATGTTCATGCTGCAGTAATTCTTGGATAATTAACTCTAACACAGAAAAGCTGCCAGTTTTTAGCTCCTGAGCTCCAAAGTGGGATGGGAAAGCACCTGTGAGTAGCCCCACTCAGTCATTAAGGGAAATGCTTTGTTCTCTTGACTCCACAGTCCAACTTCTACTACAGCTTAAATCACTGGATGCTGACCATGGTAGCTTCCAAATGGATGTTCTGATTTCAAAAGACCTCCCAGCCTTTAATTTTAACCAGCTATTCAACTCCTCTGTCAGCAGCATGGGGAAGCTGCAGTTTGTTTAAAGAAGACCAAAGCCAGCACAGCAAAGCACCACACACAGGTTTAGTCCATCAGAAGTGTTTATCTGAACATCCCCACTAGGAACTTGGTGAGTGGCCACCTTCAGCCTGAAGAATCAAGAATTTTTAAATAACTGCTCCTCTCAAAGCTTTTGAGCTCAGAGGAGAGTGTTTCTGGTGTGAAAACACCTTTTACTTGGCCTGGTGCTGGCTGTGTGTGAGCACAGCACTGCTCCTGCTCATCTGCTGCTGTGGTGGGGTTTGCTTGTGCCCACACCTGGGTGAGCTTTGCTCTGCATCCTCCCCTCACTGCAGAACACTGGGAAAACTCTTCCAGATGGGATGCAAAGGATGGAGACAATTTTTTTTTTCACAATTTTTTTTTAGCTCACTTTTAACTTTTGGTTGTAATGTTTTAAATCAGCAACCTGTGCATCTCCAAGCTTCTCCTCCTCTGCACATTTTCTATGTGGGAGAAGCACTCCCAATGTTAGAACTCCATTAATGCCATGTTTGTGTGTGATCAGATTTATTTAATCTGGACCACATGCCAGCCTGATTGTGTTTTTGCAATTAGCCAACTGTTTGCAACAGCTTTTGTCAGCTGTAGCAGGACAAGCAATATTTGGTCCCACAAAGTCAGCCAAGCACCAAAGTCAGGATACAAATGTGGTTAATTAAACCTTCTGTGGCCTCAGCCTTCTACATTGCAACAAGCAGATTTAACTACAGCCCATGCAAAACCCTCTAATTAAACTTCCAAAGCAGCTTTCTCAAAGTGGAACTAACAACATTTGTCACAATCACCCTGCTGTGGAGCAGCTTTCCTAGGAAGGGCAAGGGAGCTTTGAGAGGCTTCCAGTGGAAGTTGTCTGGCCATCAGGGCCAGTGCAGAGATACTGGTGCTACCTTCTGCAGCAAACAGAAATATTCTGAAACATACCCTGCATCCCCTCACACATCTGCAATGAGGGTTTTACTACCTAGGAGCTCAAACTGGAACTTCACAGTGTTTCAAGACTCCAGTGTTGGTTTGACTAGAAAAAACAAATTGCTGAACTAAAGGGACAGACATTTTCTGTTCTCTTACTATGACAGACTGAGGCTCTCAGCTCTTTAGCCTGGGTGTCTAAAGATACAACTACCATGCATCAGCTTTTAAGCCAGATTTCACAACTACATCTGTACAAGGCAGACAATTTGCACACAGAGTTCTCAGACAAAAGAGATTTTGGGGAAGACAGCAAGATGAGGCAGCTATGGAGCACATATCACAAGTCTGCAGGGAACCAAATTCAATAATTCTGACACTAAAACCCCAGAGAAATGTGCATATGCTACCTACCTGTAAGGTTGTAAAGAGGAATTGAACAACTCTTGGGCTTGTGAAACAGCTGGTGCTGCTCCTAAACTCAGCTGGGCTTGATGCTGTCCCTGCAGGGGTGCATAGATGGGGATGGGGATCTGCTGAACTGAAGCAGGCTGCACAGAAAAGAAAACATTAAAATCAAGTTAGAAAGAAGAGAAAGCATTAAGTTAGAAAGAAGAGAAAACATTAAAATTAAGTTAGAAAAGCTACAGCTGAATGTGTGTGAGGATTTGTGTAGCATTATGAAAAGTAAAATAAGAATGTCAAATCCCCAAGGCTGCATGCAGAGCTAGCATTGCTGCCCTCATGAAAATTACTTTCTAGTTGAATTTTATACTTTTCCTCACAACCAACCAGCAGAAACTGAGTGAAATAGTCAGATCTGCATATAAAACAATTACTTGAGATTGCATAGGATTTTGTACGACAGAAGTTGAGTAAGCCTGCACTCACAAGGCCACAGAAACATCTCCCAGGAATACAAATTTCCCCATATATTTTTGAGTAAAAGCTTATTCGGTCAACTTCCATGGCAAACAATCAAGCACTGCCTGCATGCACCAGAACAGACAGACATCAAGGGCAGGCATGATCTCATTTTTTGCAGTCTTCAGTCTCACTCTCCCCTGCCCCCATCAAACCATTAGTGGAACTTTAAAGGCAATAAGCACAGGGAGGGAACAAGGTGAATGAGGAATCCCCAGATACCTGAGAAAGGCCTGGCTGAAAGCCTTGCTGCTGGGCCAGGGAAGGTGGTGCCAAACGGGCGTGCTGGGTGTTGAACAGGTGACTTGTATCCATGTAGAATGCTGGGATTTGAGCTGCAGTGCCTCAGGAAGAGCAATACCATTAGTACCTGATTTTAGTACCTGATTCCCAACACCACCCCTCTAGAAAGGTTTTCATCAAGAATTGGAGATGCAGCTGCTGTCAGTCCTTTCCCCTGTAACAGCTACAGAGGGCCTGGGAGAAGGAGCAGCACTGCAGAGCTGGCTGCCTCAAAAGCTTTGGTATCTTTTCCAATTCACCCCCAGAATCTATCAGTCTTGCACAGGTATCACTAACCTCACCATTTTGGAGGGATGAACAACAGATTCTGGGCAAAAAAGGCATTTGGGTGAAGGAAGGGTTAGAATGTGTTACACTGCCATGTAATTTAACTAGATTGTTAATTAGATGTAGGATTTTCCTTAAAGAAAAAATGGCACAACTCTCAACTACTGTAGCATCTTAAGAAAGAAAACTAAATCACTCCTGGTCTTAAACAGCAATTTACAATTCTGCAACAGAAAATTGGTACATTAAGAGACTCAAACTTACTTTCTTCAACAATCTATATAGCACCACCTTTGTAATTCCTGGTAAAAGCAGTGCAGATTTACAGTAAGACAATTAGTGATTCTGAGTACAGAACACTCTTTATCATTCTGTCTTTATTGCAGAGCAAAACCAGAACCAAATTAAACTCTCCAGCTTCAAAATTAAAAAAAAAAAAACCCAAAAGCAGATGTGTGGCTTCTCAGCCACAAACACCATTACCTGCTGCAGACTGAGACACATAGACCTGGGGACTTTGCTGCTGCTGGGCAATGAGGGATGGCATGCAGCTCAGCTGGGAGAAGTGGCTGGCAGAAGCCAGGCTGCTTGTCTGCAGCTGCTGGGGTTTCACTTTGCAGATGTTAGGAGGGTCTGAGGTGCTTGCAGTCTTCGTACTCAGTGAAGAGGTTGTGTATGTTCCAGCTCCTAGGAGGAGAGAAGCCAGGGATGCAACAATCAAAGACATTTCAGAAACTCCTCATTCACAGGTCAAAGTTTTGGGGCAGCTCTGTGAGCACAGAACTGGTAAAGAACACTGAAACCTAATGCAGCTGCTTCCAGCAACACAAGTAAAACATGGAGCCAATTCTGTGCAGTTCACCGTGGGAAGTGCTGCAACCCTGCTACATCTCCCCTCTCAGGAGCACACAGAGCTACTGAAGGAGGCAGCTGGGTCAGTTATTCAGCAAAATATTGCAACCCACAGTGGTTGTGCCTCTCATGGAGATCTTTTAATATTCCAAGGGATGAAGACTTAACCAGATTTAGCATCTTTTCTTTGCTGCAAAGAACCAAGGCGACAACCAAGCACTGGTTGTGAAGAGCAGCTGGACATTTGCTCTGCTTTTTGCAAATAGGCTCTGATATGAGTTCCTGAAGCTTTAATTTATAAAGCAAGAGTACAAATAGAAGTAAAACATCAGAATTATCCTCTGCCCCAAAATCTACATGCTTGCCTCCATTTGGCTGAACAAAATTAAACCAGAGACAAGAGAAGTTTACCTCCTCCTTAGGCAGAGAGTAGTTTAATATTATTTTCAGGTGACTGAAGTGAAACAGGCGAAGCCAGTTACAGATTATTTGGGAAGTTGCTGCTCAGATCTGACATTCCATTTCTAGCACAAACCTTTTGTTAGCTTTGCATTAAACAATTCCAGAAGGAATCCAATCCCTGGAGAAACATAAGCAAGGAACAACACAAGGGGACAGCACTGCTTTGGCATGAGTTACCTGAGAGGGATGTTGTGGGGGTAACTGAGGCCACAGGAATAGGAGGCATTGATGCACTTGAGAAAGAGCTGTAGGTGCCACTGCTTGGCCCAGTGTTGCTGCTGCTGCTGCTGCTGCCACCAGCAATGGGAGATGCTGCTGAGGTCACTGGTGAACTCTTCTCCCCCATGTTTGGGGAATTCTCCCATGCTTTGCGTGCAGACTCCATCTATTTAAAAGAAAACAAAAATGTCCTCATCTATTAGGAAGTTTCAAGCAGTTCCTGTTCCTCTTTTAACAGTTCTTTTTAGTTAAAAGGCAACTGGGGCTTCATGCCAGCCTCTTTTGGAAATCGCTGTCATCGTGCAACTCTGTTCATGCAAAAAGCAAACAGCCTCAAGTTGGAGCTGCTCATCTGCTCCAACTGCACATGTGCACAGTTCATCATCTTACAGCCAATGCTCAGGAGAGAATTCACTCACACTAATTTGGCTTGGTTTTGTTTGACATGAAGAGCAAAGACACAGTGAGCAAAAGAAAGGGAAAACCCCCTCTAAATATTTCCATCAAGTCCTTTACTTCCAGGTTACTTGGGCCATTTCAATGAAGCAGCCCTTTGCTTTCTTGGTCCATCATCCACTTTGAGTGACCAAAGATACCCACTGCACTCTTCAGTGAACATGAAGCAGTCAAGTTTGGATTTCCAAAGCAACTCCTGCTCAAGAAGCAACCACAAGCTCACACAGCTTGTGTGTGCTGCTTTAGGTTAAAGCTAAAAAATGCTTCGTGCTCCTCTATTTCTATAATTATGAGTCTATGTCTTGCACAGCAAGGGAGATGAAACTTTAAATATTATAGACACAGTTACCTTCCCCCAGAAGTGGAAACAACCATTGTTTTACTGCAGCCAGTAAAATCTAATTCTTGCTACATTAGCCACACAACATGAAATCTAAATTGAGACACTTCTGAGGGTCCAATGAACAAGAAATATTAATGTTTATACTGCACTCACTAATTTAAAAGCTTAAACATGGTCCATAGACTTCTGCACAACCTTCAGCTGTCTCCAGTGGAAACACAAGTTTAGCTAGCAGAGCTAAATTGCTCACTGTCAGTTTTTCAAGGCTAGGTGGTGCCTTTAATGGTGGATATTAAGGGGCAGATATATCCTCAGCACACACCTGTCCTCAGTGCCTGTTCCAGAGAGCCCCCCCAGCTCAGTCTCTCAAAGCCACACCTGTCACCCTGCCCTGCTTCACATGAGTTAGGCAGAGTCTGGACAGACCAAACATGGCTCGGGTTATTTGTCTAGATGCTTCAGAAATGATAAAAAAGCAGAGCAGTATCAAAAGAAGTGGGTCACAGGTGATCAACAGCCACCCATGTGGAAAATGAAGTTCAGGATTCCTGAAGAGAATAAAGGGGGAGGAGGGAAACTGAAGTTACACATTAAGTCCTCTAGGGGCAAGCCACCTATTTTCATTTTTGAGATCATCTTCCCCAGCAATCATTCACTGTTTCCCCTTCACAACATTCTCCTCCAAACTGGTTCTGATTCTTACAGACAAGGCAAGGTTAATTCACCACTGATGTGCTGGAAAGGATTTTGTTTAGGCACTGAGAGAAACTGAGTAAATACCTGTGACTGTCAGGCTACAGAAGGTGTAGAAGGTTCTCTGTTCACTGTTTTTCATGATGTCCTGGAGAAACTACTGATAGCAAAAGCTACACACTGCATTTTGTCACATCTAGAGCATATCACAGAGTCCTCCAGTTTTCTTTTGGAAAGCCTCTTAGCAACCTCTAACTTTTATAAGCTAGAGAAAGAGATGCAAGAGAGATTGATACTCTAGGAATGCCTATTCAGCACCAACTACAGACCAGATATGGAGGAATAAGAGGCTCTAAATGAAGTGAGACTGGGGACAGTGTTGTAGTTTCACTGCTCACTTAGGGAGAAAGGAGGGCAACAAGGAGATCATGGCTGCCTGAGGCTTCTCTTCATCACTGATCCATTGGGGCCCTCACACTGCAGAACAGCCCTGCCCATGTTACCCAAACCTCCACTGGAGACAAACCCCAGTGTGCCTCTCCTTAAATACACCAAAGTCTCAATGGTTAGAAAAACAAAGTTCAAACGTGTCAGTCTCTTGACCAGATGCCTACAGAGGAATTTTAGATGAAACCTCAGACATGCAGAGGGCCAAGCAGCTCAGTTTGAGATTGCTTTGGACTTTATTCTGCTCAGCTCCTTACCTACAACATCCCTATGAGCAAAGTCCTTTAGAGGATGACTGAGTAAAGGTGTCTTTAGCAAAGTTACTCCAAGGAAACAAGACCTCAACAAGGAGCACCTTATATCCCACTGAAGAATGATGCCAAGCAGTTGGAGCAACTGTGGCCAAGTGCCCTACAAGTCTCTTACAGACAGCCTTCTGTGACAGGGGATGGAGGGAAGAGCAGGTGCAAGGACTGATCCTTTACGCAGGCAGAACCTGGACATTTTGTTCTTTTAAGAAAATGAAGGAAATGCTTTCCTCTCTCCTGCTGCAGAAGTATCCTTTGAGAGATGCAAGGGCTGTACTGGAAGAGGATGACAAAGAGCAGAGCTGTGCCTGCTGGGACACTGACAGTCTCAGAGTGTGCTTCAGAACAAGCCTGCTGCCTTCTGTGTTTGTGAAAAGGAGGTAGAGCTCCAGTGGCTGGAATGAAGAAATCAGGGACAAAGCTGCTTCCAAATAGTTTTCCATCCAGATTTCAGACAGAGGGTTCTTCAAGACAGCCTCAAAACATGGATCTTTGACCTACTTTGTTACCACACATCCAAAAATCTATCACCCACTGAGAAATCACTGACACCACAAGAGCAGGAAAAGAAATGCAGGCTGAATGACACAGACACCACAGTTTGCTCTGTAACTGGGCACTGTCCCACACTTTGAGGTAACTTTCAGGTAACTGAGCCCTACCTGTGTGACACAGGACTGCATCTCCAGTCAGAGACTATTTCAGAACACTTTCAGACGCCAGAAAGTCACATTGGGATAACTCATTACACAAGAATGTACCAGAAACTCAGTTTTTCTTAAACTACTTGTCCCTCCACAGTGCTCTCCCCGTTTCTGTAGATCTACTGTTTGAAAGAGGTGTTATACTCTTTTTAGGAAATAAAAGTGTTAACAAAAGAAAAGCAGAGATTCAAAGAGAACATGAATATTTCTCATCTGTAGAGAACACAAGCAAGCAGCTGTCAAACCAAGCCAGTGAGACAAGTCTCACTGGGATTGACAAGCAAGTTCCTCCAAAGCATTAGCTCTGCATCCAATCAAGTTTCATTTCTTCTTTTAAAAACTTAGACAAACCAAGGTCAAACACCACTATTCCTTAATACGAGAAGCAGCAACAACACTTCTACTGGCTCAGTCACCTGCAGTCACAATGACAAAGCAGATCTAGGATACCAAAAGAAGAAAAAACCCAACAACTTCTAAAAATACAGCAGCAAAGCTAGAGCCCAACTCTGTGTTAGTGAGTTATACAATGCACACAGTCCAAAATCCATCAAAATGGGAAAACAGCACTCAAAATATTCTCCACACTTGCTCTGCACTGGAAAGCAGGAAACAACAAAACATTTACAACACTACAGAACATATTCTAACTTGCTGATCTAACTGCATTTCAGAGACACCAACACACCACTACATGTCACTACTTGGAACCTCAGCCATCCAACTCAAAACCACATTATCACTGCACCTAAGTCTTAGAACTAAGAAGAAATCAAGCTTGGCTTATCAAGCAAATCCCTCAAGCCTTTCCACCAAACCAGGCAACTTATTTTAAGCTCAACACTCAAAAAACCTCAGCCAGATTCTGATGGTTTGCCATGAGCACTGTGGTCCAATGCTAAAACTCTAGGATCTTGGTTTTTCAGGGCAGTGGGAGCCAAGATTGGTTGAGATGCCAAGTGTTAATGCAAAACGGGGTTAGAAATTTATGGTTTAAATGCATCCTTTGACAGAGTCTGTGTTTCAGCCATCCATTTATATGCAAAAGCAGTTCAGCAGAGGAAACAAAGGAAGGCTCTAAAAAAAGGTTCACCAGCAAGTTCTCCAATAACTTTTTTTCCCCTGCATGCAAGAAAACGACCCTTAGAGGGATGTGGTACATACCTTGAGGGTGAGGTCGACGGTAGCGGGAGAAACTGGAGTTAGGCTGGAGCTCTGTTGTAAAGTCTCCCTCCTAGGGAGGGGAAGGGTGTGGGGCAGGGGCACCTGAAAGGCAGGCAACACACATCACATTCTAACTAAGTCTACTAGAAAAGCCCCAGAAAGCAAAGCTCAAGCTTTATCAAGTGAGCTACAATTTCTTCAAGGCTTGAGCATTTGGCAGGGAGACTGATAAAATAAGGTGAAAATTTGGTAGGCAAGGAAAGGCCACTCAGCAGGTGCCAAGATGCTTCTCATCTCTCAAAGAGGCTGAAGATTAAGGTTTTAAGGTGTCCATGTCCTCTGCATAAACAAACACCATTTGTCTGTTTGGGGATTTAATTTCAAGTACCATTTCACTTTACTGATATGCAAAAATTCTTCCCAAGCCAGGTTTGTTCCTTTTTGTACCAATACAGTACAGGGGGCTTCATGAACCTTGAGTTCTGAGATGCAGTTTCTGAAAAGAGGAAGCTTTTATAGACCTGCAAAATCACAGGACCATGAAACAAACGACAACAGATTTGCCATCCAATAATTGAATTCAGTTATTTTCTCTTTCAAAAGATGAAAGATGTGATACTTGGGGAAATAAATCTGACATAATGCTATTGCTGTCTTTGCCTATGAAAACTCCAATGGATTTCCTAGAAGTTTTAAAGGAAATGAATCAAAAATACTGCAGTGCCCAGTCTGTTACTCCTAACTATTCCTTTCTCTATCCATAGCTTAACTAATGGACTTCCACTGGATGAGATAAGGCTAATCCACAAGACAGATCCTGAAGCTTTGAAGCAGGGGATGGCACAGATCCTTTGTGGCCAGGAACCCCTAATTCCCGTGTTAGAAATTCAACTCTAACATCCACAAGGATTGGACTTCATTACCACAAAAGAATTCAGTCTTCCACACTAACCACCAAAGTCAAAAACCACAACACTACCAGGAAAGCCAGCAGAAGAGTAAGAAGTTCAATCAGTACTGCTTCAAAACAGTGCTGCAGTAAGTTGAAAAGTGTTTTTAGATGGAATTCACAAGACATCTTCATAAAAAACTGAGATCCTACTGCATGATTCTACCTTCCCACACCAACAAGTGACTCAACCCTGAGCTAATTCTGTTACTCAAACAACAAGAATCACAAGATCCAAGCTCCCTGATGCCCCAGCACACTCAAGACAAACTTGATTTTGCTACAAGTCACAACCCAGCTGGTTCTCTCAATCACTGTGCCACGCTCACAAGTCAGGACCACTGCACTAGCTTTGAGGGCTGCAAACATCTCCTCTCCATGGCAACTGAACACCTGGAGCCTGCTGTCTGCTCTCACAACCATTCAGCTGCTCCCTCTGCATGCAGTTGCTGTGATTTCAGGCTACAGCTCAAAACTCCTTTGTTTGCAAGAGCCTTTCTTCAAACTCAGCCTCCAGAGCTTTGCTCCTGGTACCAGGCTCAAGTGCCAACTGCTGCCAAGAACACACTCCCTCATTATTAAAAAAGCCTATCCTTGCTTTTTTTAGAATTGTCCCTACAAACATCTCCACTTTCTGTGCTCTTTAGCTCACTGTGATTGTTCAAAAGACAAGAAAACACCTGAAGAATTCCAGAGCAGGTACTAATCAAACCAAATGTCCTTCAGAGTAAGATTACTGGAAAAAGCCCAGCTAGTTCACATGAAAGGAACCCTGTGGACTTGCCCACTGAAGGCATTATTTGCTGCTTTAAAAGAAGTGTGAAAATATTTTCTTGTCTTCAAAGTCAAGACGATCACTGCAATGGACTTACGTTCGTCACCAAAGTCTCCTCCATTTTTGTACTGCTAGTAGCCACTGTGTTAGGATGAGAAGAAGGTGTAGTGTAGTCTGTTACAGTCTCCTGTGAAGAAAAACAATTCCATTAAAATATCTCCCTTACCTAAATTCCATTTCAATTTCTTGGACAGATGTCAGCCTTTCTACAGGAGGAGTTCAGCACGCGACAGAAGATTAGAATTTCACACAGCTTTTTTCTTACAAGTCATGTCTAGCAATCCTTGCTGCAGAATTGCTACTGAGGTCAGGAGGATTCTGAGAAGATTACAGTTTGCCTCATGACCTCACAATGAACATCTGGAGAAAAGTCAAAATACTTTGTAATACTTGCATAAGGCAAGAACATACAGAGCAATGTATCTCCTGGGCACTGTAAAACTGGACTGTGGTGGTGCAGCCAATTATCATTTGTCACCCTAGGTGCTTCAGCCACCTGCAGGCCCTTTCACTCTGCTTAAAAAGTAAAATACCTTAGCTGAAAGCTTTCTGTAGCTTGAAATCAATACAGAAATTTCTTAGTATGACAAGAAAGGCCCTCCAGATTAAAAAGAACACAAAGGGATGGTTGCAATTTGCAAAATTATTTTCTTTCCTGTAAATTTTGTCTCTGAAAATCACAAGACTCAGATTCTCTGGATGGTGCAGGCTACCTTCTGATTTCTGCACTGCTTAATGACTTCAAGGAAGAAAAGGACTGAGGTTTCCAGTGTGCTCAGAGGCTTTCCTTGAAGCTTTTTTGTCACAGTTAAGTGGCCCTTCATGTGCTCAGCAAACAAGGTCCTTTCAGTGCTGGCTGTAGGCAGTGACTCCTGCAGCTGTAGAAGTTGAAATGTCTGAAGTTTTACATCCCTGAAGCCCAGGAAAGGCTCCACCATCTAGACAGAACCAAACACCACAAAAGAACTGAAGGACAAATCAGCAGCAGAACTGTTACTGAGCGTCTGGACTTGCCAACCCATAATGATTTTGAAGACACAAGCCATATAATGCTTGTTTAATTGCATCCAACCAGTAGGATGATAAGCTACTAAAAAAAATGCACACTTGATTTACTCCTCAGGCCTGTGGCAATGCCTCTAGAAAAGCAATTAGGGCGCTGAGATAGTAACTGACAAATGACACAGACTCCTCCTTAAAAGGATGAGCTCATTTTGGTCAAAGACCAGAACAAGCTAAACCCTAACAGGGTGTGAGAACAATGTGCACAGTGATTTGTTTCTATAATTTACTAAGAAAATAAAGAACTCTTTTCTCCATTTATTTACTTCCTTTACTTGTTAAACTGGTGAAATACAAGATATATGGTGCTTCCCACAATGCCAACCACCTAACTGCAAGTTGCACATTTGCACTGGATTCCAACAGGCAAATTAAATCTGGGTGAAACAAGGCAAGCACGCAAAGCTGCTTTAATCACAAAAGCCTTCTAATGAATAAATTAAATGGCTCCATATTTTTTTAAGGATGCATCACTGCATAAGAAAGAGGAAGTGTTTTTATTAAATTTCCTTCAAGGTCTAGATGTCATTTTTTCAGGGTTTGAGCAGTGAAATTCTTTATGAAAGAAGATGGATCAAGACTACTGCCAACTTTCTTACTTTGCAAACCCACAGCACAAAAAGAGCTTTTTCACTAGAATTAAACCCAAACCACTGTACCAGCTCTGGTGCCCTTACAAGTGCATGTGCAATGCTGAAGCACAAGGGTGGTTTACAGGCTGAACATGCAGACAAGACAGAGCTTTAACCACATGAACACCACCCCATAAACTGCCGATTAATCTCCATCTTTCATTTCCTAGTACATTAAATCCAGGATTCTGTTAGATGTGGTTTAGCACCATAAGCTTTTGCAATTCAGTTCAAGTGATTCTCCTGTACAACTCTTTGACTGAAGAAACCAACTGATTACTTTATTAATAACTAGCTAGAGCAAAAAGCTCATATTTATGCTTTTTCTGGAGTTCTCCACAAATTGTTTGCACCTGAAGTAAAAGAACAGGCAGACTTCTTGTGACTACCTCCTTGAAAAGAAGAGATCACAAAACCTCCAGTGACTGATGAACAAAGCACAAGGCAGACCTCAGAGCTGACCCTGCTGTAAAGGATCAGGGTACTTTATGGGATGAATTAGCTATTTGATTGGTTCCTGATACACATAAATCCCCCAAATTAGAGCTTGAAAGAGACTCAAAATCTTCTGAAAACCAGTCTGTGTGTCCTTTTAGCCATGATCTGTAAGACACAGCTGTTGCTGCCTGTACAAATACTTGACTGGCATCCACAGCCAGGTATTGATCTTGCTGGGATTTGACAGGTTCAAGTGGAAGGCTGGGAAAGGCAAGGGCTAAGATGTTTTACCCAATTCAGAAAGTTACACATCAGACTGCCTTTACTATAAAAATACTGCCAAATCCAAGAGAAACAGCTGCAATGGCTTCTGAGCATCATACTTATGTACTAAACTTAAACATCTCACTGTAGGAGTTCATTTATATTTATACAGTTTCTAAGCAGTCTTGCATGATTAAAAGCACACGCTCTTATCAAGATGTTTGTTTTGGAATGGATGGGGTACTCTCACAAAGCTTCTGAAGGAGGACAGCTGGCTTTTACAGACATTTAAATCAAATACACCACAAGTGTGCATTCCTAGAAGCTGAGCAGGAATCTCTGAGAGGGATGTTTAAGATTTTCAAAAGAAAAGACATTTAGGTTTGCCAAAACTTCAACATTTGACATTGAAACAACAGGCTAAAGATGTCAACACCTCTTCCCTCATGAACAAGCAACAGAAAGAATACCAAGACAAGAAAAAGCAATTGCAATGTACATCAGTACAAGAACTCCAAGGCTGGAGCAGTATTTGAACCCTTTTTAAAAGCCTCTTAAGAAAGAAGGGACATTTATTGTACGTTTATTCCTGTAAAACCTACATGAAGGTTATCTTATCCAGTAAATTTGCAGGTTGTTGGTTTAACTTCCACTTCTTTCCTAGAAAAAACAACTTACTATTGCCTCAGGAACCATTCCTAACAAAGGAATTTAAAAGCAAACCTGGTGCTGTTAAGGCAGGAGTATTTAGCCTATTATTAAAGGCTTCTTTAAGCAACCACTCAGTAAAGAATTTCATATGCAGCACAAACTGGAAAGCCTCTTCCCACTCTGGTTTTCCTTCCAGAAGACAGAACCTCAGTGCTTTAGTACTGTGGTAGTTCAAAGAACCTTGGCAACCCCAGTTAAACTAAACCTAGACTGGCACGAAGTCCAGACTCCCCTTCTGAAAAACTGATACTTCAAAAATACAATTGCAGAGAGGAAATGTTGCTGATTTTAGCAGAGCTACTTAACTGCACTGAGTCAGGTTGCAGTAATCAAAGCTCTGTTTCCTATTCTGTTTGTAGCTCAGAAGAAGTCTCTTCTCCTCTCTTGAGTTCTGGCCACAGGAGTTTGTGGGAAGCACAGGATCCAAACAGGCTCACCAAACACCTGAGCAAGGTATTTACTGCTCTGCACTTCTGATTCTTATACAAGGACACTTTACCAATTTCTGGTAGGAACACAAACCACTCACACCTACCTACAAGATGGAAAATGTCAGGAAGGATGAGAAATCCCTGCACTGAATTTTCTTAAGCCTGCAGCTTCCATGTTGGACACAAACACCCTTCCACTTGTTCTGTAGCAACACTTCATTGAGACAGTATCTTTTATGGCAAAAAGCTGCCTAAAAAGTTTATTTTGGGGTTCCTAGTTGTGGGTGACAAAGATGAATTGGGATCCACACTCCATATTCTTCAACTATTAATGGAACTCTTAAAGAGAACCAGTTTTCCTAAATGGCATCAGAAGATTTCTGTTTAAAACCAGGATGGTTGAGACAGCAGGCAACCAACCTGGGTCTGTGCTTAGCAAACTGCTTTTCAAACCTACAAGGAGAATTTTTCCTGTACCAAAGCAGGTGTAACTACTAAGCAGTAGCTACTCAAACTGAGAGAGCTACTCAAACATTTGAGAGATGACAACCAGAGTACCTGCTCAAGACATAGGCAGAAAGGAGATGCCTCTGGGGATGTTTTTTAGCCCCATCTAAGAACTGACCTGTGGAACACAATGAATCCCAACACCAGATCACCATCTCACCACAGAGCAGTTATAAAGAAAACAGGGGACTTTGATGAGTCCTAAATATTGTGAAGTTCTGCAAGGAATATCTAGACAATATCCAAGCCAAGAGGATACACATGACCATCTAGGGACACAGAACAAGCCTTATCTAAAGTTTTAGCACATTCCCAGTATAGAGATCTTTTTTTCACAGAACAAGCACTTAACTCACAGCTTGAGGTCATCCATACACTCATCCAGCAATCATGCACGACTTCACTTCTCTGCTGGAAGTCATCCTGCATTCATCACATTGACCTGAGTCTACAGACTCTGCCTACACCAGGCTCCAGTGCCACTCTCCACAGCAGTGCTCAGGAATGAGTTTTGCCATTCAGCAGAACAGATTTCCAAGCTAATCTGTGCTCAGGGACAAGACAGCACATCTCTGCAGCACTTTTTAATTCAAGCAGCACCAATGTTTCCTATCAGCCACTCAGTGGGCTCTGCTGCCAAGCACCACTAGCAGGCAACCAAGTGTCAACCACTTCACTGTAATCACATTTTACATCCAGTGCTCAGTAATCTGGCAGGATTTTTCTTACCTTTGTGCTTGTCCCAAACTCTGGAGCAGACACAGATATCATGGTTCCTATCTCGGTGCTCAGCTCGCTCGCTGCTTTGGTCTCCTTTGCAGTGACAGGCTCTGGGCTTCTGACAGAGGTGGGAGATGGCTTCTCCTGTCCCTCAGGCTCTCCCTGCTGGGCATCCTTCACCTTCCTGTTCTTTAAAGAACGCTCTTTCCCAATAGGGCCGGGTTTGTACTCTTTGTTTTCTACCGGGCTCAAGTCTGGAAGCTAAGTTAGTGTTAACTTGTCAGTCATGCCTTCCTCTCTGGGTCCTATCCAACAAAAATACTTAAACATGCTAAAAGTCATTGTTTAAACAGAACAAAGCTTTTTCTAGCAGGTAAAGAATTTGAGACTAAGTCATAAATGCATTGATTTTGAATATCAGGCATCTAAACCATTGTTTTCAAGCAATGAATTTTTTATGTGAAGTGGCAGAGTTCAAATAAAATACAAAATAATGTCAGTTTGATTGTCTTTACAAGAAAAGCACAAAAAATACAGAAACCCCATGACTTTGTATAGCTACAGGTTATTGTAATTTTCAGTGATTCAAGATTTTATGGGAGCCCAGGAAACTACAACAGAATTATTTGAAATTATCTTGACATGTGGATGTTGGCAGCATTTTTCATGGAAACTGATCACTAAAGGGATCCAGAAAAAATAAAACACCTACACACAAGTGTTGCCTTATACTGCAGACACCATGGCTGGATCCCTGCTGCAATTCAGCAGTTCCTTTCTGTGCAGCTGAATTACAGCAGCATGAAGGGCCCTAGGGAACCTGAATGCTCTGCTGTTTCAACAGCCACGTCCTTCCTGGCTGAGACTCTCAGTCCACTTCACTGCTGAGCAGCACTAAAATCCCTTCAAGGCAGTCCTGAAAATCCAATTCCTTAAGCTTTGATAGCAGAAAGACAGAAGCTGCTGGTAATTGTTTTTCTCAATACAAACCAGGTATTTTGGGAGTGGATGAAGACTCTCTAAAATACCCCAAATAATTTTTTTCTCTTAATAGTTTAGAGAGGCTGAAATTCCTCCAGACACTTTAAGGTCACTTAAACCTTCACACTTCACCTTGGAAAGGAAAATTGCTGTGTTTCAAGTATGGTCCTCTTACATTGTCCATATTAATTCAACAATACCAACCTCCAATCTTGAATGTAAGCTTGCATTTAGGCTCCACAGCAAACAATATCACCACAGGGGTGGGTGAGGGTATAAGAATTGTTTGTTTGTTTGTTGGGATTTATTTTTTGTCATCAAGGCAGTTAGATTTACAGCTGCCTCACTCAAAGGAGTGTAAACAATATTACTCTCCAATGCATTTAGTATTTAGTCACATATGTGTCTTTCAATAAAATCTGCAGCAGTCTTGAGAGCTCTAACCAAGCAGAAAAAAGGAATTTTCTACACAGTGTCAAGTCGACTGTCTCTCTATATATTTAACTTTGGAGTTGAGTATCTGAAAGTGATTTTACTGGGCAGTTTTAGGCATGCTGCAGTGTATCTGAGACATGGAGTACTGCAATTCACCAGCAGTTTTAATCAGTGCATATTGCTCTGCTGAACAGCTTTTATATTCTGCAGTGAAAGCCATGAACTGCAACACATCCACTCAGTGTCTCATAAAGCAGAAGTTAAATTCATTCTGTGACTGAACTTCCAGATTTCAGCTCTTTTTTTGGGGGGGGGGGATCCCAACAAACAACCAAAACTTAAACAACCAACACAAAGAAACACCCAGTCTTCCAGAAAGACAAAAGGGCTTTAATTACATCAGGACTGCTGCCAAATCTCAGCCATCTAGAGGGACTGGAATAGCTGATGCTCTAAGTCACCAGACAAGTTTATCTGCTATAACCTTTTCTTTCTGAGAATTAGAAGCTGGTGCTGAGTGCTAGTGATGCACAGATTAGTGCGCACTGGAGGTGGAAATAACAGAAAATCTCTGGAAGGCAACACACTTATTTTTTTAAGCTGATGTAAGTTTAATTAACTGTTTAGTATTAGTTGGAAAAAAATTAATTATTCAGACATCTGAATTCCCCAGTTCATCCATTTGAACTGGAGACCTCCAACTAATGTCCTTAACATTCCTCCCCTCCCTCAGAACACTTCTTTTTCTGCAACTTCATGTACTGATCAGTTATAACCTGGTTACAAAACTATGCAGGGCACCATTCATCACTTTAGGGGGCAGGAAGAACCAACTGCCAGGGCAGCACTGCAATGCTGCTTCCAAACAGCTCTCAAGGCCTGAGCGAGTCAAGCTCAAGAAAAACCAGAAAACTCAAACTACAAACAAAACCAGAGCACTCCAGCACATCCACAGCTTCCCAACAAAGCCCCCACAAATCCATACTGCCATCCTTGGCTCCCAACACAGAACCAACGTGCAGAGGTGCTGTTTAATTACCTTGCACACCTTCTCTGCAACAATCACCTTGCTGATTGTATTAGAAATATAAAAAGGGATACAATTTTCATGGGTCTAGTCCTAACCCAGTGTATTCTATTCTGCTATTTGTAACCCTTTTTTGATTGAACTTTGTACTGCAATTATGACCTTTTACCTTTTGTGCTTTGATGGGTCCAGCCCGAGGCTGTTTCTGTCTCTGCTCTTTGGGTTCTGGTAATTTGTCAGTGGACTTCTCAGACAGCACAGGACCAACTTCATTGTCACTGCCACTGGAAGCTGGGGCTCCAAACTGAATGGTTTCTATACCAAGATCGACTCCACCTTCTTGTCCAGGCTTTGTCCCCTGGTTAAAAAGCAAACATTTAACCCATTCTGAAAAATTTCTGTGTCAGTACAATGACAATTCAGAAAAGAGAAAAGAACACACAACATGCTCAGCTGAAAACCACCAGAAGGGTACTTTTATCTTTTGCACTGCAACAGATTTGCAAGAATAAACAATATCTGAACGTACACTTCCTCCTCCTCAAGTCTCTATTGTTAAAGGAGCCCAAAAGAAAAGCAGTGAAAAAATATGTAAACATCACCAAGATCAACAGGAACAAGTGCAATTCGGGTTCACAACATTCTCTGGGAAGTTCAAAACTTAATGCTCAATTCAAGAGAAGCAGTAAGAAATGTAAAAGTATTTCCAGATCTCTTGTGCAGTTCAAATGGTCTCCTACATTCTTGCTGTTTAAAACAATTAAGACCAAAAAAATACCAAGGAAGTAAGACCACAACATTTTAAATGTAAAATTTAAGGCTATGCAAATTCCATGGGAATACCCACAGATAATAATGTCATAAAGCACTGACTGCTTTTCTATCTTCAACTGAAGGAACACAAAACCCCTTTAGTTCCTTGGAGACATCCTGTTTCTGCCTACATTACTGAACCCTACACAAACAGGGCAATATTTTTCCTTTGGAAATGCAATAACAGCTATCAATAGAATCTGTGAATAGATGAGTTATTATCAAGAGAACAGCTTTTCCCTGCTGCAACTATAAAAACACCAGCCTATATCCCATGCTTCTGTACTATCTCCTGACTTCATGGAATTCTACACATTAGCTTAAGTATTTGCACTCCTGGATAAATGGATAATCTGCACCCAACCCCAGTGAGATATAATTTGCGTGACTTCACACACGGCTTCTCTTCTTCCCCTCACTCTTACCTCTGGAGATGGAGCTGAACCAAAAGATGTCAGAGGCTTGTTCCAGGCACTGACTGAAGGTGGCTGAGGTGGGCTAATGGGTCCCACTGGTAATTAAGAAAAGAAAGAGAGTTCAAAAACCCCTCAGTGTTGCTAGAGGTATTCAAATCAATGTATCAACTGAGAAGTAAATTACAGATGTCTGGAGTAAATAAGCTTTAATTAACCTATTCACTGGTTAAAAATGTGCTACCTGCTCAGTTGCTTTCAAGTGGGGCAACTAACATGGAACAACGACCAAGTCTGACAAAACAGACTCCTCAAGGGAGTGACAGTTGCTCATTTTCTGCAAGTGAAGAACACAGTAACATAAAATATTGACTAATACTCCACTGCAACCCCCTCTTTTTGGAGGTTACTATGCTGCACTTGGGTATGCTGCCCTCATTCCCTGTGCAGAATCCATCTGCAGGTAAAAACACAACCAGAGAGCCAGCTGGCCCATCAGCCTTCTCTAAATACAATGCTTGCTTGCCCCCACTTTAAATCCAGAAGCCAGCACTTACATTTTTTGGAGATGTCATTCAGAACTGCTGTAGGAGGCACTTTGTTGTCCCATAATTCAGCTCCCAGGCCGTTGTGAGGCTGGGTGTTCTGCAGGACTTTGCCTGACACGCTGTAGTCTGTGCTGGCTGTCCCTCCTGCAGCCTGGCTCTGTGCTGCAACAGGAGCCTGGGGCTGGGCTGGAGACTGGGCTGGGCACGGAGGCTGAGCCTGAGCTTGAGCCTGAGCCTGCTGTGCAGCTGCAGCTGCTGCCTGCTGCTGCTTTTTGGCAAATCTGGGGGGCAGCTTGGAATTCTGACCTCGGCCTTTTTCGCTGGATCCTTTTTTGGTCCAAACCTGTAAGGAGAAGGCAGTTTTATTCTTCCAGGTGACAACGTGTACAGACAGCAATTGCAGAGTGCAAAATGCAAAAAGCAAACTGATTAACCCAGCCTTACAGGAAATTTTATTTTTTTTTGGGGGGGGGGGCGGTATTTAACCACAAGAGCAATGATTTCTCATCCATTTTCTTCTTGGAATCAACTGATATACAAGCAATAGGGTAAATCTTTATCACAGTATGAAAACATGGTGTTTTCATCAGTTGGCCAATTCCACCTGCCTGACAGTGCCCAATTGAGAACTACAGAATCCCAAGGTGACTAAATAAAAATTAATTTTATTTACTAAATAGGAACAACTTTAAATACAACTAAGTAGTTGTTTATTTATTTAGAGGGAGTTGTTTATTTATTTGGAGGGAGAAAATACAGCTTTTTTGGGAGGAAGTTTCTGCACCCCTGACAATCCCAGTACTGCAAGCAGCTTTTTCCCCCACTATAAATGCTGGTCTTGTACCTGCACTGTTTGTTCTTCCTTCTTTCTGCGCTCTTCATCTTGCAAACGTTTTTGCTGCTTCTTAGACACCACTTCTGTGAAACCATCATCATTCAAGTTAGATTGGGAGTCTTCAACTACTGTCACTTCAGGGTGATCATCAATGATCACAACACCTATAGGAAAAGGAAAGGTATAGATGCTGCTGTTTCAACAGCTTCAGGTGCAATGCACCAAGCCAAAATTGGCTTTGGAGTGGAAGTTACTTCCCCACATACACAGATGGGGGCCCTGATCAATGGCAAGCTTCTGCTTGCCAAGTGCTTTGCTGCTGAGCTCAAAGGCAAGGAGTTCATATTTAAGAATTTTAAAACTGGAGCTCCCTGTACTAGATTCTCCAGGAAATTACTGAAACACAGTAATGACTAATGAACAGCCCTCCCTGATATCAAGTCTAAGCCTAGCAGTGATAACCACTGCCCTTACTTTTGAAAATTAACTAAATTATGGGAATGTGATGGAGAATGGTAGGAATGAATTATGATTATACAGAATTGTTCTCATCTACACATAACACACAATTAGGTTTGCCACCTTTTAGAGGCACCTACATTATTAGGTATCACAAAGATAGCCATGCTCAAGTGCACAGTTATTCTGGTGTTTTAAAAAAATCCCCTTCTCTTAAAGTTTTCAAACATCTAGCTCTATATGCAACAAAACTAGCAGAACTATCAAAAATTATTAGGATGTTATCAATACATACTTGCATAATTATTAAGATCAAATTGAGACAAGGCATCCACTTTTTCCTTAGGCTTCTTTGGACCAGCCTTTGGTTCTTCTCTCTTTTTGCCACTTGCATCCTTGGTTGTCTTCTGTCCTGCAGCAGTGACACCTCCATCCTCCTGATGTACAGTGGTGCCATTGGCAGGATCAACCCCAGGCACAGGTGCTGCCTGCTCTTCAAATGGCCTGTGTTAGAAAAAAACATTTGAAAATTAAGCCACAGAGAATGCTCAGGAGGGAGCCAGCAACCTAATCCAGATCCCACTGTAGGGCTGTACATGTTTACTGACTTCTTAGTAGGGTCCAGACTTTTTACTTTCAGCTCCTAATGAGAAGCTCAACAGCAAAAGCTGTTTTGGGGAAAGATCATGTGCCCTGCTAAATCTTCCATCAAATTAAGCATATGGAAAAATGAATTTCAGTCTAAATGGTAAGCATCTCTCAACCTGCTTGTCTGTGTTAGGTGATTGATCTAAAATGCAATGTAGTGATTTAGAGAGATTAACTGCAAAACTGCTCACATGAACATTTCTGCTTGCACCCAAATCTTGAGAAACATGGCTCAACTCAGAAACAGCAAAACCATTTTTTAAATTAGGCTTTTTTAGCATTGTGCATACAAGAACACCTCACTCTCAGCTTCAGGTTCCAGGTGTCTGTACATAAACAGAAAAAATAGAAAGTACAGAGACACGGCTGCACACATCAGTGTCTTTTCTACAGCTCTACAGATCTAAACTAGCTGCTTATGGTTTCAAACCACAAGAGGACAACAGAAGGCCATCACCCCGTGTGCATCCTCACAGAGGCTGGGTACTCACCCTCTTTTTCCACTTCTGGGGGGAGGACCACTCCGCCTTTCACTCCGGGGCCCTGAGAAGTTCCTCCCTGGCTTAGTTGGCCCGTTGTTGCCACGTCGGTTCTGACGGTCTATGCCAGGCCGCTGACTAGAGAAGCTTCTCTTGGCTATTTCCCTTTTTGGAGCTCCAGCATTTTCTCCTGCCTTTGCAGCAACCTGTGCTGCTGCATCTGCTGTTTTCTTCTCATCCCTTTCCCGTCTCTCATTGAAGTCGCTGCTCTCTGAGGCTGTTTCCCACTCTTCATTTGCCTGGTCTGAAGAATTCTGGTTGGACAAGTCTGGTGTCTTACTTCCCGATACATCCAGAGCAGGGTTGGAGGGCTCATTAACTGCATTATTAACTGTGGCACTCGTTGTGGAGCTGGTCACCACCTCACTGATCTTGGATGCAGCCTCTCTCTCCTTTAGGCGCCTGAAGCGTGGTGGCTTGTCCTGCCTTGGAGGCCGGGCAGGCCTCTGTCTTCGTGGCCTCTCTCTGTTTGGATCAAACTTTCTCTCAAACTTTGGAGGTCTTTTATCAATTGGTATAGGACCATAATGCTCATTTCTTCTTGGAGGCTCTCCATCTTCTGGTTTAATGATCTCTGTTTGCCTGGGGTTCCACTGATTGTCCCTGTAGGCTGGTCTCCTTATTGTGGATGGACGTGGAGGACGTCCCCCGGGATCCCGGCCACCACGCCTGTACATTCCCCCTCTGCCTCGTCTGGAAGGCTCTCCTTTAGGAAGAAATCCTGGTTTGGGCTTGTTCTCATAATCTCTGATGTAGGTTTTTTCTAGGGATCTGTTGTCTACTCTGATATTATTCTCAGGTTTGAATGACAGGGGCTTTGGAGGCTTCTTGCCATCAGCTCTTTCTTCTCTTTTTGGGTGCTTGCCCTTGATGATGCTGTCTTTGTCTGAGAGCAGGGTGTCGCTGGCGCTCTCGTGCACTTCGCTGTCAGAATCTGTCTCCGAGCCATGCTGGCGCCGCCGCTTCGGGATCACTTCAAAGTCAGAACTCTCACTACGAGTTTCACTCTCTTCTCTTTGCCTAACAGGCCCTGAAGGCACATGCTCTGATCTAGGCTTAGGGTCTCTGTAGTGTGGGTACTCTCTGTTATGGCCTCTACTGCCCCGACCACGTCCTCCGTAAGAACCCCTGTAGCTACGGCCCCTAGAATAATACTCACCCCGACCTCTGCCTCTGTACCCCTGATCTGGGAACCAGTCCCTATCCCTGGCCTCCTTCCAGTATGTCCTAGGTGGTAAGCCAGGCTCTCTTTTCACTGGCCTGGTTTCTAGGCGTGGTTTCTCCACCACCTCCTTGCTCACCACCTTCTCAGCCTGTTTTTCCTCCTTGCTGGGTTAGCTGCTGCCTCGGGCTGACTGCTCTCCTGGCTTGCTGGTGCTGGGGCAGCATCCTGGGTTATCTTCTTAGCCAGAGGAGTGCTGCTGGAGGCAGATCTCTCGGGCTCAGCCTGAGACAGTGGCACTTGAGGTGATTCCTTTTTGTCACTTTTTTCAGGTTTGCTTGGTTTTTCACTAGCTGTCTTTTCTCCTTCCTTCTCCTTTCTCTGCTCACGCTCTTCTCTCTGCTCACGC
>NW_005054421.1:1641854-1676209 GCF_000277835.1 Geospiza fortis
TCATGTCCCTAAGCACAGGTTTCTTAATAGGACCCGATCTTCTCACTGGTCTGTCACCACCTTCGTCTCGCCTGCCATAACCTGGCCTAGGACCCCATCTTGTTTCAGACTTAGGTTTGAAAGTTTTCTCAGGTTTTGGTCCTTCGGATGTTCTATTAGTGATCAAAATTTCTTTTTTCGGTTTAATCTCAAGTCTCTCAATTGTCTCCTTTGTCTCAATGGGTCTGTTACTTAATTTAGGGATATTTGCTGCTGTTTCACTCCTCTGGTCTTCTGATTTTAGAGAGTGGCTTGAACCATGGGAAATGCTTCTCTTTAATGAAGAGTGACTTTCCCCCATAGGCACCAATTCTTCTGGAGAACTACGTGTAACCTTCTCACTCACTCCTTCAAAATTAACTGCTGTGTTAGATGTGTCAGTTTGGAGAGGTTGTACATCTTCCAAAGGCCTGCTTGGGAACTTCTGTATCTCTACCTCTCCCGATTCTCTGAAAAATTCTGTCTTTGGATGAGAGTCCAACTGGTTGTGTTCTACAGGATAAGCACTGGCAGGGACAGCAACTCGTTCTTGCTCCAAGTGTGCCTCAGACCTAAGCAGAAAGCCATTAAGAGTATTAGAATATGGGGGAAAAGTTTATTCATACATAATTACTCAAATCAAATAATTTTCTATTAAGGATCCATGTTGCCTCTAAGAAGTAACAGGAAATAATTTTTAATGGAGCCACCAACTATTATCCAGATAGCAGCAGAACAAAAAGAATTTCTGAATACTTCTAAGAATCAAAGGAAAATCCTGACCATTCACCATGGATCAAAGGCCAAAAAGGACTTTTGCTTTATACCACTTGTACTTAACACACCACTTCTGAAACAAGTACACTTTGGACAAAAGTTCTCTAAAACGGGGAGAACTGAGCGAAAATGGAGGAGAACATTATTCTGCAAAATTGCAACTTCAAAATATTCTGGCAAATACCATTCATCTAGGCTAAACAAGGACTAAAATGTCTTTCTAGACTCTGCCACAGAGTGGGGTCTTCTGTTTTGTACAACAGCACCAAGGACTCTGCATCCCCCAGTCACAACTTCTCCTTTCAAGTTTTGAGTGAAGCTACAACCCAGTCAGTCCAAACTGGATTTTACAACCTGTGTGACTTGGAGAATGGCACAAGGCTTACCTCAAATCATCAGGCTCTTCTAAGACCTTGGGAGGAGAAGTGGACTGCTGAGATTCTGTGTGGGGATAGGGCTCTGAGCCCCACATCATGCGTGGCTCTGACAGAGGCACACTGTGCTCCCTCGCAGAGCGAGCCATGTGCTCAAAGGAATCTGAACCAGCTGCTGAGCCCTCCAGCTGCTCTCTTCTCATCAGTGGCTTGGGAGGCATAATTCCTGTGGCAGAGAGAAGTTCAACAATTGAAACACATTTAACACTAGCAAAGAAACCAACCTCAATACAAACAAAGCCTGTCAGGAGGTACCAAGAAATGCTGTTCTCTCCCCTCCAGTCTCCTTCCCTTTGAAACCAAATGTCTATTCCCTGCCTGCCGACCTCAGACTGACTAAATCACACTCAACACTTGTATCCCATGTCCCAACAAAAGGAAAAAGCTGTCTGCTTTCACTATAATGGGAAGAACCAAGCCTGTGGACCTGTAAACTGATGGATGAAGATCGTGCTGTAACATCTGAATGGCAAAAGGCAAGATGAGTGTACAAACAGGCAGTTTTTTATACCCTATTATTCCAGCTTTTTCCTTTGTACCATTTCAAAGAAATTCTACAGTTTTCACTATCTCTGCTAATTCCTCCATTCCTGCCATCTCCTCCATTCATTCCTTGCACTCACTGAGGATACCCTTTCACTTGCTCTTTAGTTGGGCAGGTATCTTCATTACATTACATGACAGACTTCTATTATTTATGCCCAACAGCTTTCCTAACTGCAAATCAGATGGCCATTCCACAAATTAAAAAGGACTTTTTAGGGTCAAGAATCTGAAACCACATATTTATTAAAATTCTGAAGCTGTTAATATGTAATGTAAAAATAGCGAAGTTTCATGGATTTTTTAGGAAGCAATGTAGTGCCAAGTGCTAAGAAGTAATGAAACACAAATGGTAATTACACTTTTTCTCAGTTCAACCCAACTCTTGCCAGCTTTCTGTCTATAACAAAGAAAGGCTTATGCTGACATTCTCAATCATCTTAACTGTCACTCACATGCCTGCAGTGTGACAGCTGGGATTTTACTTTATAGTCAAAGGTATACATTCTCATCGGACTACAATTTTAGTCACATATGACTACACTCTATTTTGTCTCAAACAATAATATAATGTAGATTTCTTCTTAAAAACCCACCCATTCACTAAACAAAGAGTGGCCAAGGAAAGACTTCTAGCTCAAAATCAAAGAAGTTCAACAGCAAAAAAACGTTTCCAGGTTTACCTGGATGAATAGGAGGCATATCCATGGCAGGTCTTCCTGACATCATCCGTGGGTCCATGTAGGATTGCATCATGAGCCAGCGGGGGTCGAAGCCCATGGAAGCCAAATGCTGGGGATGGGGCTGCATGGGCTGGTAGAGGGGTCTGTGCTGGGGGGGTGGGACAGGGCCACTGGAAGGCTGGGAGGGAGCAGACTGTGGAAGGACACCTTGCTGCTGCTGCTGCCACTGCTGCTGTTTCATTTGCTCCTGCAGATGAAAAACCAGTATTACAAAAAAACCAGCTTCTTGTTGATGAAGTGACATAACTATTTTTTCTCGTCTTAAAAAGGAAAGAAGCTTAGAAGTTTTTCTTTTCGATTAGGTGAAAAAGATATCTCATAGGCCTAAAGGACTTTACCTCAAACTTAAGGATAGTTAATTGGACAGAAGCCAAAAAATCTTGCTTAGGCAATTGTCTAGAAAAAGAAGTGAATAAAAGAAACTAATAATTTTTGTGAGGTGTTTTACTAAGAGTAAAGACCTCTTACACTTAGCTTAGTTTTTCTCTGTTTGTTATTTTGCCTTTTATTAAACTTTTGTGTTTCCAACACTGTAACAGAAGCCATCCTGCTGATTTTTATGCCTTCAAAAGTAGCTGAGCTATCTTGGGTGTGTTATAGGCCTCTGAGAGCTTATTAGACCTAGCTTGAGGAGGCTACTATAACATCACAGGACTTTTTGATAAGATGAAGACTTGAGCACAGCTCTAATAATCCTTGGGAACAACAAGTACAATTATCTCCAGGACAGCAAGTATTCTGAAAGTTAATTGTGAACATGCCTCAGGATGATGTAGGAGAAAAGGGAGAAAACCAGACTGGACAATTTACAATAGCTACAGCTTCACTGGTGTGCAGCTGAGACACAGAACAACCAATACTTTGTACATGTCATTAATGCAAAGTGCTCCTCAGACCACAGGACCCAAGTTAAATGTGAGTGTCACACCCTTTTAGGATAGGCTGCAGAAATAATCAAGCATCAGACTTCAGGTTTCACAGGCAAGCCCAGGGCAATGCCAGTTTCAAAGCCTCTCCAGCCTTCTGCTCACTTACAGACCTTACAAGCGACAAGAAGTGTTTCAGGCAGAGCAAGTCCTGCCAATATGATTTTCTAGAAGCTGGGAAGCAAAAACTCAGGATTTCTGAAACTCCTTTGGTCACCTTCTTCTTCAGAATGAAGCAGAACACAGCATTTTTTAAAAGAGCCTCCTTTTAATGAGCTGGTTTGTTACCTGCTGCCTCTGAAATCTTGGTGGTAATGACTTCTGGAACTGCTTAGAATAGCCTGAGGAAACAGCAGGACGAGGCTGGGATCCTGAGTCTGGCTCATTCTCATGAGTCACCTGTGAAACCTCCTTCTCATTCCGACCACTGTCTTGGCGAGTAAAGACTGCTTGATCTTCTGAAAAAAACCCAACAAAACCCCCACCTATGTGAGACAACAGTCAATCTTAAAATTGACAATTTCACTAGAATATCAGCTAAAGAATGTTCTAAAATGCCTGATTTCTCTGACTTGACAGTTACCAAAACCAGTAAAGGCACAAAAAGTCAAGGACAACCCCTCAAAACAGAAGAACTGCTGTTAATACACCTGTGTCTTTTTAAAACTTAGATACATTGGGAAATCAACCACTGGCATTCAGGTTGCAGCTATTATATGATTTAAGAAGTGCTGTATCAATGACACCATATTGCACTTGGATCAACTTTTTTTCACTATGTAAGGTTTGGTTTTACAATCAATTTTATCCACTTAAATTTATATAACCTTACCAAGCACAGTCTAACAGTCTTCTCATGGCATTCAAGTTTCAGTACAAAAAAGGCACCACATTTAAATACGTGCCTTTTGTGTCTACTTCTCTAGGCTTGGTGAAAGAACAGAATAGCTGAAATAATTTGCACTGCTTTTTAAACAACATGGGTGGCTGACCCTTCTTTAGGAAGAGAAGAAAGCCTGCTTTTCTTTCTGTATTCCTCAAAGTCCAGCCTAAATCACAGAAGCCATTTTCCCCCTAATCTTTTGATGAGCTGGGCAAACAGGCTTAGCTCAAAGGACACTTATCAGCTGTAATGCGCCAGGAAAATAATTGGTCTAGATGCACTAGGTTAATTAGGTATGCAAATGAGACTTCTAGACAACAGCTATGCTCTGTGACTCAGCTTTAAGAAGGACAACTCCTACTTGTGTGCAAGCATACCTTTTTCTTCCTTGTTATTCTTGGTTTCACTTTCTTGTTTTTCTACTACAGGTGTTGCCACAGGTTCTACAGGCTCAGGAACCTCATGTGCTGGTTTCTCCTCTTCTTTCTCTTTCTCATTCTCCTTCTCTTCTTTTTCCATCTCTTTTTCTTTCTCTTTCTCCACTTCTTGTTCTTTTGCCTTCTCCAGTTTTTCTTTTTCTTCTTTTTCCTTTTCCTTCTCCTTTTCCCTCTCTTTCTCCTTTTCCTTCTCCCTCTCTTTTTCTCGCTCCCTCTCCCGCTCCCTCTCCTTTTCCCTCTCCCGTTCCCTCTCTCTCTCCCTCTCCCTTTCTCTCTCTCTCTCCCTCTCCCTTTCTTTCAGAGGGTCTTCCCGGGAGGGTTTTGTCATGCAGCCGAATTTCTCGTTTAACCGTTTGAGCTTCTCAGCACAAGCTGCTTTTCGCTGCTCTTCCATTCTCCTCTCTTCCTCCTCTCGCCGCTTACGGGCTCGCTCCACTGCAGCTGAGATCTCTGACTGCTGCCTCCTCCTCTGCTTCCAAATTTCATCTTCATCTGGCACTGGTTTAGGGGGAAAGGGTCCCTGCCTTCCCATCTGCCGGTCAGGGGGAGGAGGGTGCTGCAGGAAGAAAATCAGTCAGGTTGTACACGTGTTTATAAGCAGCCAGCTGAAATACTACACTTTAACTACTTGTCAATACATGTGTATCTGCATCTCTAAAAAGCAAGACTTGGAAGAAAAAGCCAGCCCCTATCTTCCTGATCTGGTTCAGACTCTCACAACCTCAGCTCAGAAAGGAGAGGTAGAGAAGCACTTGGGATCCTGTCTGCTCTCCTCCCCACCACCATCAAGGCAAAGTGACAGCAAAGATAACAAACATATTTTAGATTTGGTTAGAGGTTGCTCTAAATCTCAGACAGAAGTCCCTCAAGGAGCTAAGAATTTCAAGGTAGCTCAGGATAAGAGAGATTTTAGTTCACATTTCATATGGTACTCCGTATCTCCTCATCTGTGTTGGCAGCCATCCCTCCAGCACTGCTCCACTGCTCCTGTCCTCTCCAGTTCCTAAGTGGGGCTGGATAACTGAAAGCTCCTGAAATTCTTGTGCATTTCACATGGCACTTACAAGATGGGGCAGCCTTACACAACTGCAGAGTGGCTGTGTTGGGGTCTCATTCCTACCAGCCCTAGGCACTATTTTACTTGTTAAAGGAAAGTTTTATCATTATGTGAAGCATATTTTTACTTTTCTTAGTCTAAATCCCTCCACCACAGCATTAAAGAATTTAACTCAAGGAAATAAGGACAATTCTAATCTTTCTTACCGGTGGTAGAATAGATTTTGGAGGAAGAGCAGGGCCACCTCTTTCATGTATAGAAGGCTGTGGTGGACCTCGATCCTGTTGGATCAAACACAGTGCCAAGGTTAAGCAAGCTTCTAGCCACAGCCAAGCTGAAAAATTTTAGATTTACTCTTTTCTACTGCATTAACATACTCCATCTAACAAGGATCTGCATTCAACACAAATCTACAGTGAAACAAGGGCAAAAACATTTTCACTTTTATGTACAGAGAGCTGAACAATTTATGTTCCTGCACCATTTTTCCTTAGATTCAATGTAGCATCAAACCTTAAAGAATAGTGTGATCTTTAATACAGAGAGAAAGTGCAAGTAAAACTACTCTCAGACTTCCCATCTTCATTATTACTGGTGTCAAAAGAAAATACTTCTGGGAAATTTTCAAAACCAACAGCAGCTTTTCCTGGGGAGGGGAGGGGGGAAAATAGGGCTGTAGTAGGCATAAATTGAGGTGGATGGCAATATTCCTCTACTAGAGGAAACAAAAAATGGCTAAGTTGATGAATTCTACGTGGTCTGTATAAAATCCATTAGTGTGAGAAGTGAACTCACATTACAGCTAAGCTGCACTGCACAAAGTGGACTGTGAAACTAAAAAAAAAATCCCCACATCCATGAAAAATATGTGGGCTATTTATCCACTGGAAAACCTGATAAACAGCAGAATGGCTTCATCCAGTTCCAGGGATGGACACACAAGAGTATGGAGTCTGTGAGCTGAGCCCCAGTATCTGATGAAGAGCTCTGCCCCCTCAGGGCTGTGGGGCAGGACACACTGCATATAAAGCCAGGCTATTTTTGTGCTGCGACCAGAGGCAGCTAAGTTGTCTGAGCAGCACCTGATCAGTTAGCAGAGCTCAGATAATGCTTTCAGCAGCTAATGCCTTCCCTCATGTTCATAACCTTAATTGACCTGACAGTTTGGAAAGACACCTGAGTTGGAGCTCTCCTGACAAGGCTGCTGTCACAGGAGCTGAGGAGAAGAGCACACAAACCTGATCAAGCTGAGAGCTTTTGCTGTAAGACCCTTTGGCTGCTGCTGTGGAAACCTGGGTGGTAGACTTGGCATTTGTCTGTTCTTCAGTTTCCTTCTGGCCATCAGGACTCTGGGAATCTTTTGACGGTGTTTGTTCATCACTATGTGCAAAGAAATAAGAAAAACAGAATGCATACTCCACACAGGTATTTGGTGATTTATCTCCTAGCCTCAGCATTTCTTAGTCAGGGTAATTTCTACTCCACACCCAGCTGACTGGAGTCTGCAGGCAGTTATGCAGTTAAATACAGTATTAAATTACTGGAATTAGTGCTACTGGAATGAGTACTTGCACTCATTTCATGAATCTTTCCAAAATCTAGTTAAGTGACATTTCCCATCTAATTGGCAGCACCAACTCACCCACTTTCCTTCTCTTTCTGACTGCTTCCTTGCTCATCATCATCACTGAAATTCAACTGCTCAGTGTAATCCACTTCACTCTGAGCACCTGATGCATAAACAAATGTTCAATTAACCTTTCAGAAACATTCAGCATACAAATAACAGACCATTAATCTGATGTTCTTACCTGCCCAGCCTTCATCAGCCTCAGCATCCAGATTATCAAATTTATCAAGCTCTTTGAGTTCACTAGCACTGAGGATGGATGGGCGTTCAATAGGTTCTGAGCACCATGAGGGTGGGCCCCTTCCCCTTGGGCCTCTAAAAAATGAGAGAAACAAAAGCAACTGTCACTACTTATCCACAAGTGACAGAGAAAAGGTCAACTTGTATGATCATTATTTGAAATATACAGCACTGTTGTTTCAAGCACAGTGAACTCTCATGCACTGAGTGTCTACCAGGATTCAAATAATTACTCTTCCATGTGCACAGCTATCCTACACTATGGAAAAATACACAGAAAAGTGGAAAATTAGTTTTATAGTACATTAGAGCTCAACTTGAATTGGAAAGCATCAAAGCTGACAACCAGGAGTTGACTACTTTCACTGTAACAATGGAAGTCTTTATGGGCAAAATACTGGTTTAAGTTTCAAAGATGTTCCTGCAAATGACTCCTGCTCTTCACAATCAAAATCCCTGTAATATGCACAACTGCCTCAAGTTTTCCAGCTGAGCTCTCCAACTCCAGACACCCCATGACACTGCTCCACACAAGCAAAACCTGGGGGGCTGACCACTGTCAGTTCTTATAAAGTGTATAATCATCGTTGAGATACTCAGTGCAAATGATTTCTTTTTTTAAATTAAGTCACAGAGTTCATATCAAGACAGAAACCACAATCATTTTTAAGTTTCTTACCTGCTAGGCTCAGAATTAGGAAATCTTGTTGGACCTTGCATGGAGGGAGGATATGCCATTCTGGGATACTGATTAAACATCTAAAAAGGGATTAAAAACAGGAGCCACTCATTAAAAAGTATTACTGCATTAAGTACATTGAGACCATCAAAAGAAGTAATGGAAATAAAGTGAAACTCTCCACTCAAGTTTGCTTAGTATCTCAAGTGGGTGACATCAAGTCCCCAAGGGGAAGCGACTGGAAGTGTTGATCAACCCCTGACAAGTTCAAACTCCATGAGCCACATCCTGTGCTGGATCTCAGTCCTGCCCTTCGAGCAGAACTGATAAGAATTCCATGGAGGGGACAAAAAGGGGCCTAAGAAAATCCCACTAGCCAAAAACCAATCCCTGCTGCTTAAAAAGGGTTCATGCAACCATCACTCACATAAGGAGGCATCATTGCTCTGTACTGGGATGAGATGGGTGGCTGCTGCTGGCCATTCAGCTTGGGCTGAGGGACCTGGGGCAACCTCACATCCCTCTTGTCTCCTGCCTTCTGGCCATCATTCTGTTCTGCTGATGTAGCACTGCCATCTTCTTGTCCCTTAGCTTCTTGATCTGTTGGAGAAGGAGAGTTGTTGTTATTACCCCCATCCCTCCAACCAGTAGCATCTGCATGGACAGAACCAGCACACAAAAAGCCAGAAATAGACTTGAAATTGCAGATTTCCAGCCAGGGATGGTGAGGAACACGTTGTTCCCACGCAGCCCTCGGTGACGCAGCAGATGCACGTTCCTATCTGCTACTGCAACAAGCACTGGCCACTCGAGAATCAACAGAAGTTGCTTCCTGATCCTCTTCAGCCCACAGGTCCAGCTGTGTTCCTCAAGGGTCACAGCTAAATTGATGGACTGCTCTAGTTGTCCCATTCTACCTTCCAAAACACAGTGCAATTTTGGAAGGATACTGATTATAGCACAAGAAAGAAAACAGATTCAGCTGTGCTAAGTGGGCCACTGCTGACTCAGTGTGAAGATGCTGTCAATGCAAAGATCAAGGTTCCTAAGCAGCAAAGGCCTATAAGGAAATTCTCAAGCAGCTCAAAAAGAAAGGTAATGCACAGAATGTGTCCAAGTGAAGACAGGTACAGTCTGGTTTGCATCTCTGCCTGATAAGGATGGAATAGAAGTGATAAGGGCTGTACTTCTGGTGTGAATGTCTAGCAAATTGTCCAGGTGAAGTCAGGGATTTTAATGACTTATTTGTGCCAGGCACTCCACTCTTTTAGGAGTTTCTGCCTGCAGAGCACGGGTTAAGGCAAAAAAACCCACCAGGGTAAACTTAGCAGCAGTGCTCAGATTAATGGAGACAAAAATTCAGATACATTCTGTAAATGATGTTCCTTTAGGGACACAAACCTTTAAGCAGAGTTAAACTCTGCTCCTAAGTATCCATTACAGCTCTTGCACTTATCTCTGCTGGGAAGCACAGCTGCTAAAGGGGGACTGACTACGTGCCAAGTTCATTTAGCTTTCTGCTGTCAGACAGGAAAGAAGGGCTTAATATAGCATGTACAGTGCTGAGCAAAACTGTAACTGCCTGCAGGAGGCTGGGCAGACATGTAGCTGCTCTCATTTGGGGCTGGACACCTCTCCCTTTCCTGACAATTTATTCTTTAGATCAAAACCAAGACAACACATGAACAGGCACATGGCCTTGGTCTGCAGGACCTGACAAACAAATCAAGGAAAACCAAGACCTGTAACAAGGAGTTACAGATTGCTTTCTAAAGTGCCTATCAGTGGCACGGGACAGTGCCAGCCACCGTGCAGGACAGGACCTCTAGTCCATCAAACCTCATCAAAACCCAACTTTTGAGGGAGAAAGGAACTGTGTTTTCCACTGGTAACAAGACAAGTCCCAAAGACCTTCCCATTAAAGTGATCTGGGGAAGAAATACACGTTTCTTTCCTGAGAGATGTAAACCCAGCACTGTTACAGTTGTTTTCACCAGATCTAATCCCCCACTGCTGAAACAGATCCAGCTGGTCAGAGCACTGCATCCAGGAGCTGAAGATGCCAATGCCTTCAAAGGCACAACCCACTCTTTTGGCATGCTGTAGACTGAACTTCCTCTTCAGGAATTTTCAGGCTCCACTCTTAGGTGTATGAACAACTTAAGGCCAGCCCTGATCACCATTTGTGTAATTAGTTAATTCTAGGAGAGTTCTTTAAAGAGGTATCCCCACCTGCTGTGACATCAGCAGCTGAAGCAAGAAAATGCCAGTATTGTGCAACTAAAAATGTTCCTTAGAGCACAACTACATGGGAAAATGGGAAGTGACAGGATTAAACACACTATTTTCCACACACCATGAACACAGAAAAGCAGAATAAAGCCCCAAATATCCACCTCTTCCATGTATGAGTGTGCTGATTGAAACAACATATTCATCTATTTCTTTTGTACAGGGCATAAGCAGTAAGTTCCACACAAACCAATTTCATGACAATTTGTAGCTCGCACTTACTCTGTGGTCGTAGGTTGGCTCCTGATCCATCTTCAGCTGCATCCTTATCCTTGCCTGACTTTTCCTGATCCCCAGCTGCCGGCAGACTGGGGAATTCTTGCTGGAAATAACTATTGATTGGAATAGGTGGACCTGCACAGCAAAATATTCACAGAGTCACAACTTGCTGAAGTCAAAACAGTTCAGAAAGCAACAGAAGCCTGATCATCCTTTAGGAGTGAACACATAAAGCTTTAAAATAAAAACCATTAAGTGTTAAAGTCGCAGTCATTTACTGGCAATATAAAGGGTTCCAAAGTTGTTAAATTTACTGGACCAACTATGACAGCTGCTGAGGCTGAGAAAAATCCAGAAACACTAGAGAGCAACAATGGACAATGGAACAAGACTTAGCCCAGGGAGTACCTGGAGTTCTTCAGCTCTGTAACATTTTTCCCCACTCCTTCCAGACAAAGATTTCCTTCTTTTCACTTTAAAACTACAGTCCACCCAAGAATGGACAACTACGTAATTGCAAACACATTTATGATTAATTATTGTTCTAGTAAGAAATCGCCATGACTTTAAAAGGCCACAGCTTTTACACTATGAAAAAAATACCACAACAACATTCTTTGATTTCTAAAAGCCTTGACATCATACTCAATACTGGAATTTAAGACTTCTGTTGTACATAGTATGGAAGCCACATATATAGGTTGTTTTCCTCGTTAGAAGGTTCTGTTGGCATCTGCTTTGCATCAGTTTCCTCCCCATACACATAATGTATAGTGACTTATTAGATCAGCAGCATTCCTGTGCCAAATCACCAATAATCTGAGTGCAGATTTCCATTCCAACAGCCTGAATAACAGCCTGTTTCTGTACCTGTCTCTGCTACCGACCACTGTAAGGGATGTGGTACTAGGCCACATGGATTATGGGAGAGGGCAAACTCACAAACAAGGATCTGAATATATGGTGTCCAAAACCTCCCAATCCTGACAACTGGCTTTTTTTTTACCAACTACAAGAACTTCTGTTCTCTCCAGTCTCTGACAGAATCATTCACAAAGATAAAATGCAGGGATCCCAGTGGGCTTTCATTTGGTTGGGATTTTTTTAAGAGTTAAACACAGGATAAACCCCTTTGTGCTGTGTAAAGGCATGTTAGCAAATACCAGTATTTATCCCTGTGTCTACAAATTTCCTTGAACTCCTTCAATTTTCATTCTGACTTCACATACTACAGACCACATTAATCTGTTTTTTCTTTAAGGACACTGGACTGTTGCTGTTCCTAAACAGCTACATGCAGTGACTTACTCAATGGGAAAGAAAAGCAGCCCCACTAACCAGGTGACCTGCCAGGCAAGGGAGCCCTTTCTGAGATCCTGTGGCATGCAACATTCATGAGTTTCATGAATCTGGAAAAATCCTTTCTGCTCAAGCCTATGCAGTGAACAATGTTTTAATGGCAAAGTAACAGCACCAGAGATCTCCTTGACTGTGTTTAAGCTAGAAACCTGAAAAAGTCAGACTGGCAACCAGCAGTTCAGAAAGAAGTTAAAAGATATTTTAGTAGTAATTTACTCCAAACTTCAGCTGAAGCTGAAAAATACATGTTGCTGTTACATTTCTAAGTCTTTCCCTTCTCCAAGAGGATCAGAGCAAGGTTTAGCCTTTCTCACTCAAGTTTTACAAGAGCATGAGGCTGAGGGAATGCTGGAAGGCTCACGAGGCAGCTGGAGAAAGAGCAAGGTCTGAGAGCCAACTGCAGCTCAGGAGAGCAGGAGCACAACAGGTGGAGCCTGGGTTTTAAACCCAGGACAGCAAACAGCTGCTGCCAATTCACATCCAGCGCTGCTTCCTGAAAGCCTGAAACTGCAAACCCAGTGCTGCATTAATTGAATGAAATGAGGGTGCCATCTGGGCTTGGCACACGAGCTGCCATGGTAACTATGAAATAATTAGCTAAATGCATTTTGAAGCTACTGAGCCCAATCACTATTTCCTGTGTCATGGAGATGATCTTATCAGCTTCTGCAGGAAGGCTGCTATGCAGATCACTTTGCATCAGTGTTCATTCTTGGTTTTTAATTCCACAGAAATCCTGTAAAAGCTTAAAGGAGAAAAGTTTCTATATTTGACAGCACAGCACTGAACATTAAGCAGCATAAATGGAGTATTTAGAATTGTCACTTCTAATTCTCAGTGCAAAAAAATAATTAGATATGTGATGTTAACAAACTCCATATAATAGGTAAGAAATTACCCCCATGCCATTAATATTTTATTATTTTAAGAATTCTTCAGCTGGAAAGCCTAAACTCCATTTTATAGACATAGAAAGCTCACAAGTCTCAAACTTAAGGAATCAAACACATTGCAGGTTATTTATCATAATGGAGACAGAGGAATTTTAAGTAACCTCTCACTCTACAAGCATTTTAAAAGATTTAGTTCTGAACTTACATCTGTAATGAAAACACCCAAGCTAAGAGTCACACTGATGGAAACAATTTTCCATCCTTTCATCCAATTATATTAAATAACCCTTGAAACACACCTTTAATGTTTTTCCCAGAAAGAAAACTACTTAAACACTATCATTTTGATACTAAAATAACCAAGGAATTTATAAAATGAAGGGAAAAGTATTGCTGTTTCACATGTTTCAACAGAAGCAAAACTACACATATTTTGCACAAAATGATGATCAGAATGACCACCAACTGTTTACACCTCTGTTTCCCATGCCAGAATTGTTTGTATTAGAAGAACTGACTGTGATCTGCCCTTCTCACCACAGCCACACTGAAGATTTTATGCTGCCACCATCACTTCTTTGGCAATTCAAAAGAGGTGACTACACCAAGCTTGTAGAAGTCAGCCAGCCCTGCTGATAAATGCAGTGGCTGGGATGGGCTCATTTCCCAGCCTGGAATGTTGCTTCCACAACTTTCCCCTGTCCCAACTGGCCTGGCCAAGCCTGAAGGGACTGCTGAGTGTGGGGGTCTCTCCCAGCCTGGTGTGCAGTGCAGAACCTGAGCAGCACTCACCATCTTGTCCTGGCTTGGTGTTGGCCCAGGATTTGGCAACAGGAGCTGCTTCTGGAGGAGCAGGAACAGCAGGTTTTGGCTGGGTCTGCGGCACGTCTGGCTGTCTGCAATGAGAGGAAAAGCACTTGTGAATACAAGAGGGTGAGCACACAATAACAGGGTCAGGATGGCTGCTGCAAACAAGGGAATAAAATAGGGGAGCTGTGCAGCTGAAGAACCAATAACTACTTTTCTTCAGAAAAGGCATTTTCTTACATAAAAGGAGTTGTTATAGTAACAGTTAAAAATTTGAATAAATTAACTAATTATTTCAAGATTCCATTTCCTGAAGAGGAGAGGAATGAATGAAAATGGCTGGGCAGAAAATGCAGCCAGGCATGAACTGGATTACACTTTTTAAAGAATTGTATTGGACAATCAAAAAAACCAATCCATCTACAACCATCAAAGGGAATAACCTGGATTAATGTTCTCTTGCCTTGGGAGTTAACAGAGGAAAGCACTTCAAGACCACCATGAACTGAGAGAAAGAAGGCAAATACATATCAGGAATTCCCAAATAAAAGGAACTGATAAGGAAAGCTAAAGATATCATGAAAAACTATATGGGTACCATAAACCGAAGCTTAGAACATTAAGTCTTAAGAAATGGGCTCAGTCCCACCATCTTAACAATGAAGAGGCACATGCACTCTTTTTGTCCAGTGTAAAAAACCCAGACACAAGCCCTTTCTAATCTGCAGATTCAGTCAATTGTTCAACCTCCTTCAGTAAAGGCTATTTCTGAAACCTGCATATTCAGTAACTTAAGACTCAAAGCATTAGTGTCTAAAACCAACTAAAACTAACCCTCCAGCTCCTTAGTGGGACCTTTTGATAAAACAGGAACTATGGGGCAAATCCCACAGTCTAGAATCACTTCATTACACCAGTGAAGAGAGAAGCAGTGTGCTATCATGTCACTTCACTGACAAGAAACAAGTGTAAAGCTTCAAGCAGATCCTAAAGTGATCCTAAATTTCTGAGCACTACCACTAAGAAATCGGTTCCATTTGGGTTCTGTTGTGATCAACCCAAAGCACTCCACAGGACTCCCAGAGCTGCCAGAGAGGCAAATATCAAAAAGATCACTGCTGGGCAGAAACACACAAGCGTCTCACAGGGATAACAAAATGCAATTTTCATGTTCCACGAGGGTATTACAATCTAGGGGGAAAACTCCAGTTCTCATTTTTTTCTGTTTTTCGCTTGCATTTCTTACAGCTGCACATTTTCTAAGCAGGCTTTGGGGAATTTATGACTTACATGGCTGAACTTTGTGACACAAGTCAAAGAAGGAACAAGAGTGCTAAAGAAGCTACTCCCTGCATTTCTCAGGTTACATATACAAGCCCATTTAGAATTTCAGTTATCTAAGCACTGCTCTGCAAATATGGATGAGTGAAAGAACTCAGCAGAATTTATCAAATCACTACACAACAGCCTGCACTATCCATGAAAGAGACTGAAGCAATACTCACAGGAATGAGTGGCAACTCAAGAAAGCAGTAAAGTAATTAATTTTCATAATTACAGGGAATAACACATTCATGTGAACTCCAATTAAATGATACAACAGAAAATGCAATAAACTAATGCAAGCTGTTATCAAGATGTAACCTTTATCTGCAACACTCCTGAGAGGAACAATAAAACACTTCACATGTAAACTGCAGCATTTCAAGTTGAAATATCACAAACACAGCAGCAGTCAAACAAATGATCTTGAGATCTGAGCAAACACATTAGATGGTCCAAATTCTGGAGAATTTCCTCATGGCCTGGGCATACACACCTGTTCCTGGGAACAGTTCTCTCCCCCTCACTAGTTTTATCTGGATTCTGAGGCCTTTATCAGAGTAATACATATGAGAATACAAACAACTTCCAGCTGCAGATAAGGGACAGTTACTCATTGGTTTGTAAACAGAACAACTCCTGGTATCTCCTAACACATGGCCATGCAAAGGCCTGCTTTAGTCAAACAAGCTACCAGCTCAACACAGATTTAACAGGGCACAGTGTAAGTGACCTTGAAGCACAGGGAGATGTTGTTAAAATACCAAACAAAACCCAGGGCAGAAAACTGTGACTCTGCAGTTTCAAAAGCTTAAAATAAAAGGCTAAACACAACACTATTATTCTTGAAGTCTATCAGCTTTTTAGGGAGATGTCTAAAATTGGTATTGAAATGTAGGAACGTATACAAAGAAAAATAAAGGGAGAGAAAGATGAGGAAGGAAACCTTTAAACCTCATCTTTTGCCTTCACAAGCACTAGGAACATACAACCATTGTCCCTAAATGCCAGTGTTTTCCAGAGCAATTTAAATGAAAAGAATTAATGCTTAAACCTTGCTTCTACTTAAGCAGTGAGAATCACATCCTATTTTAGGCTTACATGGCAAAAAAGAACTGCTTTAAAATACTTTCCAAATAGAAATTGATAAGTTTCAGTTTCTATTTAATTTCTTCCTGTGCAGGACCAGGAGTTGGACTCCATGACCCTGATGGGTCTCTCCCAACTCAGCATATTGTAAGATTCTATGATCCTTTCATCCTGTTTTCTTTAGCTGTACAAGTGTGAAACAAATCATGCACTGAGCATGGGAAATTTGTATCATACAAGGTATACAACAGTGCACCAACATTGCCACAACTTCTGTCTTGCTTATTTCTCATACTGGAGGAGTCTGGAACAGTAGTGCAGAGGTTAAGATAAAAAAATTTGCAAGTCTTTAGAATTTATGGCATTCTAGCAAAAAAAATGAAGTGCAAATATTAAAAACTATTAGGAAAATAAAGCAGAGACTTAAACATATGCAAACCAAGAATTTTTGAGTTTCCTCTGCCATACATCAGCACAAGCACAATTAAGCTGATTTTTACAAACTCATGAACTTGCAAGTTATTCTCTAATTTTCCTGCTGTGTTCCTTGGGGTTTCAAGAGAATTTTATTTAAGGTGATGACACTGATCTTAAAAAACATGCTGTAGTATTTCCTGTCAGCAGACATCAAAACTTACACGTCCAAGGAAATATTCTTCCCCTCATATGGAATTTATAAGCAGACCATTTTCAACTTAAATGTGAGGAGGTTGTTTTTTTGTGCAAGGTTTTTTTTTTAAACTATCCCTCTACTAGCAAGATTTTGCCTCACAGAAATTAATAATGGTGCTATTTCTTCTCTGATAGCTACACTGAGAACACTCAGTGTAGCAAATTTCTTCCCAGGTCCTGCCAATCCCAAGTTTTGGGCAAACCTGAGAGAAATGGCCCTACAAACTAAGCCAGTGTTAATTCTTTTTTTTTTTGATTCCACAGAAATCCTATAAAAGCTTAAAGGAGAAAAGTTTCTGTATTTGACTGCAGAACACTGAACATTAAGCAGCAAGAAATGGAGGAACTAGAATTGTCACTTCTAACTCTCAGTGCAAAAAGAGGTGAAAACTCACTTCTCTTCTTCATGCTGTTCTTGTTTTGAAGCCCATCCTGTGCCATCCTTAGGCACAATGTTCACATTGGGGTCGTTGCCTTTGTTCTCTGCTTTGAGGCTGGGCAGATTAGCTGGGGGAGGCATCCTCCTGGAAATAGCAACTTTTCCAAGACTCTGCAATCCATGGCGTGCAGCAACTGTGTGCCAGAACAGAAAGTGCAACTTAACAACTCTGTTTAGGCAGAGCTACTTGAAAATGTTTTGTAAGAAAGTCAGAAAAATTTAAGAGTGTTAAGAATTAAAAATTTTAAATGCTTCAGAATTTAGTATTTAAAAAAGGGAATGGAAAATATGTGATTTGGGAAGACCTGAGTACTTTTTGAGCAGTGAGCCATTATGGTTAGCCTATTCCAGAAATTAAAAAGGATATATGGCCCCACCTCTATATACAACATTCAGTGACAGAAAGCTAAAGAAGCCATTTACAACATGATGTTAATGTCAAGCATTATTCTCTTGCTCTCCTGGAGCTTAATGTACATTGATGAGTCCAGGAATACCTCTATGGGTCTGGCCCATTTCTTTATTGCTGCAAATTTCAGCTGGCAGATGCTGCCCTTGCAAAAACATTCCTACAAATTGTATTTACTCCAGACCACAAGTACAAAGCTAATGCACCCCACAGGACATTCAACCTACCAAGTACCCAACTCAGGGAACAAGCACAAGTTACTGCCCTGGGTAAAAAACAATATTGTGGCAACCTTCAACAAGCTTGGGCACTCTTTTTCTCTTTTACAAACAATTTAGGCAACTTTGTCAAGTTCAAAACCTTCAGAGCATCATTTCCCCCTGGTTCTCCATTCAATGACTCATGAAAAAGCAGGCTCACAGTCACCTTTTTCAAGATATCAGTGTGTAAGTTTTATCTAGTGTTTATCAAAAAATCGAAGTCCCTGAGCTGTAAGTGAGCATTGCCTTTTCCTTAATTAAACACTACCAGCATGGCAAATGCAAATGCAGCAAAATGCACAGCTGGGGAATGGCACATCTTTATTTACCCACATTCCTACTAGGCTGCAAATGCTGTCTCTCTGAACTGACAATCCTGTTTACAGCTAAGCAGAAGCTCTAATGAATGTTGCTTTCCACAATCCTTCCACTTCACTGCTGCACCAAGCAGTTATGAAAAACCATGCTGTGGTTAAGTGCTCATATACTCTGCACTCTTAATTAGCATTGCAGTAATGATGAAACTGCAAGAATGCAACTCTAAAGAGAGCTTACTCACCTGTGGTTTTCTGAGTTTCCAGTGACTTTCCCTTGTAAGTATTAAACAGACTGAGTGTTGCATACTTTGTTTTTCCATCCTTTGCCTTTGTACTCTGGCCTGACTTTTCCGACATTTCGCTGGAAACTCATCGAGTCCGGTACCTTCCGTTCGCTCCTCAAAATCTGCCTGCGGAGAAAAACAACAGAAAAGTGAAACAACCTGAACAGGAGCCAAGACTGAAGTCAGAGTTCACAGGGCAGAAGTGGACAGCATATTTAACACCATTAGCACTGTTTCATTTAAGCATTCTGCAGGATGCCAAGGAATGCATTAACTCCAGAAAACTTATCCTTATGTAACATCAGGAATTTTTAAGTATTTCTGTCTCTTCAATAAGAATGTCACAAAATCAGGAGGGTCAGCATTTAATTAACATCAAACACTGTTAAAATGGTAAATACCATCCATGATTTCACTAGAAAATGAATAATAAAGACCCAATCTCAAAGCCCACAAACACACAGAATTTCCACCAGCAGCTCCTTCCCCAGTGGGGAAGCTCAATGACCTCACCCACTCCCAAAGCCAAGTACTGAGACAATTAACAGTTACTGCAGTACAGTATTTCTGGAATCTGCTTCTTTTTTCTCCAATTAAAACCATCATGAACAGAGCAGCCAGAGACACTAAATACACAGAGTAAGAATTTTTTGTTTGTCAAAACCAGAACACAGTCTGCTCAGAGGAGGAGAGTGAGAATTCCTTAAACCAAGAGTTACACTATTCTTCCTGCAGCAGTAAATTACAGGGCTCTTGGAGCAGGTCATTCCTCTCCTCCCTCCTTCCCCCAGAATAACAGGCCTTGAGAGAAAGAACCCAGTAATTAACTGTGAAACTTCTCTAGAAGTTCTTGGAAGGAACTTGCAGAGTTGCTGCTCATCACCAGGCAGGAACACAAGTGAGCATTCACTCAAACAGAACATTATAATACACGTTGATTTCTCGTCACAGTCAAAAATCCTGCCACCCTCTTTACAACAACAATTTTTAATCTGTTCCTATATGAATTCCAGAAGAGTTATATATGCTCAAAGACTTGTGTTTCAATCTAAAAGCAGGCAGCAAGAAGCAAGTCATGCTGCTCAAACCCTTCAGTGATCAAACTCCCATGTCAAACCCAGAGCTGCAGATCTTCAAAGGGAACGTGATTCCCATGCAAGGTGCTCATGGATTAAGAGTCTGCAAGGACAAGCAATCTAAAGAACAAAGCACCTACTTGGTCATGACAGACATTTAGCAATGTCAAATACCATGGAAATTTAATTTATACAAGTATGACAACATTCCCATCCTCCTCTGCCTTCTACCTCAATTTACAAGCCATGATTGAAAAGAAATTAAGATGGCAAATAACCTTGGGGTGGCTCAGCTTCAGCACAACTTGGGCCAGAAGCTATTCTATCACAATCCACGCAGCCTGCTGCAAAGGGGACAATCTCCAGCCTCGTATGGGGCCAAGAAAATATTCTCCCCTCAGAAAAAGACAGCAACTCCCAGATTCTTCCAGATTAGTCAGCACTTGGCTATTTCAACAGCAACTGTTACACCAACAGTTATTTTATGTGTCATCCAAAAATACGAATTGCAGGACGGGAGCAGGGTGAACCCAGCCCACCTAGTGAAACAGGGCTGGGAATCAGAACTCTGGATGAGCTGTTTGCACTTGAAAGAACATGTGAGCACAGTGACTGCAGTTAAAACATCGCCTGAAAGCTGGTTTGCCACCCTGTGCTCCTGGCAGTTACTGCCCAGCACCTTCTGCGGTGCTCCAGGATGACTGTGGTGGGTTCTTTTCCATAAATACGAGGCTGGGAACAGAGAGAAACAGAGGAGTGGAAGGGCCAGAGCCTGCCAGGCTCTTTCACAGAGCTCCTTCTGGTGAACTGAATCTCCTTCCAGAAGCAAAGGCCAATGCAGAGCCTCATGTCTGATGCAGACCCAGCCTGATAAACGAGTCTGCCTGGATTCAGGTCTGCAGACAGGCTGAAAGCAGAAGTCTGGCCATGAATAACACTGATGGGCAAAGCCTGACATGCTGGATTGCAAGTAACTACTGGGGCAGCCTGAAGAGTGAAAGGCTGCTTGATAACTCCAAAGATAAGCTTGTCTAAATTCAGGTTTCAGACTCCAAAGATAAGCTTGTCTAAATTCAGGTTTCAGACTGGATGGGTTTTTTCCTGTAAAGATATTTGAGTGTTGAGCTTTGGCTCCCAGTGGAACCTTGCAGTGCAGTTTTTTTGGATAGATGAGGGACAGCCTAGCAGCCAAGTCTGTGGCTGGAATCTAGATTTTGTATTTATGATAAAGACTCCACCAGAATCATCCTGGAGCATCACAGAAGGTCCTGGGCAGTAATTGCCCAGTGCAGAGGGGGGCAAACCAGCTTTCAGGTGAGCCTCCAACTGTAACAAGTCCTACACTCCAATCACTGTGCTCACACATTCTTTCAAGTGCAAACAGTTCATCCAGAGTTTTAATTTTTGGCTCAAGACTCATCCCAGACAAGGAGCTTGTAAACAAAAAGTAGCTTCACAATGGTGAAGAATCTAGAAACTGGCAAACAAAACAAATAAATTTAAAAAAGACAACTTGGGTAATTTTTTTACCCCCAAAATTGTCAACAGCAGCAAAGCGCTAACAGATACAGACAAACAAACAGAAAGCAGTTTGAGGGTGGTTTAAGATAATCTTCTGTCATATTCTTCCAAAGCCTGCACCTCTGGTAGAGATGAAATATGGAAAATCTTAATCATAATAACACTCTTTTTACAGAGCAATACACATTTCATACTCAGGCAGACCTTCACTGTAACAACTGCTCTTTCTAGAACGTTTGACAGCTTCAAGAACAGGGCAGTGAACACGTTCTCTGAATACCCCTTTTTATGTTTAATTTAGAAAAATTAGTCTGCTCATTACAACTGAGCTCTAAGCCTTTTATACTATTAAAATTCATACTGTTTGACAAGTTTTTCCCAACTTATACTACATAGAAAAACAAACTGTTTTACAATGATTAAAACTGCATACTCCTCAGTTATCTGACTTGCACAAAATAAAGAATTAGGCAGGTCAATATATTCAATAATATACAATATATATATATATTTAAGTACATTTAGACCTGATAGTGGTTGCCAAAGAAGATATTCTTACAAAATTAGACTTTCGACCAGGTACTGAAGCCAGGGGTGACAAACCCTCCCTCTGAAGAGCTTTGAACAAACATCCTGCCGAGTCACACATTAAACAAGCACTCAGTGCCACCTGACATCAGCTATGAAGAGACAAATGCCTGAATCTGAGCCATGTGCAACCATCCAGCTCCAAGACTTCAGCTCTGTGTGCCACATTCCTGTACCTGAGCACTGGAATCACTCCCTCTGCATAGAACACCTGAGGTGTTTCAACACAGGACACATCAAGCACTTTGCTCCCCAGGTGATTCCCAATTTGCCCAACATTTCCATGTTTTGTTATTATTAGTCAAACCCTCACAGTGAAGTGTTGCTGTGCACTAGGTTTAGGCTGTGTGCTGTAGCAGAGGCAGCTGTGAGCACCCCTGAGAACACACACAAGGTGTCAGGAGCACTTTCCAAGCTAAGGAAGCACAGTGACAGCCACCAGAAGGACAGGAACAGCACCAGCCACAATGGCACTTGGCAGGGTTCACTGCACCATCAAGAAATTTAAGCAAGTCAGCTGTTCACTGTGAATGATTACAGTTACTATTACACACAGCACAGTGCTCCCAAAATTCTGGAGCAAACATTTACCTTTCTGCTGCTCTGCAATGTTATTAATTAAGTTAACTGAACTTCACTGTGCCTTGAAGATTTTAGGGTAAAAATTATTACTCTAATTTCTGTACCAAGCTATTTTTTCAGACTCCAACTGGTTGACTGTTTTAAATCCTGCAAGGAACTCAGAAGCTTGTGTACAGAAAATAGCACACAAAGGAGCTGCCACAAATTCTAAATATCCTGGTCTCTGTTAAGGAACATTTACTTGTGCTTTCTTAGACATTTAGAGCTGGTACAAGAACAAACTGAATGCAGTGGATTCCAGACTGCAAAAACATGTTTTTAATAGTAAAACCCCAGCAAACAAAACCCCACACATATCCCACTAAATTCCTAGCTCTCCTGATCATTTTAGAACTCATCTCTATGACTTATTTAGAATTTAATGATACAATTTAATACTCCTGAAAACTTTGGATAGTGTTCCATTAGGAACAACTGCAGCCTTGAAAAGGTGTCACCTCTGCTTCAGAATAAAGTTTTACTTAAACAAGGTAAAAATCTTACATATTTTGAGGACTGAGTTGCAAGAAGTAGAAAACATTTAACAACTTGACTCCTAAATTCTTGTCAGACCAAATGACAAACCATATTTTATACACTGTATTTTTAAACCCTTAGACAAAAAAGGTCTGGTTTTTGGTGCAACATGTCAAGAGACTTCTTCAGCAGTATTACAGTTAGATTTAATACAGTAAGATTTAATAGTCCTTCCATCTCAACCCCCAGCCCACACCTCTTCAGCCTACAAGCTCAATCAGAACAGGTAACCTGGACAGGAGATTCCCAGGATTAAAAGCATTAAAAATACTGGAATAATTCTCACAATTCCTATTCAACACAGCAAGGATCTCTAGTCCCTGCCACCTCTACTCCAAGGGCTGAGTTTTGGCCACATTTGGAGAAAGATGCACTGGAATGATTTAAGGCAAAGAGCAACACTGAAGACTCAAACCAGCTGAAGATTTGAACTCTCAGTGCCTCAAATGCCCATCTGTGAATTGGGAAACATCACAAAAACACTACATGAAAGTTTATTCATAACTGGGACACATTAGCACCTCTCTCAAAACAGAAACCAATCCAGAAAGAATTTCCATACACTATTTTAAGCACACTAAAAGTAGTGAAAGGGTAAAAATCATCTTATACAAATCTGTTATTTGTATCCAGCCATAACTTCACTTTTCTAAGAATAGCCTTGTTTCGGGGACACTGAACAATATGGTTCTGGTAAATCCTGGAACCAAATACAACTACTACTAAAAAAAAAAAAATCATATATACATATATTTATATATACATATATATTATATACATATAATATATATACACACACACACATACATAATATTATATTAAACTTTTTTACCACATATGCCATTGGTTTTAGAGGCAGATGCTCCCAAATCAGTGTTAGTAATCTAATAAAAAAAATATTTCACTGCACACAAAAATGCAGCATTAAAAATTTCAATCAAAGTTTTCATTTCAACTCTAAGTCTGGCATATTTAGATTCTAGAACTGAACAAACTGCCCACTACTGTAAAATCTAAGCATAATCTGCAGCTAGATACTAATTTTTGAAAAATAACTGTGTGATCTTCAGAAAAGAGACCAGTTTAAATAAATTACAGAAAGAGAATGCCAATTTAAAACAAAGAAACAGAGGATACTGGAGTCAAAGCACTTGGAACCCAAGAAAGCCTTTTTTTTTGTGCTTTTTGTAGCCCAGTCTATGGAATCCTATTATTTTAAAAGGATACTCCAAAATACCATGCAATTACTGAATACATGGGGTTTGGATGTGGCTTTGAAGAGGGAAGGTTGCACACAGATAAAAAATAGAATTGCAATTAAACACTTCTCTGACATGGATGTTTATCAACAATCTCTTCTTGGTGGTTTTATACTTTCACCTCTGGAACCAGCATTTTTAGCCCAATTTTTATCTACAAAAACATAACAACATAACAAATACACAGAAGTTCTGGCCATTTATCCCACTATTAAGAACTCTTAAGAACTGCAGCACTATCAGCTTAATATGACACAAAAACAAGCTTGGAGAACCTCTGGTAACACTTGGGTAGCAAAGAAGTCTAATAAAGCCTCTCAAATCAGGATTTCCCTTCCTTCCAAGAGCCACTTGCAGCAAGGTTCATTATCAAACAGATTGCTGCTAAGCAGGCTGAAAACTGCAGAAGATTTTGGGGATTCCAAGCTTTTCCTTCATGCACCTCCATCAAGGCTTTTTCTTCATGTACCTCCATCAAGGCTCTATGACCTACAAGAGGAGAAACTCCTCAAATCTTTGAAGAGTTTTGGGTAGATCTCAGTACAGTTCATTCTTGAACAAGACCTACACAAGTTTAATATCCTTAGAAAGTCTCACTAAAACACTCTTCCATCTCTAGATGTTGGGCTCAGTAGTTTCCAGCACAGCTTGAAAGAGGGTGCAAAGCACTGATTGCATGGACTCTGTAAAATCCATGGAGATTGGCAGCCAAGTTGGACAAAAAAAACCCTTTAATAACCATCTCCATGTATTCTCAGTGGGAGAACTGTGGGATGGGCACAATCTACAGAGGAGTTAACAGCCACCAAATGGAAAAAAATCAAAATTAATTTGGCTCTTCAGAACCAAGGCACTCCATCCTGAGACAAAGCTGGAGCAAAGCATACTTTGCTAGTTCAATCATTCTTCAAATAGCTCCTCTTTAAAGCCTAAGAAAGTCTTTCCAAAACAGCACCAAAACTGAGTGTGCCAGGTGGGACACAAGACAGCCATTTTAGGGCATCATCCCCACAGATGCATCTATAAAAATGGAGTTTGGGGATGCCAGAAATGGGCATGCACAAATATGTCAGCATCAATTCTAACAGACATGCAACAACAGTCTAAATAGAGCTAAGCAATGAAAAACAACCCAAATTAGCCACCCACAAAAAACCTCTACTCAGAAAGTACTTCAAAGCATATGTTACTTTGAACCAGCAATCTACAGAGCAAGCAAATCTGCTGCCTCAGAAAGGTTGCAAGGCAGCTTGTGGAACCCATTTTTTGGGAGATATACTGATCACCTAAACCCTGGCTTTCCAACAGGAAAACCAGCAACAAACCACAACAGCTCAGGGAATTTTTGTTGGGAGCATTTTAAGGCTAACATGGCACTAACCAAACTTTTAGGATGATTATTGCAGGAAAAAAAAATTATGTGAGTTCTATTCTTTTTTTTTTCTTGAGCACAAAAGAAAAAAATAATTAAAAACCCCACAGATTCAAGTACAGCAAACCTTAAATTTGTCTCTATCCATAGATTTAAATATCTATTTAACTGTATGTGCATGAATATTTCAATGCAACCATATTCCTGTGGAACAGCCCTGACAGAAGAAGCTTGATCAGCAGGCTCAATCAGAATCAGCATGACTTAAAATGTGTCCACATAACAAGGGATTAAAAAGCCACAGACAGGTTAAACTCACACTGGCAATAAAGCTGCACTCAATACTTCCATGTGTCACACAGCTGCTTTCTTTCAGCTAAGATCATTTCTGGTGTTTCTAGTGCTTAGGAAATCTTCTCCTTGTTAAGTGACCTCAGGTAACTGAGAGATTCTGGTCCCATCCCCTCCCCTCACAGGCAGAAATGATGCCAGTGCAGTTATTTAAGAACTCTGGGGGGAAATAAAGCAGTTTTCATTTCATTTAGTGGAATTTTTTTGCATGTTTATATTCAGAGCATCAAATAAAGCTGTTCAATATCCTCACAAATACTATCTAAATATTACCTACAACAATGCAGTTATCCAAGAATTCAATGCTTTCAATGTTTGCCTCTTTCTTCCATATTTTACACCAATGGCCCAAGTCTGGTCTTCAGCTTTCTAAAGAATAAGGGAAGCTGTTCATCAAGACACCCCTCACACTGACTTCTGCCTTTTACAAGGAGCTAAGGAGATCATTTAGAGATGCACTCAAGCATAAATACAGCTATTCTTAAAATAAAATGCTCAAATTAGGAAGTTCCTCCCTAAAAATTTCATTCAGTTCTCAACTACTGCATGTGCAGAAGATATAATATCCCTGTCTGCTGTGGCTTTCTAATGAAATATTGTTATTTCTATTGTAATGATAACTTTAAAATTAAAATAGAAATTGATTTTTTAAAAATATTGATTTTCAAAGTGGAGTATCAAACAAGGTCAAATTAAGAAATTCCCTTCAGTGAATTTTGTGTCTGGTAATTCTTTGCATTTCCAGAGGTTAGATAATGAAAAATGGTACAAGAATCACCAGAGAGTTTTAACAAAAGCTCTTCTGCCATTCTGGACTGAAAGCCCAACATCTGCCACCTCAAGCAGCAGCACTTTTAAGCAAGTAAGACTCCTACAGAAATCCTCCTCTGGTGGTCAAGCACCCTGAAGAAGTGAAATACATGATGTCCAAACTCAGCCTTAAGGCTCAAATCCTTAGCCAAAAAAAAAAAAAATTGATAACTGGTTTAAAAGATCTAGATAGAAGGGATTTTAATTTGGTTTCTGAGTTCAGAAAATTTACTTTGGTCATTTTTTTCAAACTTCTTTGCAATATGAGGAATAGTTCTTTAGGCTAACAGACTAATGGAATTTGCATACAAATAGTAAAGAGAGGGGACTTAAAGGTTGAAGTTGTGAACCTGATTGCACAAAGTCAGTCTGTCTGTCTGTCTGTGCAGTCACAGGTTTGTAAGGCTGCACTTGTCCCAGAGAGCTGCCCACTGCTGATGGAGGTGATGTGGAATTGTGTTTAATGAAACAGCTCTCCACATATCTGCATGCAGATTCCAAGAGTAATCACACTTGTCCAGTTCTTTTTAGAGCAGTTCCCAGTTTGGGTTGAGGCACAGCAAGGCAGCAATGCCAAACAAACCTTATTGCTCACTGACACATGAATAAAAAAGCCCAAAAGCCTCCTAAACTGTAGGAAGGGAACAGCACAGTGGAATATGGTGACCAGGTAAACACAGCACAGCCTTCACTGGTACTGCAAGTGTCCAGCTCATTTTCCCATTTGTTCTACACAAACCAGACCAGTGGAGAGAAACTCAACACCACAAGCACAGCTCAAGTGCAAATGAGGAGTTAACCACCAATACCTGTACTAGAAGCACTCCTTCAATGTCAGCCCTTTGCAAATTATCCCAGTTTCTCTGCCAGAAAGGATTTTTCAAGACATTCCAGTAAAGAGACTGCCAGTGAGTGTCCCACCTAGGTCAGAACCAAACTGGACAAGGCAATGCACCAACCCAGCACAGCTACTCTGGCCATGTGCTGGCAATCCTCAGACACAAATTCCAGTGTTTACATGTTTCAGTAGGTTTTTTTCCCCAAAAATCTACTCTTTTCTGAAAACCTGACATGCCAGATTTCTCTGCAGGTCACTTTTAAAGCAGGCTATTTCATTTCATTTCATTTCTTCTTAGCCTGACAATGTCTTTACAAGTCTTTTCCTGTTTCTTCGACACCAAGTATTAAACAAATTTTTTGCAACACAGATTTTTGATTTTCCAGTTTCATGCAGCTGGTTAAGAAACTTTCATAAATTGTAAATTTTTAATTGAGGCAAGAGTTTTGAAGTTCTGGAAGAAAGCCAGGGCCAGAAAAAAACCCCAAACAGTTTCTATAGAATTAAAGAGAGCATCATAATGATAAGCATTCTCATTATTTCTGGGAACAGAACAATGCAAGTGCTTTTGCCCAATTAGCTTTTCAACTTGCAGATGCCAAATGAGACTTATTTTTAAGATTTGCAAAACCATTTATTAAAGAAATTTCCATTATTTGGAAGAATGAGAAAACTTCAAAGCTCACAAAACTGAATCGCTGCCTATTTTTGAGCACAAGATAAGGGAATAAATTAAGGCAAATTCTTGCAGAAACAAGCTGTGTACCTGCTATCAAAGTGCAGGATTCAGACAGCAGCCTGGGAGGCAGCATTTTCTCTGAATACAAAACACTACCATGACCTGTCTTACCTGTCAGAATTTTTAACTGAAAAAATTACAACTATTCACCAAGTTTCTTCATAGCTAATTTAGATCAGTTTATCCAGACCCCAGCAGCTCTCTGTAAAGGCATCTGTTAATGGTTAGGATCACAAACAATCCCATAAAAAATTACAAACACACTCAGCAGACTGTCACAAGCACCACTTTGTTTCTTGCTCAACTGAACCACACCACCCAGCAGAAGCCTGGAAAAGCAAAAATATCAGCAAACCCTTCTCCCCACACACGAAGTGACATGGAGAGCATCCTCCTTGGTGGCATCCTGAGTAGTGACTGCTGTGTCAGCCTGAGAAAAGGGGGACAAAAGACAAATCCACTGGGGCTACAGCAGCAGCCTCACCCCTCTGCTCTGTGCTGATCTGGGTCTGCTCCTCTGCAGGTGCTGCCTGGGGGAAGGTACCAGAACAACAGCTGAGCTGAGCAGGATTCCCCTCCTGAGGCTGGCCCCAGTGATAAGCTGGTGCAAAACACTTCCTTCTAGGAAGCTGATGAAAGAAAATCAATAAATACATGAAAAAAGACCAGATGCCCAACAGATGAGCAGAAGCTGCAGCCATTTACAGCCAATGCCCATGCTTCCACTGTTTCAGTTTTCCCTTTCACTTTAATACTTATGCAAAAACTTCTTTATTACCAATCCTCACTGAGCTGGTGGCACATTTTCAACCCTTCCCACCCACCCCATGCAGACCTGGGCAGTGGACAGAGAGCAGGACAGATTAGGAGAAAAAAGTTAAATCACTCCTTTGCTGGGAGTAACTCAAGGAATCTCTTTCAAAACTTCCATTTCCTGCTCCTTTACCACAATTTCCAAGCCCCAGTGAAATAATTAATGTTTTTTCACAGAGGAAGTGAGATCTTTTTTCAGCATTCTTCCCCTGGAACAACAACACTGAGCAGATTTCTCATCATGCTTTTCTGTATCTTTAAAGTATCCCTGACCTCAACTGCAAATAAGTAAAAATTTTTATAATTAACTTGTTTTTCCAAAGCCCCTATTCATAAGTTAATCCTTAAATAAGAAATAATTACATCTCAAGGGTTTTATTTTGGAAATTTGGTATTAGTTGCTTGGAAATAATGTTCAGGCAAGCTCCTCTGCTCATGAGCTCCTACAGAATATTTTGACAGTGCACAGGAAGCACTCTAGGGCTACATCCTTAAGGATTTCCCCCTTTCTTTAGAACACACGTGCCAGAATTATTGCCCTCTTTGCCAGCTTTCTCCCCTAATTATTTTCTGTTCATCTTCTCAAGGTATTTTTGTTGTGAAGGGTCCAACCTGAAGATGAAAGCACTCAACAATAAGAACCTACAGAAAAAAGTTTTGAACTCTTGTACAACCTCACCATTATATAAAAAAGTTTAAAACAGTTACTCTAATCACTTATGTAATGACTTAAGCTACTTGTCACCACATTTAAAACTTCCCACCTTGCCCAAATTCTTTGCAGCACGTTACTCCTATCATATTCCTAACCTTACTCATGCACATCAAAAATAAACATAATTCCTTCCCTGTATTAAAGAGATGCTACAGCATGTTTTGAAGGTTTTTAAGATACTCCCACTGTGATAGTGAGAGCCAGGGTTGCCAAATGCTCCAGCTTGTAACACACTGTCAGCAGCAGTAAAAAAATCTCACTGCAATGCAAATAAAGGCGGTAGAATTTTGTTCCTCGGTCTGGTCCAGCTTGGAGAGAGCTCAGAGCCACTCACAGGCTCTTCTACCTGCTGCCCATTATCCTCTGGAGCTCTGGTTACATGCTTCTCCCTGTGACTCACTCAGTTCTTGGAACAGACACATCTCCTTGTTCACTGAGGAATGCTCAGCATGGAAGAGATGCAGCTGCCAACACCACACTGACAACAGCTCTGGACAACACCAGTTAATTACAGTAAGGGTTCACTCCAGACCTCTGCTTTAGACTCAGTTTGACCGCAAAAAAAAGGGAAAAAAGAAGATGAGAAGCTAAATTGAAAAAGCCTTATCAGCATAGGCAGCTTTATGCATCTGTCTCTCAGCACTACAGAATCCATTTTCCATGGAAGTTAACTTGCATCTGCCAAATGGCTGCAGAGCAGCTTTAACACCTTCACTTGCTCTTGGTTCTGTGTTTATTCTGCTCAGAAAAAAATCCAACCCACACAACCCTTGACACTTTGCTTTCAAAATGCAGTAAATAATTCAGGCTCAAGACATTATTAAAAAACTTATCAAGGAACTTTTTGTTATCCAAAGCTCTGTGTGTCCCACAAAGCTCTGTCCATGCTGGTGGCTTCATCTGTGGCATGAAAAACATCTCTTGACCAAGGTGACTCCAGCAAAGCAACCACTCAGAAATGCCACAAGCCAAAGGCAAGCTTTTCTTGCTAAAATACATCTTTCTTATTTGCATTGTCAAGAAAAAATGTTCTTGTTCCTTTTCATTAGAGGACTTCTGTTGTGCACCTGACTGTCCTACACACAACTAAAAAACAAGCCCTGTAAATCAGTATTTATTTTTTTTTCAAAATGAAAGCATCAATTCATTGATATTAAGACTGAGGACCTTCAGTGGAATATCTGGTGAGTTTGAAACAGAAGTCCTAAAGCAGTATCAGGTCTTTAACTGAGAGGAAATCATTGGGTTCTCAAACAAAAAGCAAATGTTGCTGCACTTCCACCTTAGCTGAAGGTACAAATCATTTTAAATACATCTTAAATCATTACTGCTGCAAGCATTCCTTAAAATTATAACTGTAGTTTGAAATTGTAAGTTAAAATTTACAAACAATAAAATCTAGCAACAGTCACTTGCTTACAAAATATGAATTTTAAATCAAGTGATGCATTTTGTAGTGATTTATTTGATTTCATGAGGACAGCCTGAGAAGGAATGCTCAGAAAGTTTGGTTTGCTAACTTAAGCAAGCAGTGCAGCAAAAAAGGGCAGCGTAGTCATTACCAAACTACAATTTACAATTTACAGCCCAACTAGGCAAAACCCCAGTAAGGCTGCCATTTCACTTAGGAATCAGCTGTACATGGATTAAATTGGTATTTAAGAGACCCCTCTTCTCTCAGTCACCCAAGACTGGGTGATGCCCCAGCACTTGTGCATTTGCTGTAGCTGAACACAAAGTGCAGCCATTCCTGTCTCTGATGCTGGAAGACCCTGGAAATGCAGCCCACATTATTTTCAAATAAACATCAGTTAAAATTTATCACCATCATCCTCCAGACTGAAGACATGTAAGGCTGATTCTGCACTCTCATTTCCCCGTTAATCAAGGCAGTGTCAGATAATTTAAACCATGAACAATGGGAATGTTAAACAGTTTCTCTCTCTAGTTTGTGTTTGCAATCTGTAACAGACGAGCTCGTTAGCACTGACTTAGAATGTTATGTAATGGCTGAGGTATTTGTAATAAAAACAGTCTATTTCTGTTAGCCTGCTCTTCATAGACATAAAAGCTGTCTTCATCTGATTTTTATTAGGACTTCATCTTCCTCTGCTCTTGATGCGTTTTCTAAGACTCCTGTGCACTCCATTTTCATTTCACCAATACTCAGGGTTATTTTCTCCCACGTCCTCACACGAATTTCAGCTTTTTATTTTCACACTACTTTCACCCCTAAGCTTCCAGTGGGTTTTGTAAAACCCAAACAACAATGAGAGCATGAAGCTGAGCAAAGGAAAAATTTCCTACAGAGGATGAACTGGTTCTACCAGTAAAACACCACCAGCAGTGCTGTCATTACAAGCCCAGCATCCATCCTCAGCCAGTGGGAAGGTGCTGCATTTTCATGTGGTGGAGTTTTCCCCCTCAAACCCTCCACTACTGCAGGAATCTCTGAAGTGTTTTTCCTTTTCTCCCATCCCAATCCACTACACAAGGGTTTACTCCTCTGCAAGAGCACATTGTGCAAGGCTTGAACTCTTGTGTGAGATTTTGATCTCCTCATTTTATCCACAGCACCCCTTATATGGTATTTATCCTACCCTCTCTCCACTCTCACATCCCTGCTGTTCCTTAGCCTGGAAATCAGCCTGCAACAAAGCAATTCCCAGTCCTGCAGGACACCTGGCTGAAATGGGCCTCACAGACCAGAATCCTGCTCTGACTTCCATTCTTTCTGTTAACTGCCACCCAGCATTCATCCAGACAGCCCCAAACCCACAGGGAGCTCCCTCTGGAATTGCATCATCTCTGCCCTGCTCACTGGGACCTGTTTCCCTTTCCCAGGGACACAGGACCTATGGAAGGTGCATCCCATAAACCTCCAGCACTGGTTCAGGAGCCCAACTTAAAACTGGAGACTGATGTAACATTCTGCTCTACAAAAAAAAAAAAAAACAGGGCTCCCATTATGGAAAGTCTAAATGAGACCAAAGTTATTATAAATTGCTACTAAACTGCCAAGACACAGAATATTTATATTACCAAGACTCACAGAAGCAACTGTAGATTGAGTTATACATATTTCATGGCCTATTATCTCCAAAAGCCAAGAACTTCATACAAGCAATGTGTCCACCCAGCAAGGCAGAGCTTGAGGTGGCAGACAGAGCCTCAATCCTGGTCTCCAAGTGGCCTAAGAGAGAACCAAGCTCTCACTTCAGTTTAAAGAGTGACCTCTCAAGCTCACATCACCAAACCACCTTTCCACTGATCATTTATCTAACTCCCAAAACTTTGAGATTCTTTAATCTCAACAAAATGGTTGCAGAGCTGCACCAAAACACCACAAAATTAATGCAGAAGCAAAATTCTCTAGACTATAGAATTAAAAAAAAAAACCTGACAAGCACACAGAGCTCCTGGCAATCAGTATTTAAGGTCAATCCTTTTGTTTCTCATACATGGACAAATGAGATCATGTCCTGTTTCCTGCCCCTTCAGAAGCAGTTTCTAGTCTGAGCAGAGCTCTCTAAGATGAGACACCAAGTAGTCCAGGTGCCCCACTGCAGAAGAAATAAAACTGTTAAAAAATCACAGCCCCGTTCCTTCTGCTGGAAATATTGCTGCAATATACCTATTTAGCCCCAATAATCAGGGTAACAAGGACAAAAATACTTGAAAATACTGACTTCAAGACATTTCACCAAAGAATATATTTAGAGAACACCCACGTGAAACACAAAAAGGAAGAAAACCCACGATGCTCCATTCAGGGCCCAGCACCACGCTCTGGTGCACGTCCCCTTCCTCAGGAAGAGGGCCCAACCTACTATCTTTTAGCCTGAAAATCATGTTTTAGCCTGAAAATCTTCAATCCCTGCATCCCTGGCTGATGCCCACTGCAGATCAGCTGCCTGAATTTCAGCCGTGTCATCTCAGCACACTCACCCATCCTTTGAGCGCTATCCATGAGCGCACCCCCGGCTCTGCCCACCCCGACCCCGGGAGCACAAACAATGCCTTCCTTCACTCAGCCCCGCACCAAAGCACCCAAGAACCGCCTTTTACCGTAGGCGAGGAGTCAACGAGCCCCGGATGCGGATTGCAAGTTGGAAAAGCGAGGCGCTCTACCTCCAGCACCCCCAGGACAAGGCTGCGCTTCCCCCGCGCTCCTGCAGAGGAATCAGAGCCGCGGAGTGAGCGCGAACGCGCGCAGGGCTCGGCGCCTTCCTGCGGGAACCCCCAGAGAGAGAAAGGGAGGGAGGGAGAGGAGGGGAAGGGAGGAAGGAGCAGATCAAGAGCCGCTAAAAAAAAGGAGAAAAGCGGGGGGCAAAAAGGAGAGCGGGAGAAGGAAGCAGCAGCCCCGCAGGAGCGGTCCCGGCACC
>NW_005054421.1:1676585-1701392 GCF_000277835.1 Geospiza fortis
TGACGTCACCGCGCACAGCGCGAGCCGCCGGCCCCGCCCCCGCGCCGTCGGTCACGTGACAGCGCCGTGCCGCAGTCGCGCGGACTCCCGGGGACAGGAGCGCCCCCTGGCGGAGCGCGGGGCGGAGGGCGGGGCCGAGCGGAACCGGCCCCGTCCCGGTTCTGTCACGGTTCTGTCCTGGTTCCTGTCTCTGTTCCCATCCCGGCCCCATCCCGGTTCTGTCCCGGCCCCATCCCGGTCCTGTCCTGGTCCTATCCTGCTCTATCCCCGTCCTGTTCCGGCCCCATCCCGGTTCTATCCTGGCCCCGTCCCGGTTCTGTCCTGGCCCCATCCTGGTTCTATCCCGGTCCCATCCCAGCCCTATCCCGGTCCTATCCTGGCCCCATTCTGGTTTCCATCTCGGCCCTATCCTGGTCCCATCCCTGTTCCCATCTCAGCCCTATCCCAGTTACTATCTCAGCCCCATCCCAGCTCCATCGCAGTTCCCATCCCAGTACTATCCCTGTTCCCATCAGGCCCCATCCCAGTCCCATCCTGGCCCCATCCCTGTTCCTATCCTGTCCCCATCCCTGTTCCTATCCTGTCCCCATCCCGGTTCCTATCCCTGCCCCATCCCCATTCCCATCCCTGTTCCTATCCTGGTCCCATGCTGGTTCCCATCTTGGCCCTATCCTGGCCCTTTCCCGGTCTCATCCCTCTTCCCATCCCCGTTCTCATCCCAGTCCTATCCCTGCTCCCATCCCAGGTCCCATCCCTGTTTCCATCCTGGCTCCATCTTGGTTCCCATCCTGCTCCCCATCCCAGGAATTGAGGGTTCCCTATAATCCTCAGGCTGCTGGGGCAATGTCAGCGATGCCTGCTTGTTTGCCTTTGTCACTGTACGTGTAATTTATTATTGTAGATCAATATATGAACGTATATAACACTTCTCATATACCTTATTTGTTGATATTTCTATCTATACAATGGATTGTACATACACAAGGGCAAGAGTCTCCCCTCTGCCACAGCTTGGGATCCACCCTGATAATGAACCATTAATAAATCCATCAGCAAACAGCAGATCTGTGAGGGTTATTTGTGGCTCCCTCCTTCACGTCCCAAAAGTTACCGGACACAGAAGTAGCTCTCTTCAGACAGTTCATGTTTCATGAAATCTCAGGGTGGTGTGGGTCTTGCCCACATTTCAGGGAGCAGGGGGAGGAAGGCTGGCCTCATGCTCAGAATGGCTCAGGGTGAGCTCTCTGTGTCACCTTTGGTGGAATGTCACAAGGAACTTTGTCACTATAGAGCGTGACACAGTGCAGAGCACCAAGACTCCATCAGAGGGGTGCATAACAGAGATTTATTACAGCAACATGTTGCCTTTATAGTTTTTCAAGATATTTACTTAGCAGACACATTCACTGCCCATAGGTCATAAGAAAGAAACAAAGTTCTCAGTAGGTGACCAAGGAGCCACATCACTCTGTGAGCCAGCTCGAGTCTGTATCTTTTAACTTTCTCTCTTCCATCGCGCTGTCATGGGGACAGCCTTGGTGTCTTCCTCGAGAGAGATACGGGGCTTTCCTTATCTTCAGGAAGCCTTTGCTGGCTCACAAGAGCAGCACAAAATGCCTTTCGTACAGGACATAAGCAGGAGGTGGCTGGACCCATGTCGCCCTGATTTTCTTAAGATTTTCTAAGCCTTCTGATGTTTACATTCTTGTAACAAACTTTCTCACACACTTTCTGTAAATAACTTATTGTTTTGCATTCTTTTACTGGGGAGGAAAAATTTGATGGACTGTTGGTTTGTCCAGTGTCATTGGAGAGGTGGCACTGTCATCCTCCAACTCACTGTCACTTTTACAAAACTATAAATGTTGGAGTCAGAAAATAAACTTCCCTTTTCTTCACCTTGAGAGCAGCGGTGTGTGTGCTTGTGTTGTTTCGTGTCCTATAGTGACAGACACAGACAGCCCCAGGCTCCTGCTGGTGCCAGCTCCATCCCTCTGGCAGCACCTGGCTGTTGCAATGCAAGATGGATTCTATTACCATCTGTATGGCAGATTATCTTTGGTCAAGTGGGCAGTTTGCCTCATCTCTCTGTGAGTGACCACATTCACACCTCCCTGGGAGGGGACATTGCTGATAACAGACTATTGAATGTCACTGCAGACTGATAAGAACTGTAACATCCCACTGGGAGATGTGAGCCCAGAGGGAGGAGCCAAGCATTGCTACCCAGATATAATCCAGAGGTTTTGAGACACCAGCACAGCTTTCTCCACAGCAGAACCACACCTGACACTCCAGGAGGGCTGCAGCCACATTTCCAATGGGACTGCCACCAACACCCTGACCCACAGGGTGTCAGGCTGGGTTCTGACTCTGTCAGTGTTGTTCTAGTGGACTGCATTGTTTATTTTATTCTTTTATTTTCTTGCCTAGTAAAGAACTGTTATTTCCTGCTCCCATATCCTTGCCAGAGAGCCCCTTAATTTAAAATTATAGCAATTCGGAGGAGTGGGGAGGGTTTACATTCTCCATGTCAGGGGAGGCTCCTGCCTTCCTTAGCAGACTCCTGCCTTTCCAAACCAAGACACTGGCACAGCTTCGCACCGTGCCCACATCACCTGGCATCGCATCTCCCCATGTTCCTCCTACAGCCGGGGGCTCCAGCCTGCCTGGGGGTGTTTGGAGCAGAGCCAAGCTGCAGTGAGAGCTGCTGGCAGAGCCAGGAGGCACATCCAGCTCCAGCCCCAGGAGCTGCTGGAGCTGTCACCCAGGAGCATTCGCGTCCTCAGGGGCCGCAGGGAGCGCTGCCGCTGGGTGAGGATGGCAGCTCTGGCCCCGCTCCAGCTGCCCCTGCCCTCCAGCCGGTACTGGTAGGGGGAGCAGGGCCCAAAGAAGATGGCCAGGCCCAGCTGGGGGTCTGTCAGCAGCAGCCTCCACACGCTGGGCTTGACGCCGGCGCACGCAGCGATTTTGTCCACGTAGCTGATGAAACTCATCTTCAGGTTCTCCCTCTCGGACGGGTTCCTTCGATGGGATGTGAGAAATAAAAGTCAGGTGGCATCATCCTGCCTCAGGTCCCAGATGCATGGGCAGCAAAGGCTCAGACACCAGGTGAGCCCCAGGCTCTGGGGCAGAGCCCTCTGAGCCCCAAACAAAGCCAAAAACACTGAAGGAGCCTCTCTGGGGCTGGTGCCAGCAGTTCCCTGGGGCAGGGGATAAGCTGAAGCTTGTTTTGTCTCTGCAGCAATAGTTGTGGCTTCAAAATCGGCTCTAACTTAACAGTAGCATCATTGTAATGCCACAAGCAGCCTGCTATGTCCTTCCCTCGGGTTCAGGGGTGTGGATTTGGCAGATTTTGAGAAGTAGAGATATAGACTTTCAGAGATAAGAATGCCAAGGGGAAATCTGGGAAATGCAGAAAGCTTCCCATGCTGGGAGGGACCTCCAGGATTTCTCTGCTTGAAACCTTATCTCCCTCACAGAAGGAAGGACGTACTGATCTGCTTCAGGAAAGTTTGAGACAGCCTCAAGTTTGTTTCCCTTGCGTCTCAAGCCTCAATAATTCTGTGTAACAGAAATTTCCATATTTCTGTGTAACAGCACCATGGTGCAGTCATTGGGGCTCCTGGTCACAACCCCTGTGGCTCTGTTTTGTCCCAGCTTTTCCCCGGTGTCCCATGAGCCAGCCCTGCCCTGCTGGCAGACCCAACCCCGAGGTCCCTTCCTTGCCCCATCATCATCCATCCCACATCCCTGTGGACACATCTCCAGCTCCTGTAAAATCCCAGTGCCAAGGAGGCAGGCTGCCAGCTCCCACACTCACAGCAGCCTGGTGGGACACTCACCTTAACCTGCCAAAAAGTGACACAAACTGTCCCCCACCCTCACTGCCCGGCTCCAGGGGGGTTCTGGATGGAATCTGGATGGAACCCAGCTCTCCCCAGTGCCTGGATTTGGGAGGGAGAAGCCACGAGATGGCACCCTCAGTCTGGAGGAAACCAAACCTTCATCTGGACGTGCTGGGAACGAGGACATGGCTGGGAGGCCTGGCGGGGGGGATCTCCAGAGGAGGAGAGAGAAAGGGAGGGAGCAAAGGAGATGGGAAGAGAGGGAAGGGGAGCTGCAGGCCCTGGTCTTGTCATAAACTGCTCCAGAGAAGCTTATGGTGTCTTGTTCCACAAAGAGGCCACGGGAGCATTTTCCCAGCTCACTGTGCGTGGTGAGGTAATAAATTAGAGTTGGGTGTGCTGAGCAGGTCCCTGCCATGTCTGCCATCCCCGAGCTTGTCCTGGCACACAGAACCCGTCTCATCCTCACTGCAGGAGCATCACACACCTTTTGACTGCTGGCTTCCTCTTCAAAACCTCAGCCATCATCCTGCTGGGGGGAGGCAGCTTGTTCCAGCCTGAGAACAGAGAAACCAGCAACTGCCCATGCCATCAAAATAAATCAGAGTCTTGGGATTTTAACTCTTGGTACACTATGTGGTCTTTTCTATTTTGTATGAGGAGGAGATACCACGGATGCAAATAAAAATGTTTTCCAAATGCCTCAATTGAATTTCAACCTGTACTTTATATGAGCCAATTTGTTAAGTCTAGAAGGGGTCTCATTAACTGATTTGAAGCTGGGTTAGAGCTTTATAGTATCTTTTCACTCTCTGAAAGCTTGAAGTCTCATTCAATTATGTCAGAGTTTTTAATTCTAGCAGGGGCAAACCTAGACAATATTCATAAGTATATAATAGTTCCAGCAGCACCTTAAGAGAACATTCAGCCCCTTCCCAAGGTCCCAGCACCTTTCCTGAGGTGTGAGATGCAGCTGGTGGACAGAGGCTACCCATGGAGCTGAAATATGTCCTAAGCTGTGTGGGCAGCAGCTCAGGCTGCCCCAAACCTCCCAGCCAGAAGATCTCCCCCATCTCCTACCTGCAAAGACCCCTGTGACCCAGCGAGCCTGCATCTCTGAGGCCACCATAATGGAGCCTGTCAGCTGGATCAGGCCAATGATGGCCAGCGTGGGCTGCTCCAGCTGGGGAGGGAAGATGCAGTTGTAGAGGGAACGGTTGTCGTGGATGGTGCCCCCAACAGACTCCTCCAGGAAGGGGAAGGAGAAGTTGTAGCCCGTGGCAAAGAGCACCACGTCAATGTTTCCTTCGGTTGTGCCATCTTCAAAAACAGCAGAGCTTTCAGTGAACTCCTTCACGTTGGGCTTCAACACCACAGTCCCAGAGAGGAGGCAGAAGGGCAGCTCTTCATTAATAATCACCTTAAATTTGGAGCTTGCAGCAGAGAAAAGAGCAGTATTAGTATCTGGGAGAGACCTAAAATGACTTTTTTAATGGTCAGAATTCCCCTCCAATGGTTTGCTATTCCACAAATATCCCCCAAAACCGAGAATTAAGCATTTCATATTATAAAGACCCCCTGAGCGCCCAACAAAAGAACCAGAAAAAAACACCTTTTGCTGGAGGCCAAGCCATAGTTTGTGTGGTTGAACCGTGAATTGAACTTCTGAAACGTGATCCTCCTTGTGAGGGCTGATGGGAGAAGCCAGTCCAGGAGGGAGTTGAAGCGAGTGGTGCTGACCATGTCCAAGGGGAAACCATGGTCTGAGACCCGGCTGACGACCCACGTGTGGCTCCTGGTGCTGAGGAACACCTGGGGGGAAGACAGGTCTCAGCCTCCTGCCCAGGCATCTCCTTGGTTTTGCCCTGAGTGGCAAATCCCATCTCCTGCACTTGAGCTGACACAGAGTCACCCCAAGGGAAGGAGATGACATCCAGATGAACCAAACAACTTGGGTGGTTTTGATAAAGTTCCCACAGCTGTTCAATTGACAGTCCTCAGGTGGGCCAAACTCTTCAGGAATTGTAAAGCTTCTTCAACTGCCCTCAGTGAGAAGTGGAATTTATAGAGGAGCCTGGGGGCAAAGCTCCCTGAGGTACCTTGAGCTGATGCCTCAGGTTTTAACTTCTATATTTTTCAGGCTCTGTGCTGCTTTAGTGGGTGGGTCTGGGCTTCATATGAGGGCATGGTGAGCTCTGTGCACAGAGCAGGGAGACAAAACAATTCCTGCTCCGGCTGGGCACCAAGGACAAATGATCCAAATCTCAGGCCCAAGAGTACAAACAATGTGGGCTGAAGAGAGAAAAACAAGAAGGATGGGACTGCATGGGCTAAAGCTGGAATTGGACAATGAACTCCAATATGCAAAAGGAACAGAACCTGTAAAAGTGTGAGACCCTGTCGTGCATTTTGTGACCATTTTGGGTTGTGCTGCCCAAGGTGGATCTATTGACACCTCTTAATAAATCCCTGCTTTATTCTTTAACTCTGCCTAGCCTCTGTTCTAGGTCAGCTTTCACAAGGCATCAGAGCCACTGGCTCTCAGAGGCCCTGTCTGGAGCACCATGAAGCTGTACCTTGGGGGAAGCCCTGTCTGGGGCACCATGGAGCTGTACCTTGGCAGAGGCTCTGTCTGGGGCACCATGGAGCTGTACCTTGGCAGAGGCCCTCTCTGGGGCACCATGGAGCTGTACCTTGGGGGAGGCCCTCTCTGGGGCACCATGGAGCTGTACCTTGGGGGAGGCTGTGTCTGAGGCACCATGGAGCTGTACCTTGGCAGCCACTCGGCTCAGCTCCACGGACAGGTCCCCGCCGGTGTTGCCGATGCCAAGCACCAGGACACGCTTCCCTCGGAAAGCCTGCACGTCCCTGTACTCCCAGCTGTGCAGGTACTGCCCTTTGAAGCGACTTTCAATGCCTAGGCAGAGAGCAGGGAGCATTTCCTACTGCCAGATACATTTACTCACCCCAGCCTCGTGCCCAGATCCTCTGCAGCCCCCAATTCTCCCTGCTCCCACCTCCCCTGGCAGCTGAGATGCCCATGGAAGTCCCCTGTACATCCTCAGCTCAGTCTTGCTTTGCAAATCCTAAGGGAAAAGCCTGGTTGCACCTTTACAAGATTTTTTTCCCGTTCCCTGCAATGCCCCCCACCATTTCCACAGGGTCAGGGTCCTGCTTGCTCCATTGTGGGGGCTTCATGGAGCAGGCAGGCTCACAGAGGCAAATCCAGGGATTGGGAGAACCAAATCCAGCCATGGGTGCTGGGGGAACCCCACTGCTGGGACAGGCCTTACCTGGGAAAGAAGCCAATGGCAAGTGGGGCTCCTGGTAATGGCCGGTGCACACCATGACAGCGTCGAAGACGTGGGACTCACGGACACCGCGGCTCTCGGTGACCACCTCCCACTGGCCTGAGGTGCTGAAATCCGGGCGTTTCCTCACGCTGAGAACTGTTGTCTTGCACAGAAGCCCAACAGAGCAGCAGTCAGGGATCATGGAGACGTGCCTATGAAAGGCTGGGTCCCTGGGGAGCTGTGTGCCACTTCTGAAGCTGTTAAAGCCCACCCTGCATGTCCCCTGGTGATGGCACTGGGGGGCAAGCCTGTGTTAAACCAGACTTAGTTAAAATGTGGGGCTTAAAGTCTGCATTCAGGACTCAAAAAGCCCTTGAGGGCTGGCACCCAGCCTTGTCCCATCCCACCTCCACTCTGCAGCTGCCCATGGCTCTTCTCCCCATGGGTTTGGGGTCCCTGCTTGTGGGAACCCAGGACACTCCTCTGGCTGCCCTGGATGGTTGGAGACCCTGGCAAGGGGCTCAAGAGACCTTGTCACGGAGTCAAAGACACCTGTGCCTTTGATTTTAGCCCATGGAAACAATTACCAACTTTGTGTGAAGATTTACAAGCCACAGGAGTTTGAGGAGAATGGTAGTTAATTTGTCACAGGGTGAAAAAGTAGAATTTTGGGGATTTAGAATGGGGGTTCAGGAGGCAAGATGGAGGAATCTGGGCTTGTCCTGTCCTTCTTCTCCTTCTTCTCACCCTCCATCTTCTGCTGCAATGGTGGCACTTTTTGATAGGTTTAGAGTAGAGATAGGTTTAGCGTAGAGTCTAACATAGGTGATAGGTATTGGAAAATTATTGTAAATAAAATACATGTAGTTCATAGTATCAAATGTTAACACCACCCCAAGGGCAGGGACTGTGCCACAACCCGACCTGCTGGACAGATCTGAGCAGGTCAGAGAAAGAATGGAACAGATCAGATAAAATAAACAACCATGAAAAGCAGAACTGAAGAATCTCAACTTCTTCCTCGATCGATCGTGGGGCTGGGAAAAAAAGATTTTTTAATACCTTGTGTTGCCATTCCAGCAACACAAAACCCGAGAGCTGCTCACCTGGAGGCGAATGTGCCGCAGGAGGTCGAAGTGCCGGGCGTACATCCTGAGGTATTCCAGGACCAGGCTGTGGGGCAGGTAGTTGGGAAAATCCTCGGGGAAGGGGAAGTCACTGAAACAGGACATCTCCTTGGAGGTGTTGGTGATGACTGAGCGGTACACAGTGGTCCTCCTGCTGTCTGTGGAGTCCTGTGTGAAGCCAGTGCTGATGTTTCCAGGTGTGCAGGGGAACATTTTCTCCCCATCAAGTATATGAGTATTTTTCTTCCTCACATTTTGGTACAAGGAATAAGCCAGGTCTAGCACCTGGAGACAATCACTACTGCTCCCTCTATCGCATTAAGCTCTTTTCTGACCCAGAGACGGGGCAACTGAGAGGCGTTCTCAAACTTTTATTCCATCTTCAGTCTCATTTGGAGGGTGAGACAGTGCAGATGTTATAATTCACACCATCACAATCAGAAGCCAACTAATTCTTAATTACAATACACTATAAGCATTTCTTGGCCTATCAGTTTTTGCTACGCCACGCTGTAAATGCCTTAAAGCCAATCATCTAAAATTACCCCTCGTGGGTCCTACTACAATGTATCTTTCATAGTTCTATTTCTCCAAAGTATTTAGTCTTATTGGCAAGGCCATCCTTTGAAACTTATTTCTAGTTCCATTTCTCTCTCAGCACTGTCTGTCCCATTCCATGGCATTTCTAAGTCAGCATTTCTTATCTCAAGGTTTACCATACAGATGCACACTATGTGAACCTTCTGCCAGGTTTTGAGAATTCTCTACAAATCCATTTCCCACATTTCTCCCTCTCTCTTGAATGGAAAAAACTTCCTTGATGGTTTTGTTTATCGTTTGCAAGTGAAGTACACAAGGCACAATCACCAACATTGTCACTACAACAGTCAATGCATATAGACCTATTTTGCAAAGCTCCTTTAGCCAAGGTGCAAAACTCCATTCATTTCCCACACCCTCCATTTCCTTCTCCATCTTGGAGTCAGGAGGAGCCCCACGAGTGGGACAGGGACAGTCCCTGAGGGCGAGGCCACCCTTTCCTCTTTGCTGCAGTCCCAGAGCATCCAAGGAAGGGGATGAGAGGAATAGTGGATTTGTCTTTACAAACAAGCTGTGGGTCTGCTGGTAGATAAAACCAGCACTGGGAGAGAAAAGAAACAATGGGAAGGATTCCACTGATTGATGAATGGAAAAAGATATTTGATTTTACAAATAAACTTTAGGTTTGCTGATAAATTAAGTTAGACATTGAAAGATGAAAGAAACAATGGAGAAGAAAAACCCCTAAATTCCATAAGAATTAAAAATGAAAAGGGAGGGTTATATATTAGAGGGAAATCTTTGGGATCAGGTGTTTTGGGAAGTCTGTACCTCTCAAGTACCTCAGAAATGGGGAAAGAGAGAAGGGAAATGTGGCCGGGAAATTGGGATAAAAAGGGAGGCTGTGTCCTCCAAAAATTGGAGAGACCCCAGGGGATGCCCCATGGCCTCTCCCTTTATTGGAATAAAGTAAAAGGGCTCCTCTGTCTCCTTTTTGGACATAAACCTCTGGTGTTTGTGGGTTAATTTTCCCGAGAGGGACAGACGCAGGGGGCACTGACCGTGTAGCGCCAGATGCCGCCGATGTCCTCGCTGCTCTCGAAGCACGTGGGCTCCAGCCCCTCATCCAGGCAGCACTTGACAGAGGCCAAGCCCCCAGCCCCAGCTCCAATCACAGCCACACGCTGGACCATGGTGGCCTGCAGCAGGTGACAGGCTGGTGTGAGAGCAGCTGGAAGCACAACAGCCCAGGGATCAGCAGAAATGCCATTTCCTTCTTCCCATCCCCACCAAAACACCCCTGGTCTTCTCTGCTGCAGGTGTCCTGGGAGAAAGCCACAGCTGATGCAAGTGCTGTGCACAGATCCTGCTCTTTACCCTCCCAAACCCACTCTGGGGGTCCAGGAATCTCCCTCCTCCATGGGATGAAAAAGGAGGTGCTTCAAACCTCACTGTCCCGCTGCTTCAATTTATTCTCTTTCCCAGCCCAAACGAGAGCATGCAAAGAAGTTGCAGCTATCTTCTTCTGCCTGATCATCCTGAAACCTTTGGGAAAAGCAACTCCAGCTAAGCTGGCTTGTTTTCACGCTTTCCTTTTAAACTTCCCATTAAAGAGCAATCTCTTGAAAACAAAAAGGGTTTAAAAAGAGGGAAAAAAGCAAAGCAATGCCTGACTGAGCAGGAGCAGGGCGCAGCCATTCAGCAGTTAGACAGCTCTGTGAAAGCAAGGCTGGGATTACAGGATATACAAAAGGTAAGGAACCCGGGAAACGCTGGGGATCAATGGGAGGAACTCGAAGCTGGGGTGTGTAAACTGAGCTGCACCGAGCTTGACTGGAAAGCAAAGAAACTAGGAAAAAATGAACCCACATGAACTTTGATTAGATAAGAAATACTGCTGCTGCAGGGTCTGCAGAAAGAGTAATTTATAACTTGCTCTATCGGTTTTGTGTCAAAAAGTAAATTAACATAAATAGAAACTGGAGGAAACTGAAGAGAGCCAGGGGAAAAAAAATGAAAGAGGTGCAAAACAACCCCTTTGGCATCCACAAGCCTGGCCTGAGCCACTCCTTGATCTGCAGGAACAGGGCAGGACATGCCCACAGCTGCCTGCCTTGTTTCTGGAGCCTCCCTTGACTTCAGGAAAGGGCAGGCAAGCCCAGGGTGCTCAAGCCACCCCCCTTTTCCAGCGCTGCCTGCAGATGGATTTACTCCAGAGGGTCGCTGCAACACCCCTCTCTCCCCCCCACCAGCAAGACAAAGCCAGCACTGAACGCCCAAAACCCTGGAGAGCTGTCTGCCCACTTTTACACCCTGCCAAGCCCACCCAAGAGAATTGAGGAGCAAACCTTGCAGGACAGTGCTGTGCCTTCGCTGCTCTGCCCTCTCTGAACTTCCCTTGAGTTCCTCTGTGGATTGGAAGGGAAGGCTGAAGTCCAGGCACAGCCACAGCTCTTGCATCACTGACCTTTACACCTGCATTCCCCCGCCCTGTGGGCCTAAATGCACTGGAAGAAAGTTCTCAACCTCCCTGTGGCAGTGCCAGGTGAAAATGCAGAGATAATCCCAAAGGGAACGTGCTTGCCAGGACTCCCACGCTGTAACTCGTCCCTGCTCCAGCCCAGGCAGCGGCGTGGGGCTGTCCTGATCCTTTTGTGGTGCCTGTGCTGGGCTCGTGCTCCCTTGGTATCCCCAGGAGATCAGCAGAACATGCTCCCTTGGCCAGCAGACAGCGTGGATGTGGGACAGGGAGCACTGTGCAGCCTCAGTTTGGGCAGTCAGGAGGAGCCCTGAGAGCCCCAGCCTTGCGAGCTGCCCGCAGCAATTGGTGGCACAGCCCCCACTCAGACACAGCTCTCCCCCCATGCACACAAGGAAAGCACAGGGAGGCATCTGCAGCGCACTGCTGCCACAGCCACTGAGATTTTATTCATTTAAAGTCTCTCCATGCACAAAACAAAGCCTCAGGATTGTCCAGTGGTGGGGCACGCAGGGAAGCAAAGGCAGGAGTGCTCAGCCCCACAGGCTCCTGTGGGACAAACCTGGAATCTTTCCAAACAACTGGAAAGATGCACCAATTCAACCCCAGCTGGGATTTTGGGGTTGCAGAGTTTAGGCTTGGAGAAGAGGACAGCGTGACCTGTGTACACAGCCCAGATAATTCCTGTGATTGATAATCAGGAATATTTTCCCAGATAATTCTTGCTCCTGGGACACACCACCACTTTTGCTGCTCTTGTCCTTTCTGAGTCCTGTCTCATGTGATCCAGGCACAATTGTGGGAACAATCCCTGCTCTGCTCCTGGCAGCAGGCAGGGGAGCAGAGGGGCAAAATACACTTGGGCAAGGCTGCCATCCCTGGTTAATGAGGCCTGCAAAGCTGGGCTTGGGGCTGAGCTGGAGCAGAGGGAGGTTTATGCTGCAGGTTGCAGATTAAAGTTTGTTGCCATCTACTGAAATCCTTTTCCCCAGTCCCGTGGGGCTCTCTGACCTGAGATAAAATCCCTCAGGACAAAAAAAAAAACCAAACAACACATTCTAAAAGCTATAAGAAACCAAAAATCACAGCAGCCAGGAGCAGAAGGAATCCCACCACAGTCAGGAGAGACAGGAAAGAGCTGGAGGAGCCAGCAGGGACTCGTGTTCTGGTGGGCTTCAGGACGCGGTCCCACTGGGTGAGGATGGCCTGCCGTGCCCCCTGCCAGCGCCCAGGACCCCCCAGCCTGTACTGGTAGGGGGAGCAGGGCCCAAAGAAGATGGTGAGAGCCAGCCTTGGGTCTGTGCAGAGCAGCCCCAGCACGCTGGGCTTGGCACCAATGAAGGAGGCCAGGGTGTCCAGGTAGACCAACCACTCGGTTTTGAGCACTTCGTCAAAGGTCAGACCAAACCTGAATGATCAGAGAAGAGGCCGCAGGAATGTTGTATTGCACTAAAGAGGGAGTTTGGTGTCAGCAGGGCTTAGAGGAACTGGGGTGGACATCCTCTGCATCCTTGGTGTAATTGCATCTGGAATGCAGCTGGGTTCTCTAGGAAAGGACTGGATGTAGGTGCAGTGGGAACCTGGGACACAAATCCTGGCGCCCACACAGCTCCTGTAAAGTGATGCTGCCTCCAGTCAATCTTTCTGTCCCTCACTCACAAGTTGCACCTGCTCCTCCCCTTCCCCTTGGTGCATCTTTGTTAGCAGACTTTGATTAACAGTTTGGGGTCTTTTTCAAAGCAAGCCAACAAAAAGCCCCTCCAACCCAAATCCCTTTTGCCTTTTGCAGAAAAGTCATGTGCAGCATGAGAAAGGTGGCACCCTTTAGTATCCCTCACGTTCATTTCCACCAAATACTGCAAGAATACACAAGTGGCTTGGAGAATTGCTCCCAGTTCACCTTCTCTGCAGAATCCACAGCTTCATGTCCCACCTTCAGAGCTCTGCAAAAGCCCATACCCACTTAGCCTGGTATTGTATTCTGTACTTCACCTTGTATTGTATTCTGTGCAATTCTCTACTTCGCTCTCCCATACCTTTTCTCCTGTAGCTGTTTAAGTGAGCCATGGATTTATCTATCACCCTGTTTCGTGGGATTGGCTCATTCATTCCCTAATCCTTTTCAGCCTTTTTCCTGCCTGTGAACCACACACCAGTGTGCTCAGACACCTGTTCACAGCGAGTCAGGTCTCCATGCTGTGAGATGAGACAATCTGTGCGTACACCTCGCTGGTTATGGGTTGGCTTTTCCTCCCCAAGCTGAATTACTTTGCATTTATTACCATTAATTTCTCTGCCATTTTATCTCTCAGTCCCTGGGGATCCTGGTGTTCTTCCCCAACTCCCATAGCCTTGAGTACCCTGAATTAATTTATTGCTGTCACCAACAGGCAAAATATCAGTGTTCAATCAAAGGTTACATTGGCTCTTTGCAAGTGAGTAAAGGGGAAGCTGGATCCAGGAATTCTCCCCTCTCCTCTGCCATGCCTGCAGAGAACAGGCATAGAGTGAGAGCCCCAAAAACTCCAGAGGTTTTTCAATCCACCAAAAAACCTTTGGGGCTCTGGGGAATGACTTACCATTGGATTTGGTTTTTCTTCTTCTCATTTACTTCCTTCTCCATGACAGCCTGGGGAGGCAACTGACACAAGCCTGGTAGAGAGAGGAGAGTGTTCTGCAGAGTTTAACTCCTGGGCGGGGGGGAAACTGTGAACTCACTCAGTGATGCAAAATGTGGGAATCCCTTCCCTGGGAGGGCAGGAAACTCTCACTGCAGGCAGTTTATTTGGCAGTGCTGCAGTCCTGCCCAAAACCAGCCCTCCAGTGTTCCAAATTCACCCACACCTCCTCCTGCTCTTACAGATGTGTGCTGCCAGGGCACAGGCAGGTGATGTGGGGGCAGATGGGCTGTGCAAGCCCCAGAGAGGGTCATCCCAAAGAGAAACCCCAGAGCTTCTCATCTCTGTGGACTACTCCTGATCCAGCCCTCCTTTTTTTATTAAAAACCCCCCAAAAACACCAGTAGGTTTCTTTCCTCACTCATGTTGCTGTAGCTTAGCTGAAGCGAAATAATTTGGGAAGTCTGAGCCTGGGGAATGCTCCCTTGTCCACTCTGAACTTCTCAGCTCTGGGATCTCCCTGGGTGAAGGGACAAACTGTGTCCAGTTTTGTCTGAGCTGCATTTTGGGGCACAGGAGGGCTCACATGTGCTCCCCTACCTTTGAAGACACGGCTCACCCAGCGTGCCTGCATCTCTGCTATGGGCATGATGGCTCCAAGGGGCTTAATCAGCCCAAGGACAGCCAGGGTGGGCTTCTGCAGCTGGGGTGGGAACACATATTTGTAGAGGGACGCGTGCTTGTTCTCCACCCTGACGACGGATTCTTTCAGGAAGGGGAAGGAGATGGTGTAGCCCGTGCAGAAGACAACGATATCGATGGGCTCCTCCTCAGGGCAGTTGTGGAAAAGGACTGAGTTGTCCTTGAACTCCTTCACACCTGGCTTGATGGTGATCCTGCCTGTCAGGATGTAGCTCGGCAGCTCGTCGTTCAGCACGGGCTCCCGCACCCGCCAGCTGTGGAGAGCCAGGGCTCTGAGAGTGGGGCATCCCAAACAAGCCTTGCTGCCCCCCTGCTCCTCCTCCCACCCCCTCACACCTCCTGGTGTGATTTTCTCTGAGCAAACAGCCTTGCCTCCCACCTCCAGGCAATGACACGTGTCACCAATGTCACCCTGGCTTTTCCAGCATGCCCAATCTTTCACCACTTAAGGGAGCTACAACTTATTTTCTCCTCCCCATTGGAGATCACCTCATTCTGGGCATTGGTTGATGCTGGTTGCTGAACATCTTCCCCTGCCCACACCACAAGCCCATCAGCATGGGATAGGGACCACCAAGAAGTACCTGTTCTCTGGCTGCAGGCCATAGTTTTCATGGTTGAACCATTGGTTCACCTTATAATTAATCAACCACCATGAAAGGGGTCCGGGGAGGTTGGTTTTGATCAGGCTCATCAGGCGAGTGTTTAAAATCATATCCCAGGGGTAGCCGTGCTCAAACACACGGCTGAGCAGCCAGGCTCCTCGAGTGGTGCTAATCATCACCTGCAAGAGAAGAACCAATGCTTCAGGTGATGAATATTCTGCTTTTCCTTTGTGAAGAAACTCAGAGGGGCACGGCGCAGACAGCCGTGGATGGAAAAGCACCAACAGCATCTTTAATTTCTCCTGGCTGCTGGTGATGCAGGTGAAACAGGAGACAAGAAGAAAACCAGCTTGCTTTCAAAGTAGCTTTGACCAAAAAATTCAGGCTCAGAAAGACTGTTTGTGATGACAGCACACTGAGCTACTGTCCCCTGTTACTGTGATATTTTATGAAAAATCCCTTCACTTGGATTTCTTCTCCTGGGAAGCTGGGAAGCTTCAGCTTCTCCATGATTTGCTCCTCTACAATGTGATTTAGAGAATTGTTTACCCAGCATGAGAATTGTGTTTAATTAATGGCCAATCACAACCAGCTGTGTCGGACTCTCTGAGTCTGTCACGAGTTTTTATTATTCATTCTTGTCTAGCCTTCTGATGTCTCCTTTCTCTTTCTTTAGTATAGTTTGTCACAGACATCTTTTATGAAAAATCCTTTCCTTAGGATTTTTCCTCCTGAGAAGCTGAGAGGCCTCAGGAACAAAATGTAAACAATGGTTATCTGCTGCTGTGGAATGCAACAAGTGCATCTGTGATTGGCCCATGTTGGATGTTTGTAATTAATGGCCAATCACAGCCCAGCTGGCTCGGACAGAGAGCTGAGCCACAAACCTTTGTTATCATTCTTTCTTTGCTATTCTATTCTTAGCTAGCCTGCTGAGAAAACCTTTTCTTCTATTCTTTTAGTATAGTTTTAATGTTATATATATGGTAAAATAATAAATCAGCCTTCTGAAACATGGAGTCAGATCCTCGTCTCATCCCTCATCCGAAAACCCTTGTGAACATGGTCACAGATGGCATTGTCAAAATAGTTTTAGAATATAATATAATGTAATGTAATATAATATAATATAATATAATATAATATAATATAATATAATATAATACAATATAATATAATATAATATAATATAATCTATCAGCCTTCTGAGAACTTGGAGTCAATTCTCTTCTCTCACCTCGTCCTGAAACCCACAACGACACTGCAACAATGAATAACTACAGTCCCCAGTGTCCCTGTCCCCAGAGGCCCGGGGTGACAGGGTGGTGGCACCTTTGCAGCGACACGGCTGGCCTCCACGGCGATGTCCACTCCCGAGTTGCCCATGCCCACCACGAGGACACGCTTGCCCTGGAACACGTCAGGATGCTTGTACTGCCTGCTGTGGAAGTACTGCCCTCGGAACCTCTCGATGCCTCGGGGGGAAAAAACAAACAGAGCTTTGGAGCACTCCAGCATTTGTGGATTTTGTTGGGAGAAGGGGTGTAAAAAAGCAATCCAGATGGTGAAAGCAAAGAAGTGCAATCTCTGGCCACCAGGGTCTCAGAGGTCCAGCTCTCTATCCCATGCACACAGAATTAATTGATGCTTCCTCTCCAAAATGGGGTCTCAAAGACAAAGCTGCTGAAGCACGGGAAGGTATTGCTGTTGATGCCAGCAGGTTTGGAAAGCAGAAGCAAGAAAAGAAAGGGAGGATTTTCCCCAAATAACCCCTAAATCTTCCCTCCCCAGCCCCTGAAGCAGGTAACCACAGACAGCCCTATACCATACCAGGAAAACACTGCAGGGGGAGGGATGGCTCCGAGAAATTGCCGCTGCAAACCATAACAGCATCAAAGACATGTGATGTCTGCTTCCCCCCTGCCTCCGTGACCACATCCCACTGGCCCGTGGTGGCAAAGTCAGGGTGCTTATGGATGCTGACAACAGTGCTCTGAAACGTGGGAGTGAAGCAAAGTCACTGTCACCATCATGTTTTCTGGAAAAATCCCTTCGCCACGATTTTTTCTCCTAGGAAGCTGAGAAGCCTCAGAGAAAAAGGAGAACAATAATTATCTGATTGCTTCTCCTGTGTTTTGCTGCTTTGGAATGTGGTTTGGAGATTGTTTATCCAACAGGTGCATGTTTGATTGGTTTCATGTGAATTGTTTTGACTTAATGACCAATCACAGGCAGCTGTGTCAAGACTCTGGAAGAGAGAGCCACGGGTTTTCATTATCATTCTTTGTACCCTTCTGTCTGTATCCTTTCTCTATTCTTTAGAATAGTTTAGTATAGCTAATATAATATAATATAATATAATATAATATAATATAATATAATATAATATAATATAATATAATATAATATAATATAATATAATATAATATAATATAATTTTTCAGTAGTGTCTTGTTAAGCCTTCTGTAAGTATCCTTTCTCTATTCTTTAGTATAGTTTTAGTATAGCATACTCTAATATAATATAGTAACATAAAATAATAAATTAGCCTTCTAAGAACATGGAGTCAGATTCATCAATTCCTCCTCTGATGGGGGACCCCAAAAATACCACAAGTCCCCACGGGCACCCAGGGTGGGTGGAGAGCAGGGCACCCATCACTCACCCCAAACCTGATGTGCTCCCGCAGGCTGAAGTGCTCGGTGTAGCGCCGGAGGTAGTCCAGGAGCAGGGCATTGGGCAGGAACACGGGGAAGTGCTCGGGGAAGGGGAAGTCAGAGAAGGCAGACATCTCCTTGGAGGTGTTGCTGATGACTGATGGGTAAAGGCTGGGCCGGCCGGTCTCGATGAGCTCCTGCCACGGCACCCCGGGTGCATCAGCCCTGTGCCCGGGCTGGGCACTGTGCCCTGCTGCCCTGGCCTCAGGGGTGCAGCTCAGCACCCAGCAAACCCTCACAGCCTCTCCAGCCACCCCAGAACCCTGCAAAGCTGCAGCTGCCAGGGCAGGGGAGGATGGGCTTAGCAGCTCGTCTGCCGGACAAACGACTGAGCTAACAGAAGAAGAGATGTCACCGTCATATTTTGTGAGAAATCCTCTTTGCCCAGGATTTCTTCTCCTGGGAAGCTGAGAAGCCTCAGAGAAAAATGTAAAGAATAACTATCTGATTAGCTTCTCCTGTGTTTGCTGCTTTGGAATGTGGTCTGGACATTGTTTACCAACAGGTGCATCTTTGATTGGTTCATGTGAATTGTTTTTACTTAATGACCAATCACAGCCAGCTGTGTCGGACTCTGAGGAGTCAGTCACGAGTTTTTATTACTCATTCTTGTTAAGCCTTCTGTCTGTATCCTTTCTCTTTCTTTAGTATAGATAGAATAGAATAGAATAGAATAGAATAGAATAGAAGCCTTCTGAGAACATGGAGCCAGATTCCTCATCTCTCACCTCATCCTGGGGACCCTCACAAACACAACAAAGAAATTGATGAAATATGAGTTTATCCATAGCAAGGAAGAAAGCAAGGCTGTTAGCATGGAAACCAATAAAATGGACACAAAAGGGATATTTACAGCTAGAGTATCCACGCCTTAGTGAGCAGCCTATGTTTAATAATAATTTATTGCAAATAATAATAAATAATAATTTGTTGTAAACTTAAACTTACTAATTTGTTATAAACTCTTACCAATTAATTATTGACGTTAATTCATATAATATAATATAATATAATATAATATAATATAATATAATATAATATAATATAATATAATATAATATAATATGTACATGCTTTGTACCAATTAAATATAATAAGCTATTGCTTTGTCCAATGAATATAACGAGCTGCTTTGATGTAACTAATGACTTTAGGGGTATAAAACTTGAGAACCACTTGTAATAAAGAAGCTGTTGCTGTCACCGCACAAATGTGTGTGTGGTGTCCCCATGTCTCAGTGGCAGGGAGGAGGACAGGTCCCCTGGCTCACCGTGTAGCGCCAGAGCCCCCCGATGTCCTGGCTCTGCTCGAAGCAGGTGGGCTCCAGCCCCTCGTCCAGGCAGCACTTGGTGGCTGCCAGCCCGCTGACCCCCGCGCCCACCACGGCCACTCTCATCCCTGCGGGCTCTGCTGGGCTCCCAGGAGCTGGAAAAAAAACCCCACAGATGATCATCACTCTCTCAGGGGGCAGCTCCTGGCATGCCCCCCATAGGGAACTTCTCTATCTGCTTTTTTCCAATTTCTCTTTCCCCAAACGCCATTCCATTCCCCGGCATTCTGGGCTCTTTGTTTACAAGTTAGATTAAATGTCTTAATTAAAAATTTTCTCCTTTTTCCCTGTTTATTTTAAAAATAATCTCCCCACTTTTAAAATGTACTCCCTAGCCTGCTTTCAAACTCCTGCAGCTGCCCTGGAAAACTGGCTTTGAAAGAATGTAGTTGAGCCACAATTCACTGCCACTTTGTATTTACAAGCTGGGTTTAAACTATCCTGCCTTATCAGACTAGCAAATATTTGTATTTTATCTTTGGATATCTGCCCCTGCCTCTCTCAGAAGAAAAAAAAAATAAAAAATGCACTGGAATTGAAAATGCACTGTATTTTATCTTTGGATATCTGCCCCTGCCTCTCTCAGAAGATAAAAATAAAATAAAAATGCACTGGAACTGTTCAGTTGGTGCCTCTCTGGCAGGGTCCTGTCCCTGGTGGCTGGCTTTGACACGGCCACTGGGGCTGACAGAGGGGCTGCAGGTGTGGCACACCTTGGGTTGAAGATGATTTTGTGTCTCCTGCAGGGCTTGAAAGGCAACAGCCCCTGGGTTCACATCCAGCCCTACAAAACTCCCAGTGGAGACGATGGATCCTAATCCCATAGGCAATAAAACAAGGGATGAAGGCTCTGTGGCTTGGGCTGGACAATTCCAGAGGCAGGACCCCCAGCCAGGTGCCCTGGGGGTGCTGCTGCCATCTGTGGTCTAACCCCAGGGCTGGAGGGAGCCCTCTGCTCAGGTGAGATATTCATTCAGCACAATGTCACCAGGGGTGGCACCAGTCCCTCTGCTCTGGCCTGGAAGGGCTTTCAGCTCCCACCAGACACAGAGGGTGGTGTAATCATCAGGAAAAAGAAAAAAAACCAAAAAACCAACAGTCTTCAGTAAAAAAATGGGGTTGGACACAGTATTTTCTAAACCCCACCAAATTCTCCAGAACTATTTCAACTTTCAGCCACAAAGCAGCACCTAATGAATATTCTGCTTTCCTAGCATGGAATAAAACCTGGCCTTTTTCCTTTGTAAATCAAGAAAGCACTAGCAAGAACTGCTCACTGTTAGCTGTTTTGGGGGAGGTTTTTTTTTTTTGTTTTTGCACGGTGGGAACTAATATCACAAACACCTCCCAGCTACATTTGCTCTTTGATTCCCTCGAGGAGAACCTACAAATGACACCAAGCAATACCAATCTGCCACACTTCCCACACTAACCCTGCAAGCAGCCAAACTCAGAAGAGCCCAGGTGTGGCACAGGGAGGGAAGGAAAGGCTTCTCAGCCCTCTGGAGCACACTTACCTCCAGCCCCAGGCAGCTCAGTGTCACCTCTGCTGTGGGAAGGGAGGGTCGCTCTCGCTGGGATTTATAGCCAGACGTGGAGCTGGGCAGGGGCAGGGAGGGCAGGGAGCCACCCCACTGCCAGAGCATTGCACAACTGCTGGGGGAGGAGTGGCTGCAGTGTCCTGCTGTCCCTGCACGGCCCAGATGTGGCTCCCTGCAGGGCTGGCAGGGAGTGGGGTCATCCAGCTGTGCCCCATGGTCATGCCAGGGGCAGCTCCAGCTGGGGGATGGTTTCTCTTGCCCCATGTTTTCTCTTGCCCCATGTTTTCACTTGCCCCCCGTTTTCATTTGCCAAATGTTTTCATTTGCCAAGAAGGGGCTGAAGCTGCAGACAGACAGCAGGGGTTTGTCAGGGCTTTGCCCCCAAGGCACCTCTGAGGACAGAGCTGGGTTGGTGTCACTGCTCATGGGGCACAGAGGCCACACCAGCGGTGCCAGGGCTGGGCAGGAGGCTCTGAGAGAGCAGGGAATGGCCACAAAACCAGTGTACCAATGTGCCAGGCACACAGGGAGGGCTGAAACATCAGTGCAGGAGTCCATCCAGGATTAAATGACCATGGAAATTATAAGGGTGGCTTTGGATAGTCAGATATTCAATATATTTAGGGGTGGCTGGGGAGAAAGTATGAAATCCCTGCAAATGAATCCAGCTGGGCATGGACAATATAGAAGCCATGGAGAGACAGTTCATGGAGGACTGGGTCTTTAGGAAAACCAGTGTTTAGAAAAAGACAAAGGTATTTGTGCCATGGGGGTGACAGCCAAACTCACAGAGTGAGAGCAGGGGACACAGCCACAGCTGCCAGCCCCACTGAGGCCTCACCTGGTCACTGACAGAGACACTGCCAGGGCAATGGCCCCAGATTTGGTACCAGCTCTTTCAGCAGCTTGAAGAACCAAGGAGTCCACGAGGGAGGAGGAGAAAAACCCATCCAAGGTCTGCAGAACAGAGGGTGGTAAATGAAATATCCAACAGAAGTGTCTGCTCTGGCCCTGTAGTTTGATTTGCAGAGGCTGAAGGGATGTGCTTACCAAAAACTGGACCCTTCCCCAGGTGCACAGGACCTGCAAAGTCAAGAGTCCACTAAGGCAAATATTCTGCTCTTTGTGTGCTTCTGCTTTTTTTTGAATTCCTCAGCAGGGGTTCAAGTGACTTGCACTTAGAGGGATACCATGGCAGCACTCCAGGAGTGGTGTTAGTGCTTTCAGGAGGGCAGCTCAGGGAAGCTTTCTGAAAGAACAAGTTGTTTTTGGCAAAGAGGAGCTGCTGGTTCAGAAATGGGACCAGGTGCCTTTGCTGCAGCTGCTGCCAGCAAGGCTGGCCCTGGCTCTGGGGAGGTGCAGGGCTGGATACAGTGAGTGATACCATGTGAGTACAGGGTAGAAATACCTCCAAAACCGCAATAATCTGCCTTAGGGCTGTGGTGTTCCCCTCCACACATAGCCCAGGCCAGGATCTGGGCCAGATGTGCAGAACAAAGTCTTAAAAGAGATGGAGATGAGATAGCAGAGTGCAATTACTGTAATTATGCACACACATGCCCAGGGCACTGCAAAGCTCTTGTCAGAAAGCACAGAGACGTTCTTACTCCTTTACTCACCTCTGCTGGGCATGGCAGCCCTGGCACAGCTCAGGAAGAGCCAGGAGCAGTGAATATCCAGAGGTGGCTGAGGAGGAGAACCAGGAATGGGAAATTCATGTGCCCGTCCACTGGTGAGCCCCTGATCCCCTTGAGAAGCTCCCCAGCACTGTGGCACAAACCTGGGCTCTGTAACAGCCTTTTCAATCCTTAAAGCAGGAGGAAAGAGAAACTAAACATATCCATTTAATCTGAATTAGATGGGAAACTCGCCTTCTCTGGGAAACACCTTCTCTGCAAAACTCTGGCACCAGTTTTACAGTTTCTGTTGAAAATGACACTTCAGGCCAAGGAGGGGCAAATCTCTGCACAAACAAGTCTCAGCACAGCCCACTTTGCTGTTTTCTGGGTTCGTTTCAGCAGCTTCTGGCGTGTGCCATGCTGCAGGGGGAAAAGAAAAAGGAAAACAAAAAGTGGAGCTTCTTGTTAAGCCGCTCTCAGAGCAAGGCAGCTGCTCAGGACCTGGTGGGATGTGAGCTCTGGGCTCATCACTGAAGCACTTCACTGTCCCCTCTGCGATGCTCTCAGTGCCTCCCCCACTGTCCAGAGGCTTTAATTGACATTGCTGCCCCAAAGGTGGCTGCTGCTGCCTGCCCTGCTTGCTGCAGAGCTGCAGCACAGAGCGAGGGAAGAAGCTGGAAAAATGAAAAATGTATTTCCCACTCCCCCCCATTTCTTGGAGCCTGGATTTTGATCTTAAAAAAAAAAAAAAAAAAAAAAAAAAAAAGCTTTTCCTTCACTTCCAAGGCCAAAATGCTTTTTCCTGCTCAAAACCAAAAAAAACCCCTCCCCAAGCAGGCTGTTGTCCTGTTTACTATTCCCAGCACACAGAGGATAATTCCAGTGACAAACTCTTCTGTTGCTGCCTAAACTGAGCTGGATGTGTTCCATATCTTGAACTCTTCCTGAAACTTCTCCAAAGATACCATTTTTAAGGAGATACAAAGGATGCACTGGAGCAGACACGGGCAGTACAGTGACTTTGGGAGAGGGGTCTGCTCGTTAAGCATGGAGGTTTCTGAAGTGTTTTACTCCAACACTCTTGGCAAAATTCACCCTGATTTAATAAGTCACCATGTTTTCCAAGCATGTAACCTGTGGAATTTCTCAAGAGAAGGCCACTGCTGTTGTTAAACCTATTGTTTTAATAAATCCTGCGGAGCTGCAGGTTTTAACTTCTTGGCTTTGGAGTTTTTCAAATGTACATTTTACATCTTCCCAAACCCATGGACATTTACAGCCTCCCTTCAGCACCACATCCCTGAGCCAGGACTCGGAGTGGATAAACACACAGAGATGGCCCTAGGAAGGACCTCAGGCCCTCCTCAGCTCTCCTGAGCCATTCCTCAGTGTCAGGAGGTCTGTGCCTGCCATTCCCCAGGCCATGAAGCACAGCTGCTGGGGAGACTGGCACAGCAAACAGGACTTTTGGTAACTCCAAAGCAGAACAATCCTAAGGAGGAGCTGTGTTGAAGATTGCATGTAAGATATTTTCCATTACCATCTCTATAGCAGATAATCTTTTGTCAAGCAAGCAGTTTGCCTTATCTCTCTGTGAGTGACCACATTCACACCTCCCTGGGAGGGGACATTACTGATAACAGCTATTGAATATCAGTGCATGACTGATAAGAACTGTAACATCCCATTGGGAGATGCTCCGCCCAGAGGGAGGAGCCAAGCATTGCTACCCAGATATAATCCAGAGGTTTTGAGACACCAGCACGGATTTCTCCACGGGATTCCCCAGAGGAACAGCAGCTGCCTCTTCCTCCACTGCATCTTCAGAGGAAAGAATACATCCTTCTCTACAGATCCTCCTTGCTCCAACAGAACCACCCCTGACACTCCAGGACGGCTGCAGCCACATTTCCAATGGGACGGCCACCAACACCCTGACCCACAGGGTGTCAGGTTGGGTTCTGACTCTGTCAGTGTTGTTCTAATGGACTGCGTTGTTTATTTTATTTGTTTTCTTCCCTATTAAAGAACTGTTATTTCCTGCTCCCATATTTTTGCCTGAGAGCCCCTTAATTTAAAATTACAGCAATTCAGAGGGGTGGGGAGGGTTCACATTCTCCATTTCAGGGGAGGCTCCTGCCTTCCGTAGCAGACTCCCGTCTTTTCCAAACCAAGACAAGCTGTCTGGGGAGCACAAGGTTAAGGCAGCACAGCCTGAGCAGGAGGTGCCTTCCTATCACCAGCAGAAGCCATTCATCGTCCCTTGAGTGCTTTCAAAAATTCCGCTCAGTGCTGAGCCTCAAAAATTCCACTCAGTGCTGACCCTTCCCTTTAAATATTGACTGAGCTGCCAGGCCAGGCACTTTGGATGCTTCCACTTCCTGCTGC
>NW_005054421.1:1701402-1712515 GCF_000277835.1 Geospiza fortis
GCCTCTCCCAGCGTGTCTCCTGATGCTGGCCAATCCTGCCCCAGCACAGGGACACAGCAGGACTCCTAATTCAGGCAGAAATGTGCCCCTGCACCCCCCCCAGCCAGGGGCAATTCTGTGCATTTATTGCCCAAAATGAGGGGTTTTAGGAGGACAAACCCCCAGCACAGCAGGGCAGTGCTCTCAGAGCCCTCAGTGGAGCCAGCCCAGGCACTGTGGGGCTGCAGGAGCCCCCAGCAGCCTGCACACCTCCCACACCTCCCACTGCTTCACCAGCCCCCAGATGGGGGGGCACCTCAGGGATGTCTGCATGTCTGACCCATCTCCTCCCAATGCAGCTCCAGCTGACCTGGACCACCTTGTCTCCATCACCTGTTTTAAAAACCTCTGGTTTTGGAGACTCCCATACAACTCCAGGCTGCCCTTTTTTTTTTTTTTTTTTTTTTTTTTTTTTTGGGGGGGGGATTTTTTGGTATGTTAGTTTGTTTGTGAATTTTTTTTGCTTGTTTTTTTTTTTTTGTTGGCTTTTTTTGTTGGTTTTGTTTTGTTTTGGTTTGGTTTTTTGGTGGTTTTTTGTTTGTTTTGTTTTGTTTTGTTTTGTTGGGGTTTTTTTGGTTGTTTTTTGGGTTTTTGTTTTTGTGGTTTTTTGTTTTGTTGGTTTTTGTTGTTGTTGTTGTTGTTGTTGTTGTTGGTTTTTTTGGTTTCTTTTTTTTTTTTTTTTTTTTGAGTTATCTTTTCTCCGCACATCCGATCCAAGCCGGGCTGACATTTGAGGATAACTGAGAGCATTTTGCAGCCTCACCCCTCCCTCAGTTTAAATAAGAACTGATTAATGGGATGGAGGAGCTCTGACTGGCTCATGCCTTGGGTTGCTAATTAATCTGAGAAGATGCTGGGCACCCATAGGTGATCCTGGAACCACTGAAAATTCCTGGATTCCTCAGCACCACTGGAAATGAACCCCACTGGCTGCTGTTTCCTATTTGCAACCTGCAGGAGGACTTCTATGAAATAAAAAAGATTTGTCAGAAAAAACCACTCAGGAGTGATGCACAGCATGAGAACACTGTCTCATTGCCTCATTGCTCCTGGCATGGGGACAGGAAAGGTCATCCCAGGGCAGAGGGAGAGGAGGGAAGCTGCAGGAAGAGTTAATCATTTACCTGCATTGACACAGATGTCAAGCAGCTGAAACAGGAAAAGGCCATGGACCTCTTCACTTGTCATTTCCCAACTGCAGTTTCCCTCAAAAGAGAAAAAAACTTCATTGTGGATGTTCTTCTCTCCTCTCTAAGAAGGAGAAACAAAGGAAAGAAGAACTGCAGGTGTGGGGAGGCAGAGAAGAGAAGAAAAGGTGGTCAAACATCCCCAGAGAGAGAGAAAAATAAAATTAAAGGCTTCAGCCTTTCTAATGGCAATGGTTCTGCTCAATAGCTGCAAAACTTTTGATGGAATTTTTGTCACATGGTGGAAGAAAACAAGAAGAGAGCACTCCCAGCATCCAAAAGAGCACAGATAGTTGGGAAAAGGGATGGAAATCTCACCTACAAAATCCTGCCACCCTCCAGGCTGCCCCACAGCCGTGGCTGGAGGTGCCTCCTGAGGGGCTCGGGGGTGTCACAACAGGACCGGGGATCCTGCTGGGGTTGGAGCCTTGGAATGGCCACCCAGAACAGAGGCTAGACCAGATTAAGAGAGTAAAAGTGTGCATTTATTAAAGGTGTTCAATAGGCACAGCTTGGGCAGCCAGAAACCTCCAAGGGGCTACACCCAGGATGGACAATGGTCATGAGATTTTCAGGCAATTATAAGTTTGGTCCATTTACATATCAGGGGTTAATCCTCCAATTACAGCTTCAATGAAGTCATATTCCCCCAGTTTGCTCCTCCCCAACTCATTTTTTGTTCACACTTTTCAGGGCCTGAGGCTGTAGGGTGTCCTTGAGTTTCAGCCCCAGGAGGATCATTTGCCTGACCAAAATGTGAAGACAGCAGCTGACACTCTCTGTGGAGTTCAGAGTTATCCACTAAAGCAGTACAGGATCTGAAAAATATAGAAGTTAAAATCCTGAGGCATCAGGGACAAGCTGCAGCGGCAGGAGCTGCAGGAGTCAGTGGCACAGCGTGACCCTGGGCCATGCACCATGCACAGCCGCTGCTCCAGGACACATTATTCCTTCCCAGAGGGCAGATGCACATCTGGGCTGGCCATTCCCAACCTTCCCACTGGGAGCAGCAGCAAAGCAGAGAGGAAAACCCGTCCAGCTTTGATGCTTTGGCTGCCTGCAGAGGCTGCCTGGGGCAGGAGCTGCAGGGATCCCCAGCGCTGTGCTGCTCATGCCCCAACAGCCTCAGATGCTCCCCCAAGGAGCATTCCAGTGGGAACAGAAGGATTCCTCACTGTACCCCAAAGGAAAAACCTCATGTTGAAGATTGCAGTGCAAGATGTTTTCCATTACCATCTGTATGGCAGATCATCTTCTGTCAAGTGAGCAGTTTGCCTTATCTCTCTCTGAGTGACCACATTCACACCTCCCTCGGGAGGGGACATTGTTGATAACAGACTATTGAATGTCACTGCATGACTCACCGCCTGCCTCTTCTTCCACTGGATCTTCAGAAGAAGAATCCATCCTTCTCTACAGATCCCCCTTGCTCCAGCAGAACCACACCTGACACTGCAGGAGGGCTGCAGCCACATTTCCAATGGGACTGCCACCAACACCCTGCCCAACAGGGTGTCAGGTTGGGTTCTGACTCTGGCAGTGTTGGTTTAGTTCACTGCATTGTTTATTTTATTCTTTCATTTTCTTCCCTATTGAAGAACTGTTATTTCCTGCTCACATATCTTTGCCTGAGAGCCCCTTAATTTAAAATTTATAGCCATTCAGAAGAGTGGGGAGGGTTTACATTCTCCATTTCAGGGGAGGCTCCTGCCTTCCTTAGCAGACTCCTGCCTTTCCAAACTGACACACCTCAGCACGGTGCCTTGGCCAGAGAGCTGCAGCTGGGCTCCCAACTCATCAGCCAGGGATGCTCCAAACTGGGAGCACTGGGAGCACTGGGACTCGTTCTTTAACTCATGCCCACAGCTCCTGTGGATCCTGCTGTGCTCCCTGATCCCTCGGGCTCCCCTCAGCCCTTTGATGTGCAGCTGCATTGTTCCAGCAGCTCTGAAGCTCCAAATGAGGAACAGCCTGGGTGGAGCTCCGGGAGCTGCCAGCACCACCAGCCAAGGCTGCTCAGGGGACAATAAATCTGCAGCTGGAGCAGCACAAAGCCAGGCACAAAGCATTCCCCTGGCCTTGGCTCTGCTCTAATTGCATCCCCAGCCAGCTCTTGTTTTCTTTGAGCACTGCTAAAGGTCCCTATTTCATTTGCTTTTCCACACCCTTCTCCCCCTTTTTTTGTTGGTCAGCAAAATCCTTCCAAGATTTTCCAATCCTTCCAAAGGGCTGCAGGGCTGCTCCCAGTAGGTCTGGGGTGCATGAACGGAGCACCCCAAGGGGAAGCTAATGCTTTGTGATAGGGAAGGAAATGTTACAGTGTCTCTTCATCCTCCTCAAGGCTTCCCTCTGCCCTGGAAGTTGGTTTTTGCCATTCCCTAGTGTGAAAAACACCAATTGCTTGTTTTTAAATTTTTAAAAGTTTAATAGCAATAAAATGATTATAAAAATAGTAATGTAATTAGAGTAATAATTATTTGGACAATTGGGATTAGGACAATATGAAACAACAGAAACAAAGAGTTACAGACAGTCTGGGTACCTCTATCTGGGCAGCATAAGCCTGGAAAAGGACCCACGTTAACAGAGGATTAACCCTTAAAAGCAACAGCCTGTTGCATATTCATACACCTCATACACGATGCATAAATTCCATTCAGACACAGGATTCTGTCTGGGCAGTGTCAGCTTCTTCCTCTGAATCCTGACAGCATCTTCAGAGCTGAGTGAAGTGGGAAGAAGTTCATTTCTTCTGATAATGGAGCAATAAATTCTCTTTCTCTGAAACATTCAGGTGTCCCGTGGCTGCTATCTCACTGTGAGTCCTTTCTTTAGAAAAAGTATCCTACACAGCACAGTTTCTATTTTAACATTTTCTTATAACCTAAGACTATATTTAACACACTACTTAAGGTAATTAATACAGCATCACTTTCTAACACAACACATATAATATTCATTTGAATATTTGCCAAAAGCCAATCATAAAATACACATTTGTCACACCTAGGGAGCTGTTCTGACCCTTTCAGTGGAGGTGGGAGCTCAGAGGGCATCACTCACAAGGACAAATCAAACAAAAACCCCACCCTGCCCCTCATAGACTCCTGTGCACACAGCAGCTGCAGCAGGATAACACATCTCCCTGCATCTATCCCAGAGACATCTCTCTCTTAACCCCCTTCCCCTCCACTGCCCCCCAGCCTTGGAGCTTGGTGTCCTGCAGACCTCCACACCATTTCCACTCCTTCTCTGGGGTCTGTGCTTAGGCAGATCCTCTCTCTGCCCTCCCTGTTTTTTTTCCTTTTCCCTGCCTATGTGTTGTTTTCTAGAGGCAGGAGCAGCAGAAACTGCTGAGAGCATTGGGTGAAGCCACAACCACTCTGTCACAGCACAAACTCTTGAGGGTACCCGGCTTGGAGGATCCCAGAATAACCCTTCCCTGGGCAATCCCCAGGCACAAAGGTGCTCAGCTGGCTCAGGCTGTGCTCCCAGCCTTACAGAACCCAGCTGGGAGGAGCACAGAGCACAAGGACTCTGTCTGAGCCGCCTTTGCTGGAGCCCAGCTCTGTCCAGCAATCCGTGTGCCATGCAGGGGCTGCTCCCAGTTCTCCTGGGGGGCTGCAGGCATGGAGAGGCCATGGGATCTGCTCCCAAACACAGGAAATCCTGCCAAGGGTTACTCTCCCTTCAAAAAGATACCTTTCCTCCCCTGGCTGCTTCTCCAACCCATGCCCTGCCAGTGATGCCTTAGGTTATATTTTTCATATATTTGTAACCCTGCAGTTCTTTAGTGTATAGCTCTAAACTCCACATCCAGTTCTGTTCTCCCATTTTGGTCAGACACAACAATTCCTCTCCAGGCCTGGCAATCAAGGACACCTCACTGCCTCAGGCCCCATGAAATGTAAAACCAAAGTGAGCTGGGGGGAGAAAACTTGGGGTAAATAACTTCATTACCTGAAGCTGTAATTGGAAGATAAACCCCCAATATGGAAATGGACCAAACTTATAAAAGTGTGCAAACCCATGACCCATCGTCCATTTTTGGGTGCAACAAAGCCCTGGGGGGCTTTGTGTGCCCTAAAGGTACCTGAAGGTAAATAAATATAATATATTTTATAAATATAATAAATATTAAAAAATATAAAAATGAATAAATAGAAAAGCTTTTTATTCCCTGAATTTTGTCTGCCCTCTGTTTTTGGGTAAGCCCAAAAAGGCATCAGCAGGATTTTGTCAGCCCCAGGGAAAGGGCTGTCCTGTGTCACCCATGTGCCAGCCTTGCTTGGTGCCCCAGGCCTTGGTGAGGCTGGGATTTCAAGGTGTGACCTGTTTTTCTGCAGGAGGAACAAGCACAGCCTTTGCTCAGCAGCAGGACACCAGCAGCTCGAGTTTTAGCACCCAGCTGCTCCAGGACGCTCTGTGGCCCCGCCTGCCCGAACAGGCTTGGTGGATTTGACACTCCCAGATTTCCTGGTGATTATTTGTGCTTCCTCTACCTCGGGGAGAGGTGCCCAGCAGGAGGGGTCTGGTTGAACCCCCCGGGGCTAAGCAGGGACTAACCCAGAGCAAAGCCCTCACCTGCTGCCTCCCAGCCCCTGGGGCACAGAGCAGTTGCCATCCATGGCTTGAGCCATTTAACTCAAGGCTCAAAGGAAGGGATCCCCTCCTTGCTTCAGCAGAGAAGTTCTCCAGGGGTTTGGGACACTCAGTGGGGTGAGGGCTGCGCAAGAAGGCAGCCCAGCACCTCCAGGGCTGATGGGGGCAGCTCTGGTCCCAGCTCCTCCAGTGGAGATGAGACCCAGTGTGGTAGTCACATTTTTCTGGAAAAATCCCTTCACCCAGGATTTCTCTCCTGGGAAGCTGGGAGGCCTCAGAGAAAATGAAAGCAATAATTATCTGATTTGCTTCTCCTGTGTTGTGCTCACGTGGAATGTGTTTGGAGGTTGTTTACCAACAGGTGAGTGTTTCATTGGATTCTGCTGTGAGTTGCTTTGACTTAATGACCAATCAGTGCCAAGCTGTGTCTGGACTCTGAAGAGAGTCAGGAGTTTTCATTATTATCTTTTTAACCTTCTGTCTGTATCCTTTCTGTATTCTTTAGCATAGTATAGTATATCATTCTTTAATATAATACAGTATCATAAAATAATAAATTAGCCTTCTGAGAACATGGAGTCAGATTCATCATTCCTCCCTACCATGAGGCACCCTGCCAATACAATAACCCAAGGTGCAGGTTGGTGCAAACCCAGAATTCCCAAGCTTTCCCCATTGCAGAATTTCTGAGGGCTGCCAGGATGATGGGCTCTTGCAAGCTGGACACCTTCAGTGCTTTCCTGGCTGCTTCCTCTGAGGCAGGGGCACAATGTCCAGCCTGGTCCTCACACTTTGGGGGAAAAACTGTTAAAAAAGAGCATCACCTTTCTTTACACCAGGAATTTCTGGCCTGCTTGCATACTGTAAAGGGAAAAAAAAAAAAGTTATGCCTTAAAAAAACCCCTAAAGTTCACCTCGAGCTCCCTCTTGTGACTCCTATCCTAACCAACCCCAGTCTCTAATCTGGGTTTGGAAAAAGCTTTCCTACTGTCACTGGGGGAATATTTATAGCTCCCAGTCATGTATTCGCATTACTTACCACACAATTAAAGTAAAATGGGTCCAGATGCTTAAACGGGCCTTGAGATCACACACAGGACCCAGTTTGTCCTGCTGCTGTGCCAGGAGAGCTGGGAGAAGCTCTGCATCAGCAGGTGAAGCACCACTGCCTTTCCTCTCCAAAGCCACATCTCATCACCCAAAGTGCGCCTTGCCTTTGGGTTTTCACACCCGCACTCTCCTTCCAGCCTGTCCTCTCAGGATGTTCAATCCCTGCTGCCCCAGGGAGGGCAGCCCAGAGGAGCTTCCCCAGCACACATTTCATTTGCCCTGCAGGCTGCTTGCTCCAACCTGTGTTTGGGTGCTTACCCCATAACTGTGAGCTGGTTTATGTAATGATAACCTTCCCTTAATCACATACTCAGTAGGAATATCCCTATGATATCCCAAAACTCTGTGAGCTGGTTTATGTAATTATGTATCTACAACCTCCCCTAATCACACACTCAATAGGAATATCCCTACTGTTAGGATGTTTTTGTGTTATTTGTTCTGCTCACCTCAACAGCCACAGCCTGTTTATATTCCCCATTCCCAGATGGTCCCAATGAGCAGATGGGGGTTGAGGCAAAACCACCAGATTCCTGGTGGCACAAAGAGAACACTCTGACCAGCACTGGGTGCAACACAGATCCCTTGGCTCTGGGACCTGCACTTCCACACACCTACAGATTTCTGCTCAGTTTTTTGTCTCCTGCTGAGCAGGAGCTGGCAGCTTTTGGGTGGGGAGGACTTGTGGCTGTCACCCCTCCCTGATTCCCCTCCCTGCTCTGTGAACAGCCCCTGGAAGCTGGAGAGAAACATCTCTGCATGGGAAAGCACTGCTGGGGCTGTTCCTCTGCGGTTTGCAGCCCCAGGAGCTGTGGATGAGCAATTCTCTTGGCTGAGCCCATCCCAAGCCCCACAAGAGTGGGACTGATTTCCTCCCATGCCAGTGCCCTTTCCCATTGTCTCCTTGCCATTGCTCTGCCTGTTGTGCAAAGCTTGCAGAAATAACCTCAGAACAGTTCCTGGCCCTTTTTTTTGCTGCAGGGATATTGCTAAATCATATTATTCTTGCTGTCATGCTAGAAAAAAAATGATCCACTTCAGCACAGCCATTAACCATAATTAGTGCTCAGTTGCACACACAATCTGGAATGAAGGGATCTGATCTTCTGCTACCAGTCAATAAATCTCTCCAAGTGCTCAGGGAGCAGACAGCAAAGTGAGCAATCACTCATTTCTGCTCCTGTAACTGCTTTTAAATGCCCTGCCAACAAGCTCACAAGAATATTCTCCCCCCCATTTTCTGTGCCAGTGGTTTCTATTCACAGCCAGTGTCTCCTGCTGATGGATTTGCCTGGATCACCAGCCTGGGAAACGAAGAGCCAGGGACTCACAGGGCTGCTACAGCACCTTCTGCTCCCTTCCAGCAGATCCTTTACATCCCTGGATGCTCGACAACCATTGGAATTAAAAACCAACCAACCCACCAAACAAAAAACAAAAAAACCTCACAAAACAAAAAAAATCCCAAAACAAAAACAACAAAAAACCCCCCACAAACAAACAAACAAACAAAAACAAAACAAAAAAACCCCCAAAAAACCCCCAAAAAATACCCTCAAAACCCCCCCAGAAACCAAACCAAAACCAACCAAAAACCCCAAAACCAAACAAACAACCCCCCTCGCAGAAAATTACTCACACTGGACTGGGGAGGCACCCTGTCCTTGAGAAGAAAATAAAAACATACCCCTAGCAGTAGAAAGTCTGTCAAACTGAACCCTTCCACTCAAAATTAAGTGCAGAATTGAATTTTTGGGCTTAAGAAAATTCTCAGGAAAGAGACAAATTCCTGAGCCTCGGCTCCAATCAGACTCCCAGCGCTGCGTGTTGTTTCGGAGGGCCCAGCTGAGTCTCCCTGGGGCAATTGAAGCCCAGCAGCCCCTCAGAAGCTCCATGGATGAGCTCAGTTCTTCCCTGGGGCTCGGGGGTGCGGGCAGCAGGAGCAGGGAGGTCGCTGTGGCCCTGTCCTTGTGCTGGGGGCACACCCTGAGAGCTGTGCCCAGCTCTGCACCCTCCGCTTGGGAAGGACTTGGAGACGCTCAGAGGAGGCAACGGGGCTGGAGAGGGAACACAAACCCTGTGGGGAACCCCTGAGGGAGCTGGGGGTGCTCAGCCTGGAGAAAAGGAGACTCAGGGCTGCCCTCATCACTCTGCACAGCTCCTGAAAGGTGCCTGTGCTCAGCTGGGGCTGGGCTCCTTCTCCAGCAGCACTGACACAACCAGAGCACACAGCCTCCAGCTGCACCAAGGGAAATACAGGTTGGATATAAAGAAAAATTTTTAACTTTTTCCTAATATCCAACCTGTATTTCCCTTGGTGAGAAAGTTCTGGAATGGCTGCCCAGGGTGTGTTTGACAAGCCTGGGTGTGGCACTGGGTGCCAGGGTTTAGCTGAGCTGTTGGGGCTGGGTTGGACTCCATGATCTTGGAGGTCTCTCCCAACCTGGTCATGCTGTGAATTAATCACAGCCCAGGTTAACGAGCAGCTTTTTGGTGAGATAACCCAGCTCCTGTCCCAGATGGCCCAGGGTGAGCAGCCCCAGGCTCATTTCAGCAGGGCTGGTTTCTCCTCTCTTCCCCCAGCTCCTGGGCACAGGGATCCAGGGCATGCCCAGGTTCCTGTGCCCACAGCTGTGCTGCTGAGCCAAGCCAGAGCTCTGGGGCTTGGGCTGTGGGGAAACATGTTAGTTCTGCCCCAAATCCCACCCCATGCACAGCCCAGGCACCAAACGTGGGGAAGGCACATGGAGCAGACACCCAGCATCCCCCTCCTTTCCTCACCTGCAGGCTCCAAGTACCAGGCCCTGTCTGGGTACCAGCACCTCCAGCAGCCCCCACAAGCCACATGGTGGCTCCTAATTCACTTTGGTTTGCTCTTCAGCCCCTGCCTCTCACTCCAAACCCTGCCTGGGGCTGAGGTTTTTGATGAGCTGACTGGGGTCCAGCGTGGAGCTGCTGTCCCTGGGCTGGCGCCAAGGTGGGAGGAGTGGCATGAGACATTGTCCCCCTCCCACACTGCCTGAGCCCCTGAACCCATCACCCTCAACCTGTGGGACAGCCCCACGTGCCCCTGGGTGACAGCACCAGCCCAGTCCTAGCATTTTTGGGAAGTCAAGGCTCATCAGCATCCCCCTTGGGGCTGCTTGGAAGAGCCCCAGCTCCAAGGTGAGGGAAGAAATCTCAGAGATGTTTCTGGGCTCATTGAAGTTAATTAGCTCAAATGATGCCTCTGAAGGGAAATGGTTTTTTATTTTGGGTTCCTGCCAAGCCTGGTTTTCATAAGGCCAGTAAGTGCAAACAGATAGGGCCCTTTCATTGGAAACAGGCAGTGCAGGGTGTAATTAAAGAAGTGTGCCCTGGCATGGCAGGGACCCGTTTTCAATTACTGCTACTGCAAAGGGATTGAGGGGAAATATTTTAAACAGGGCCACTGCAAAAATAGATTTTGTTTGTCATTAGCTTCCAAATAATATTTGACTTCAGGGCTGAAATTCCCACGTGCCAGCTCTGCCCCTGGTGCCACGTTTTCCCCAAGGGCTGGGAGGAGGGTGATCCATAGGGGCAGAGCTCCCTGTGCATGGCCCTATTTCCATTTGGGAAGTGCCCTCCTTTCCCCCCTGCCAATTTTCTCTCTGTGCCAGCCTGGAAGTGCCCAGGGCAGCCTCAGAAGTGAGGAACACCCCGCAAGGGACTTGTTTGGTGCCAGCCTGCCCTTGGGCTGCCCTGGGAACACTTTGCCACTGCCTTGTTTTTGTGCGTGGGGTTTGTTTGGTTTTTTTGTTTTTGTTGTTGTTTTGGTTGGTTTTGTTTTTTGGGTGTTTTTTTTACAAGGAAAGGTGAACAAAAAAATCTCAGAGAGAAATCAGCATTACTGTTCAGCATCTCCTCCCTGCTAGTTTCAACAGAGCCAGCACACACAACAAAATTCATTTTAGGGAAGTAGAGCACCCCTCCTGCCACCATTAGCAGCCTACAATGTGGTTTTTTAAAATTAGGAGAGTCATAACTTTGCCGATTTTTCTGTTCCATTCTTGATAACCACTCTGATTGTAATAAACAGCATCACAGCCCAGGCTCCAAGGCTGATAATTGTGATGGGAAATGTTTTGTTTCATAACAGCAGCTGCAGCCAGCAGAGCACATGAGAACATTTTTAAATTTTTTTTTTTTTTTTT
>NW_005054421.1:1712525-1718060 GCF_000277835.1 Geospiza fortis
GGAACGTTGGAAGATGCTATTTTTAACTGTTCTCCCCCATATTCCTGGTGCTTGGATACGAGATGCACCACTTGGAGGTGGAATGTTTAACCCCATCTGTGCCATGGGCAGAGCCCCAGCCTGGTGGGGTGGCCATGCCCATTGCACACCAAATTCTTTGCTGTCTGTCGCAGACATCTTCTCATGAAAAATCCTTTCCTTAGGATTTTTTCCTCCTGAGAAGCTGAGAGGCCTCAGGAACAAAATGTAAACAATGGTTATCTGCTGCTGTGGAATGCAACAGGTGCATCTGTGATTGGTCTCACGTGGATGTTTCTAATTAATGGCCAATCACAGTCAGCTGGCTCGAACTCTGTCTGAGACACAAACCTTTGTTCATTCCATTCTATTCTTAGCTTAGCTCCTTCTGAGGAGAACCTTTTCTTCTATACTTTTGGTATAGTTTTAATGTAATATATATCATAAAATAATAAATCAAGCCTTCTGAAACATGGAGTCAGCTCCTCGTCTCTTCCCCGATCCAAAAACCCCTGTGAACATGGTCACAGCTGTCCGTCCATCCACAGCTTCACAGACCACCACCACCATCATCATCATCATCATCATCATCATCATCAGGGTGTGCCATGACACCCTGTGTGCCCCAAAATGCACATTTGGTGCTGGGGGAAGAGCAGGGTTTGGTTGGTGAGCACTGCAGACACCCAGAGAGGGGCGTGGGAGCTTGGGCACAGAAAGAGGGGACAGTCAGGGTGGGCACCAGGCCACCAGGCGGGTGTGAGCCCCCCAGGGGTCACCAGTGCATCCCCCCCTCTGTGGGCATCCCTCTGCCCTGCTGGAAGGGTTCCTCCCCTGGGACAGGGAGCAGATCTCTTTGCCACATCCTCCCTGTGGGATGGCAAAGCCCTGTTCAGTGTCCTGGCTCCCATTCCCTACAGCAGCACAGATCCGCCAAAAACCCACAGGGGCAAGGCTGGGGAGGCCCACCAGGAGCTCCAGGCTGGTTTAAGAGCTCCCAGCACAGGCAGCAGAGACTCTGCAAAGCCAACAGCACCAAGACAGGCAGAAATGGCATTTAAGCGCAGAGTTGGTTGAAATTGTGTTCCTGCGTCCAACAAAAACAAATTCTCAATAGGCACGGAGCTAATTGGAGTCACCCAGAGTTACAATTTCCTTTCAGCAGATATTTCACCTCCAGGCTGTCATTTCCACTCAGGCCATGATTAAAACAACAAACCCTGGAGAAGCCACCCTGTCCCCTCCCCAGCAGCAGCTGCTTCTCCTCCACGCAGCCATCCATCACTGGGAAAATGGAGGTGAAATCAGAGACAGATTTTTGCTGTTTATTGTTCCTAGGTGCCATGGTTGGCCAGCTGGCTGTGCCTGGTAAAGCGAGGTTGGCCACAGCTGCAGGCTGAGGAGGGAGAAGTCACCCTGGGCTGCAGGGGATGCACCAGTGCTGCACCAGGACCTTCACCTCTGGCCTCTTGTGGCAGGCAATGGCATTGGAAGGATTCCCCCATTTACCTCTGAAAATCTCCTTGGACATCTGCGTTCCATCAGTGAAGCCCCACCTTGACCAATGGTTTGCAAAGGGAAAGGAAAGAAAGGGGGAAAAAAGGAAAAGGAAAGAAAGGGGAAAAAAAGGAAAAGGAAAAAAAGGGAAAAAAGGGAAAAAAGGAAAAAGGGGGAAAAAAGGAAAAAGGGAAAAAAAGGGAAAAAGGGAATAAAGGGGGAAAAGGGGGGAAAAAAGGGAAAAAAGGGAAAAAAGGGAAAAAAGAAAAAAGGGAAAAAGGAGAAAAAAGGGAAAAAGAGGGGAAAGGGGGAAAAAGGAAAAAGGGAAAAAAGGGAAAAAAGGAATAAAGGGGGAAAAGGGGGAAAAAAGGGAAAAAGGGAAAAAAAGGGAAAAAAGGGAAAAAAGAAAAAAGGGAAAAAGGAGAAAAAAGGGAAAAAAGGGGAAAAGGGGGAAAAGGGGAAAAAGGAAAAAAAGGGGAAAAAGGAAAAAAAAGGAAAAAAGGAAAAAAGGGGGAAAAAGGGGAAAAGGGGGAAAAAGGGAAAAAAGGGAATAAAAGGGAAAAAAGGGGGAAAAAGGGAAAAAAGGAAAAAAGGGGAAAAAAGGAAAAAAAGGAAAAAAGGGGAAAAGGAAAAAAAAGGAAAAAAGGGAAAAAAAGGGGAAAAGGGAAAAAGGGGGAAAAAGGGAAAAAAAGGAAAAAAGGAAAAAAGGGGGAAAAAGGGAAAAAAGGGGAAAAAGGGGGAAAAAAGGGGAAAAAAGGAAAAAAGGGAAAAAGGAAAAAAAAAGGAAAAAAGGGAAAAAAAGGGGAAAAGGGAAAAAGGGGGGAAAAGGGAAAAAAAGGAAAAAAGGAAAAAAGGGGGGAAAAGGGAAAAAGGGGGAAAAAGGGGGAAAGGGGGGAAAAGGAAAAAAGAAAAAATGAAAAAAAGGAAAAAAGGGGAAAAAGGGGAAAAAAGGGGAAAAAGGAATAAAAGGGAAAAAAGGGGGAAAAAGGGAAAAAAGGAAAAAAAGGAAAAAAGAAAAAAAAGGGGAAAAGGGGAAAAGGAAAAAAAAGGAAAAAAGGGAAAAAAAGGAAAAAAAGGAAAAAAGGGGAAAAAGGGGAAAAGGGGGAAAAAGGACAAAAGGGGGGAAAAGGGAAAAAAGGAAAAAAGGGGAAAAAGGAAAAAAAGGGGAAAAGGAAAAAAAAGGAAAAAAGGGGGAAAAGGGGGAAAAATGAAAAAAAAGAAAAAAGAAAAAAAAAAAAGAAAAACAAAAGGAAGTATCATAGTATCATGCATTGCCAGAAGAAGCAGTTAGCACATTCACCATGGTTCCTGTGCTTTGGGACAGCCCATCCTCCTGGGATTCTGCTCTTCCCACCCTGAGTTTCAGCCTGGACAGCACTGGGAGGTCACCATGGCCATGCAAGAGCCATGGGCACGGAGCAGGGCCATGGGCTGTGCTGGGATTTGCCAAGCTGTGCTGTCCGTGCACTCCATTGCTGTGCAGATCCATCCCCTGGGCTGCCCCAGGCTCCCTGGGCACTCACAGGAGGCACCAGGACTGCCCCACAAGAGAGAAAACAGCCCAGGTCCTGCCAAGCTCAGGAGCCCTCACTGGGGGCACAGACATCACTGAAATACAACAATTTTCTTGGGGTGTTTTTGCTCCAAAAGCTCAACATGCTCTGCTTCAGCAAGGCTTCAAAACCTACAGTGTCAGCTCTTCTGCCATGCCTGTGCATATTTGCATTTTCCTTGCAGTATTTTCAGAGATTCCCACTCCCCAGCCTGATTTGGGACCGAGTCAAATATGTAAATCTTGGAAGCTGCCACAGGAAAGGAAACTCCATTTTTCAAGCAGCTTCAGATACAGCCTTCAGCCACAGCAACAAATCATCTGCCAGCCTGGGGAGCTGTACTGAGCGCTCAGATAAGGGCTCAGAACGTGGTCCAGGAGGTCTTTGTGCTGCAGCCAGTCTGGGGAGGTGCTGCTGGACAAAGGATGGGCTGGATATTCCCACGGGATGCTGGTGGGAGGCAGCAGAGGAGGGGGCAGTGGCTGAGCTCCCTGGCTCCTTGTCCCAGCCAGATGAGCAGAGAGCTCAGCTCTCCTCCAAGAGATCCCCTGAGGGTGCTGGCTCTCCAGGACTCACATCTCTTTGCTGAGGCAAGGGAGGAGCTGATGGGGAAATGGTTCAGCCCCCAGGTGTGGAGCAGGGCGAGCCCCAGCTCAGCCACACCAACGCAGGGGCAGCTGAGGAGTGCCCAGCACAGCTGGCACGGACGCAGAGCGCATTTCCTGCACTGCTGCAGCAGCTGGGCACAGCTGGGGGGGCAGCCCTACAAACTCTGGGGTGCAGTCCCAAACTGGGGGTGCAGTCACCTCCTGCCAGTGTGGGGTGGATCTCATGCCTTGTGCAGGCTGAGTCAGAACAGAAGCTGGACAGAGCTAAAGAATAAAGCAGGGATTTATTAAAGGCCTCCATGGGTCCACCTTGGGCAGCACAAGAGCTCAGCCAGGGCTGCACCCAAAATGAACCAAAATGGTCACAAAAAATGGACCCCCAGTCATGGGGTCTGATTCTTTTATAAGTTCTGCTCCATTTGCGTATTGGAGTTCATTGTCCAATTCCAGCTCCAGCCCATGCAGTCCCATCCTGCTTGTTTTTCTCTCTCCAGCCCACGGTGTTTGTGCTCTTGGGCTGAGATTTGGATCATTTGTCCTTGGTGCCCAGCTAGAGCAGGAATTGTTTTGTCTCCCTGCTCTGTGCACAGAGCTCACCATCCCCTGATATGAAGCCCAGACCCACCCACTAAAGCAGCACAGAATCTGAAAAATAGAAAAGGTAAAATGAGGCATCATTTCCCCCCTGGCTCCTCTCCTGGTTGAACACCCTGCTCTGTGCTGAGCTTCCCAGACAGGACAGCTGCCCCCTGAGCTCCTCCTCTGGGGACTGAGAACCCCCCTCATCCTTGAGGAAGGCTCCCCACCTCCTCTGCTCCTTGGGGGTGGCTGTGGAGAGCATCATCTCTTCCCACAGCAGCTTTTTGGGCAGTGGCACTGAGCCCATCTGAGGCCACTGAAATGTGGAGCTGGTGATGTCCCAGGGTGGGTTTATGGAGCTGGTGATGCCACAGGATGGGTTTATGGTGCTGGTGATGCCCCAGGGTGGGTTTATGGTGCTGGTGATGTCCCAGGATGGGTTTATGGACTGGCTGATTTAGCAGCTCCCATTTGAAAGGAGGGCTTCGATGCCCCAGGATGGGTTTATGGAGTTTGGTGATGCCCCAGGATGGGTTTATGGAGCTGGTGATGCCCCAGGATGGGTTTGTGGAGCTGGTGATGTCCCAGGATGGGTTTATGGCCTGGCTGATTTAGCAGCTCCCATTTGAAAGGAGGGCTTCACCTGGCCCTGCTCTGAAACCACCTCTGGGCTGTGGCACAACATCTGGCACAGCTGGGGCAGGCAGAGGCAGGAGGCAAAGGGAAATGGTGTCTGTGCAGCCTGCAGGGGCTGCAGCCAGGCTGAGCAGCATTTGGCCAGGACGCTGGAAAGAGCAACTCTGAGCTTAAAAAGTGATTTAAAAGAAAATGATGAGGCATCCTAAGGGGCTGGCTGCTGTTTGTCACCCTCCAGGCTGCTGTGAACTGCCACAGCCCGTGTCCCTGCCGTGGCACAGAGATGTCCATCCCTGCCCCACCAAAGGCACTTCAGCTTTGATTTCACAGCTGGAGACCTTGGGGCCCATCCCAGCGGGGCCCTCGGGACCCCACGGTGGGCACAAGGCACAGCCATGTCCCAGCCCCACCTGGGAGGGGCCACTCCTTTCCATGGCCTTTCCATGGCATCTCCATGGCATTTCCATGACCTTTCCATGTCCTTTCCACGTCCTTTCCATGTCCTTTCCATGGCATTTCCATGACCTTTCCATGTCCTTTCCATGGCATCTCCATGGCATTTCCATGACCTTTCCATGTCCTTTCCATGGCATCTCCATGGCATTTCCATGACCTTTCCATGTCCTTTCCATGGCATTTCCATG
>NW_005054421.1:1718297-1734086 GCF_000277835.1 Geospiza fortis
CCTTTCCATGGCATTTCCATGTCCTTTCCATGTCCTTTCCATGACCTTTCCATGGCATTTCCATGACCTTTCCATGGCATTTCCTTTTCTTTTCCATGGCATTTCCATGTCCTTTCCATGACCTTTCCATGGCATTTCAGAGCCAGCACCTGGCTCTTGGTTGATCCCCAGATGTCAGGAGCCAGGACACCCCTCTGTTTGTCCTGAGCAGCCCAGACCCTGCCAGGGGGCTCAGAGACCCTGGCACAGAGCCCAAGATGCCCCTGTGGGTTTGATTATGACCCGTGGAGCAAATTACCAACCTTGGATGAAGATCAGCAAGCCACAACAGTTTAGGTAGAATATTAGTGAAGTTATCATGGGGTGGAAAAGTAGATTTTGGGGTTTTCAGAATGGGGGTTCAGGGGGCAAGATGGAGGGATCTGTGCATGTCCAGCCTTTCTCCTTCTTCTTCTTCTTGGCCTCCATCTTCTGCTGTGATGTTGGCACTTTTAGATTGGTCTAGAGTAGGAGCTCACTGTCTAACACAGGTGATAGGTATTGGAAAGTAATTGTAAATATTGTACATGCAGTTTTTAGTATAAAGACATAACACTGCCCCAGGGCAGGCAGAGTGGCTGGGACTGTCCTGCTGAGCTGACCTCGGCAGGGCAGGAGGAAATTTTCATAGATAAGATACAATAAACAACCTTGAGACTGAGAAATTAAAAGCTCTGACTCCTTCTTCAAGCGCCGGGCTGGGAAAAGAGAAAGAGACTTTCTGACCCATCTCGGGGTCACTGTGAGCAGCAGAGACCCCGACACCCAGCTCTGCCAGAGCTCTCCCACCCAGAGCACTCTGATCCCTGCAGCCATCAGGGCCTTGGCAGAAGGTTTGGATGCAGCACACGGTCCCAAAAGTCACCGCTGGCCTGCCTGCCTTCCCTCACAGAGCAATTTCTTTTGCAAGACCTCATTTTTGGTGCACTCTGCACCTGTTGAACATCTGCTGGAAGGACACACGGGGCCCTCCTGGCTTGTGGAAGGACCTGGGCTTTCTCCACTCCTCCTGTTCTCCTGAATTTTGCTGCTTCAGGTGATTTCATGCCACCTGATGCACAGGCAGAGACACAGAGTGAGCCACCCGTGCCACAGCTGGCTGAACTGTCAGGGGGACAAGGTGACAAATCAGAGGTGTCCCAAGCAGCTGAGGGGCACCAAAACAACTGGTTGGAAAGCTGGGGAAGACAAGGAGAGCCCAGGAGCAGTGCTGAGCCCAAATCCAGGCTGCAGAGACCCCAACAAGCTGCTGGGCACTGCCCCTGCTCACCTGGGGTCTCAGTGGAGGGGCAGGAAGGGGAAGGGTGAACCCCAAAGCCCCTGTGGGCAAACCTGTGATGGTGCTCACAGGGGTTTTTGGTTGACGGAAGAGAGAGGATGTGACTCCATGTTTCAGAAGGCTGATTTATTATTTTATGATATATATTATATTAAAACTATACTAAAAGAATAGAAGAAAGGATTTCATCAGAAGGCTAGCTAAGAATAGAATAGGAAAGAATGATAACAAGGGTTTGTGGCTCAGACTCTCTGTCCAAGCCAGCTGACTGTGATTGGCCATTAATTAGAAACAACCAACATGGACCAATCACAGATGCACTTGTTCCATTCCACAGCAGCAGATAATCATTGTTTACATTTTGTTCCTGAGGCCTCTCAGCTTCTCAGGACGAAAAAACCCTAAGGAAAAGATTTTCCATAAGAGATGTCTGTGACACAAACCCTCACTCATGGGGACACTTTGCTGTCCCTGAGGGCGAGCAGGGGCTGTGGCTCTGCTCTGAAGCAGGACCAGGTCCGTGGTGGGAGCACCACAGCGTGCAGTGTGTGTCCAGGAGACATCTGCAGGGAGAGGGGCACAGCTGCCACCCCTGCCTGGGCCACAGCTCCCGGGGATCCTGCTGGAAAACCCAACCCAAACTGAGAGCTGGAGCCATCAGGTGAGAGCCACAGCACAGCTGGGCCAGGCCAGGCAATGGACACCTGCCCAGATGTGGCTGAGAGGAGCTGGCTGCAGGTCTGCATGGACACCCAGGCTTGTTTCAACTCTCTCCAAACCACTCCAGCCTCTAAATCAACTTGGAAGTGATGCTATTTACAAGCTTACTTCTTTTGGCAAACAAGAAATAATAAGCAAGAGGGTGATATTGTTATTATTTCAGATTCAGAGGAGGGAATAATCAGCTTTCCAAGGAATGCAAGCTTGGCTGAGTGCTGAGGGCCTTGCAGAGATACCCATCTGCCCTTAATCCCAGGGCTCTCTCTGGGGCCTGCCCTGCTGAAATTTACCTGTCCAGGGAGGCTCAGAAGGCAGATCAGCAGGGAAATAGGATGCCAAGCCAGACACAGCTTCCAAACAGTTGGCTCAAACCTGAACTCATCATTCAGTGCCGAAGAGGGGAAGCTGCAGAAGCCCCTCCAGCATCTCCCCCCAGCCCAGCTCACCAGCTCCAGCCCAGCTCCACATCTTCAGCAGACAAACCCAGACGTGGCAGCTCATAGAAAGGATTGAGGAGTCTCTTCCCCCTTTTATTGAAAATGATCATTTCTATTCTAGTGCAAACACTGTACATTTTACATCACAAAGCAAGAGATCATTTACAGGATATGCTCCCATCTGGAAATCCTGTGCCATGTCAATCACCCATCCCTGCCATGCACAAAATTCCCACTTGGAGGGAACCAGTCACCTATTTCTCTGCTGGGAGAGGGGGAGCCTGAGAAAACAGTGCTCCTACAGAGCAGGCAAGAGGGAAATGCTTTAAAACATATTTTCTGCCCTGAATGGTACCCAAACCTAATGAAACCATGGTAACCATGGCAACTTCCCGGAGCTACAACTGGAAATCTGCTGAAACCCCGGAGAACTCCACTCTTTGAGGATAAGGCCCTTGATTTGCACATATATTTACACGGTTTAATAAAATACAGATCAAACACAGGCAATTCTAAACTTTCACTCTGGCTTGATTGACGAGGGGTCGCCGTCTTCGGCCTGAGGTCATCAGCAATGAACAAACCAACACCAGAAGCTGTCTGCTCACCCAGCTGGACTTTGGGCAGTAAATCCATGTAAACAAAGCAACATTGGGGATGTAAAGGTCTTACCTGAACAGCCAACAGCCCAGGCAGCTGTGCTGGCACCCCTGGCCAAGCAGCCCCACCCAAGGCAAGACCCAGCTCAGACTGGAGGTGCAGAAGCTCCCACAGCCTCCCATGCCAGGCAATCCAGATAAAGCAAGGAGGCTGAACAAGGCTTGGCACAGGGATTTGGGAGCCCCTTGATGTGCCCATCCCAGCGTGGGGATGGAGATCTCAGCCCATGGCTGGGTCATGGAGCACCGGGAGCTCCAAGCTCCCTTGATACCCTCAGAAAGTGCTGTCCTTACACAGACAACAACAAAAGCTGCTCAGGGTGGTTCTTCTACTGCAGGAAAGCTGAGCAAAGCCTGGGGGAAAGCCACAGGCCAGAGAGATACTGAAAGCTGCAAAGGAAAGAGCTGAAACTCCAGGGTGAGCTGTCAGGCCAGCCCAGGGGAATCCAGCCAGGATCCACTGCTGGGATGGGCTCTGGAGGAGGCAGCAGGGCAGGGGGGTGGAGAGCACCAGCTCAAGGTACTCAGCACCCACGTCAGCCTCTGGCTGGTGTTACTCAGAGGCACTGGGTCCTTTCTGACCAATTCTCCTGTGTGTTTGTGTGGGCACGGGAAGCAGGAGTGAGTTTCTAAGTGCAGCCTGAGATTTCCAACATGATCACTTGGCTCTAGGAGCTGGACCTGCCCTGTGCAGGACAGAAATATTCTGGTTTACACAGGTGAGGTTCTCCAAACAAAGGGATCAAACAGAATGTGATGGATTTCTCAAAGCACAGCACTCACCCTGCCTTCCTTTCCCTGGTTCCGCCTGTGACTTTCAGCTTTTTGTCCTGATCAAAATTAGGGGTTTTTTCCTCAAAAATACCCCCATAGGGAGGGAAAAAAAAATCCAGCAGCAATGCACACAATCACAGGCACTCCACTTTGGATTTGGGGCTTTTCCCCTTGTGCTAGCTCAAATACTTTGGCTGGATTTCCATTCATCCTCTGCCAGTTTAATTTTCACCTACACTTTAAAGAGATTTGTTCCTCCTTTCCTGCAACATTCTGCTTTAGACTATCAGAGCCTCTGTCAGACATCTCCACATGCCCAGTGTGTCTGCAGCAGACACCAGGCTGGAGATCCAGGCCACTCTGGTATTTCTCATGGCTGAGCTCCATTCTCCTTCCCTGATGGTGCAGCCTGGGCCATGGAGCAGCTCTGCTGCCTTCAGTGGGGCCGTTCCATGGCCTTGCCCATCTCAGCTTGGACACAAGGGCTGCTTGTCACAAATCAGCCCCTCCTCCCCCAAACATGAGAGGCAGCATCACCAGCAGTGAGGAAGATCCTGATTTCCTCAGGATGTTTGTGTGGATGAAATGCCTTCTGGGCTGCATCTCCTCTACTCTTCGTGGAGATAAATTAATTAGCTGCTAATTAGGTCTCCAGAGCCCAGAGGGAGGAGAGCAGGCAGGGGAAATGGTTAAGGTTATGGGACAAGCCTTACTGAGCATGTTAAGGGATCTCTGGTGGGATGCTCCCTGCTGAGACATCACTTGTGCCCAGAGGGATTTCCCTGGGGTATCCCAAAAGCCACATGAACCAGCAGAGGAGACCCTTGTTGTGTTCTGTGCAGCTGCCCATGGGGAAAACCTGCAAAAAGGAGAGTGACTCCCTCCAGCACCACTTCTTCGGGGTTCCTCATGGAAACTCTCACGAGCTGCCTTTCCCAGAGCTCTGCCAAGGCTGAGAGAGGCTGTGGCTGGAATTTCAATGCACAGCTCCACCTGGATGCAGCACAAACATCCTGAACGTTTTCAACGGGTTTTATTTTGTTTAATAAAAAACACCAACCAAGCTTGCATGTATTATCTTATATATATAAATATATACAGTATATATAAAACAAATGCATCTGGACAATGCCTTTCCCTGTGGCACAAACTGTAAGGCATAGGAAGGAGTGTCCTGACAGTCCTGATCTTGGCACTACAGAGAGATCCCCCTGCTCACACACCCACGTTGGCTTTGCTCTCTTCTTTGGCTTTTTGAGGCAGCAGTGCAGGGAATACTCAGCAAAGCAATGGAGCTCTGCAGAGCCCAGGGAGGTTTTCCAGGCAGCTCAGCCTGCAGGAATCCATCTTGCTGCACTAAATGGGCTTCTGGCAGGCTGAGAGGAACGTGCTGCCTCTGTGGCACAAGGGGCTGGAGGGACGAGGGTGGGGTGGGTATAATGGAAATCGGTGACCAAACAAATTCTTCTTCTTCTAGGGTGAGCTGGGGCAGCGGGGAGATGAGCAAGCTTTGGATCTCAGCGTGCTGGGGCTGGGACTGCTCCGTGGGCTGACACTGGCAGAGGTTTCTTTTAGCAGTCCCTCACAAAAATGGAAACCAGCAAGGGTGAGACTGTCCTTTACTGAAGAAGCTCGCAGTATATTGAGCAGAAGCAATAAACCCGACGATAACAAGAAAATAAAAAATGGTGGCATTATCCCAAAAGGAAGGAGGAACCTGATCACTCACAGGTTCTGTTTGCTCCCTGTGTTCAGTTCTGGGTGAGGGTTGGCTTTTTTTCCTTTTCTTTTTTTTCTTTTTTTTTTCTCTTTTATTTTTATGGCGTTTTTTGTTGTTGTTGTTGCTGTTGTTCTATTTTCTTTTATTTTTTCTTTCAGCACAGACAAGTTGCAAAGCAGGACAGGTGCTGTTGTGTCTTCTCCTTCTGCAAGGCAGCTGCCCCCAGCTGTTAATTGACTGTGGGCACCTGATTCCTCTGTAAACTATATTCCTTTGCCTTCAGTCTCAGGTTGGCAATACTGTTGGCCATGTTCATGCCCTGTGCTGGGCTGGCGTTGGTACACGTGGCAGAGTAGGTGGCCATGGCACTGAGGGATGGAAAGAGAAACATCACGTCAGACGTGGCCTCCAAACCACAGCAGAGCCTAAATCCTGTTTTTTTCCATACCTGTGGGATGTAATCCTGCTGTGGTGTCAGCAGGGAATTACCACTCCCCTTTATTGAGCAGATCTTTCCGCTGCTCTTCACTCACCCAGCACCAAAGCTGGTTGAAGTCAATGGGAAAAATTTCCACTTCCTATTTTCTAACCCAAAAAAAGGTTTGCAATGAGGTCAGCCTGCCAGTTAGACCATTGTCCTTAAAAGTATTCCCAGGGGAAGCAGTGTCTTTTTGATGAGACCAATTGCTGGTTTTACAGCCTGTGAAATCACGTCACTTCTGAAACACATGTTACATTAAAGCAACACTCTGGGAAAAACCCCTTTCAACAATTGGGATGTTTTCTTGTTTCAGCCTTTTGGAATGAAAATTTCCACATTTTTTCCCCCCTCAAAACTTCAGCTGATTATAAAGAGCATGTCCTAAAGGCTGAAGGAAAAAACCCAAAACATAAACCACTTTTTCTCCCTTCAAACTGCGACTTTATTCATGAAAAACATCACTTCTGACAGCAGAGCCTGAACAAAGATCTCCAACTCCTTTCTTATCCTACCAAAAAATCTGCAAAGCTGCTTTCCAGACCACTGGAAAACTTGTTTAATCCATGTGTCCCTTGGGTTTCTGTGAAAAGCAGCTCCCCCTGCCAACTCCCCAAAACCCCAAAGCTGCTGCATTTCCTTTGCATGGCCCACGGATCACAACCAGTTGAGAAGCACCACATGAAGTGGAGGTGCCCATTTAACACAGGATGCTCAGGAGGAACCCCCAAATGCTCTGCTGGAGGCCAGCTCAGCTCTGCTGCTGACCTTTCCCATCTGCCTGCCCTGTTGGTCACAGCTGAGGCTCTGGGAAATGCTCTGCTCCATCCACACACCAAACCACCAAGATGGGCTGGGATTTTTTTTGCCTTTTCGTCTTTTCCTTTATCTGATTTTATTTTATTTTATTTTATTTTATTTTATTTTATTTTTTATGTTATTTTATTTTTTAAATCGTTCCAGCACTGATCTCCACCACTGGAAATGCAACCAGCAAATCTCCCTTGCAGGCACAGGGGCACTGCTGCACAGACCCAGGCTGGAGCTGTGCCTGCTCACCCCGAGGTGCTGCTGGTATTTCTGACCTCCTAGAAGGTCAGAAAGCATTTCTGGAGTATTCCAGGAGTATTTCTGACCTTCTGGGAGGTTATCTGCCAGGAGTTTATCTGCCACCCAGTGCTGTGTGAATCCTCGGTCTGCAGGAGATCCAGAGCAGGGAATATCTGCATTTCACCAGCATCCAGAACATGTGGATGTGCTGTTTCTGGAGCTCTTCTGAACCAGCTGCTCCCCCTCATTCCCTCTCCATGGCTGGGCTGGTTGCTCTCCTCACCCCCAAGTGCTGCCTGCAGGAAGGTGCAAAGCTCCACAAGGTCTCCAGTTAATCCCCCATGCCCATCTGCTTCCACAGGGTGCACCTCTCCCATGTTTCAGAGCTGGAAGAAATGTGGAGACCTTCAAGGGCACCCTAAACTGGATAAAATAGGAGTTTCCAGTCAGGGCTGCAAACTGTCCCCATTCTAAACCAGTTTGTCGGCCAAGTCTGGGCTGAAACTCCAGGGAGCCTCTGGGAGCTCCCCAGAGGTACGGGGAAGGTGGTTTCAGTTACTGATGCCAAGTGAAATCCCTGCTAAACCAACAATCTCTAGAAGTGCTTCCTTTCATCAGGTTACTCCAGCAGGAGCAGTGCACAAGAAGGCTGTGTCCAAGCACCAGAACAGCCTGAGGGCTGCTCCAGAGACTCTCCAGGGTCTAACAAGGATTGAAGTCACCCTGCTGCCCCCTCCCTCCACCCCATTCAGGCAGAGAAAAATCTCCTTCCTCCACTGAGCTGTCTGCTTTCATGAAACACAGAGGAGCATCATGTTTCTGAGGCCTAAAATCCTTCAAATACGGTTTTCAGTGGCCCGTGGAGCCAAAGGTTGCTGGAGTGGGAAGTGTGGGCTGCCAGTCTTGTTTTCTTAGGAACCTAGGCTAAAAAATGCCTAAGTAAAACATTTCTCAACTTCAAAAAAGAAAAAAGCATAGTATCCACTTGGCTGTCTGTGAGACAGAGATCTGCAAATAGCTTTGGTTGACCTGTGGCCGAGTGTATTTGGAGAACAAACACAGGGACTGAAAACTTTTCCCAGATCTGAGAGGGAAACCAGCCCTGGCCACGCTGCTCTGGGCCCTCCCCAAGAGTGGCTGCTGATCAGGGGCTGCTCCAGCACTGCTGGGAAGATGGGGAGGGGGCAGGGGGCCATGCAAACACTCCACATGGCTGCAGGGTTTCACTGTTCGAATATCTGCACGACCTTACTGCAAAGCTTTAATGGGGCTGAGACCCTTTCAGATGAGTGTGATTGCCAAGAGAGGAGCAGAAGGATCAGAAACCCAGGGGAGCACGGAGTGTCTGAGGGTCCTGGGCACCCCAGAGTGTGCAAAGCAGCTGCTCTGCTCCTCTGCCAGTGCAGGGCAGTGGGAGGGTGCCACTGCAGCCTGCTCTGAGGTGGAAGCTGCAAATAAACGCCTCTGCTGAAACATCTTGGCTGCAGACAAGACAAGGGGAAGGTGTGTCTGCATCCTGGATGGGCACAGCCTGGAGCTGAGGGGCTGGAAAACCATCCCTATGGCTGGAAACCCATCCCCGAGGCTGGAAAATCACCCCTGAGGCTGGAAACCCATCCCTATGGCTGGAAAACCATCCGAGGCTGGAAACCCATCCCTAAGGCTGGAAAACCATCCCTAAGGCTGGAAAACCAACCCTAAGGCTGGAAAACCATCCCTGAGGCTGGAAACCCATCCCTAAGGCTGGAAAACCATCCCTACGGCTGGAAAACCACCCCTAAGGCTGGAAAACCACCCTAAGGCTGGAAACCATCCCCGAGGCTGTCCCTTCTTCCCTGTTCTCATTAGCACATTCCAGATGCTGCAGGTGACCTCAGACAGCCCTTCCCATGTGCCCTTGGGAGTTACCTTTGCAGGGGCTTCTCCTAGCAGTGATTATGAATCTCCTGGGTGCCCCTTTGCAGGGGCTTCTCCCAGCAGTGATTATTAATCTCCTAGTTTAGGTTCTCCTAGCAGTGATTATGAATTCCCTAGTTGATGTTCTCCTAGCAGTGATTATGGATCTCCTAGTTCAGGTTCTCCCAGCAGTGATTATGAATCTCCTGGTTTATGTTCTCCTAGCAGTGACTATGGATCTCCTAGTTCATGTTCTCCCAGCAGTGATTATGGATCTCCTAGTTTAGGTTCTCACAGCAGTGACTATGAATCTCCTGGTTTATGTTCTCCTAGCAGTGATTATGAAGCCCCCTGTGTAAACATTATCTCAAGGAAGGATGATCTCTTTTTAAAAGTGTGAGAGGTGGAGATAAGCCATGAGCATTGAGTAGGGATCTGGTACTGTGACCAGTGCAGCCCCACTGGGCTGGGGAAGGAACTCACTCCCTTCCCTTCCCTGATCTCACCTCCCCAGAATGCTACAGCAAGGAACACTGCACAGGGGGAAAGCCTTAATCCATAAAAGAGGGATTTTGACAGCCAGGAGTCACCAAAAAAAACCCCAAAAGATAATGGCCATTCCTAAGGTGAAGCTGGTGGCCACCAAGAGCATCCTTTTCCATATCTGCAGTGGGTGGGTCTATGACTTGTTCTGGACACACAGGGTGGATGAGGAGGACCCCCCAGACCTGAAGCAACAAGCAGGAAGACCAGACCATGTGTTTGCAGTTCTTGCTATGCAAACAATGCTTGGAGCAAAAAGAGGGTCAAGGTGACCCAGCAAGAGAGGTCCTGAGCACGGTGTGGCTCCTGGAGGGCAGTGGGAAGCTGGCAGTGACCAGGCCAGATGAACAGGAAGAAATCCAGCCAAAGGCTTCATGGTCCTGACCAACAATGAAGCCACTGTGCTAAAAACCACCCTCCAACCTCCTTTTTAACCCAGCTGGCTCCCCACAAACCAACACATCCTGTGGAGCTCGTGTCCACACCCAGCTCCTGCAGAGCCAGCAGTGGCACAGAGAGGACAGGCAGCACTGTGATGTGCACACACATCCCAGACCCTCTGAAGCTGGGCTTGCCACATCCCTGCTCCCTTCCTGCCATCCCCTGAGCAGCACTGAGCACAGGGGATGGACACTGAGCACCAGTCTGTCACCTGGCCCTTCCTGCAGGCTGACCACAGTGCAGTGTTCACACACACCCTTGTGCTCAGGCAATGAAAGGATCTGCTCACCTGCCCGGTGCTGAGAGCTCCACGGGGATGGAGTGAGCTCCCAGCCCTTGCTGCCATCCCCAGCAGAGGGACAGCCACAGAACTCCCTCTTCTGGCCACTGAGTGCTGGCTGAGCCTCCCCAAGTGCTCTGAGCCCCCTTTCCCTGGATCTGTGTCCCATGGAAAGGTTTCCTCCTTGCTATAAACCCAATGCACTGGGGAAAACCTTCTGTTTCCATGCATTTCTAACTAAGCCTCTCTAGAAACTCCCTGAATTGCAGAGAGAGACCCCCAGAAGCTGCCAGAAAGACACAACAACACCGAGCTGGGACCACACTGCAAAACTGGCAATGAGATGGTGTCACTGTCATATTTTCTGAAAAATTCCTTCACCCAGGATTTTCCCCTGGGAAGCTGAGAAGCCTCAGATAAAAAGGAAAACAATAATTATCTGATTTGCTTCTCCTGTGTTTTGCTCTTTTGGAATGTGTTTGGACATTGTTTACCAACAGGTGATTGTTTCATTGGTTTCATGTGAATTGTTGTGACTTATTGGCCAATGAGGGTCCAGCTGTATCAGGGCTCTGGAAAGAATCACGACTTTTCGTTATTATCTTTTAGCCTCCTGTAAGTATCCTTTCTGTATTCTTTAGTATAGTTTAGTTTAGTATTCTTTAATATAATATAGACCATAAAATAAAAAATTAGCCTTCTGAGAACATGGAGTCAGATTCATCATCCCTTCCTACATCTGGGGGCAACCCAAATACAGTAAGATGGGGTGGGAACAGGTGAGGAGAACCAGTGGGATGGTCAGGCTGCTGTATCCTCCAGGTGTGGGTGCATCAGAGCTGTCTGAGGGCGCTTTTGGGGTGGTGCAGTGGCGTCACTCAGTCAGTCAGTCAGTCTGTCAGTCAGTCAGTCACTCACCTACTCCCTCCCTCCCTCGGTACCCGTGTCCCTCCCTCACCTGTAGGGCGAGGCGGTGCCCCAGGACAGGTAGTCGGTGGCCCTGGGGGCGGGCCGGGGTACGATGGGCTGCTCCACGGCCGCCACGTCCCCGGAGTAGGATTTGAGCAGCGAGGCGTTCTTGCTGGCCAGCATGGCGCGCTCGTTCCGGCGGAACTTGGCTCTCCTGTTCTGGAACCACACCTGCAGGGGGACAGCACAGGGCCACCAAACATCACATCTGCTCTGCCACTGGCCACGTCTCCATGGGAGCCCATCCCCAAAGCTGGCTGCTTCCCAGGCTGGCCCTGGGAACACTAAGGGTGGGATAATCCTGCTGCTGCTCTGACCAAGCCCTCAGGCGAGGGGCTGGCTCAGGGACACGAGTGTGTCCAATGCAGATGGCTGTGGCAGTCATATTTTCTGGAAAATCTCTGCCCAGGATTTCTCTCCTGGGAAGCTGAGAAGCCTCAGAGAAAAAAAGAAAACAATATTATCTCATTCGTTGCCCCTGTGTTTTGCTGCTTTGGAATGTGGTTGGAGATTGTTTATCCAACAGGTGGTTGTTTGATTGGTTTCATGTGAATTGTTTTGACTTATTGGCCAATTATGGTCAGGCTGTGTCGGGGCTCTGGAAAGAGTCACAAGTCTTTTAATATCTTTTAGCCTTCTGTAAGTGTCCTTTCTGTATTCTTTAGTATAGTTTTAGTATAGAATTCTTTAATATAATGTAGTATTTTAAAATAATCAATTAGCCTTCTAAGAACATGGAGTCAGGTTTATCATTCCTCCTTTTGTCTGGGAACCCCACAAATACAAGAGATGGCAGCAAGGCCTGGCAGTGCTGTCCAACACACAGTGATCCACGGTCTGCTTTCACCTGCAGAAGGTGCAGGCCTGCAAGCTGAGAGCTCAAGGTAACATCAGCAGCCTGAGCATCCAACAGCTTGGCCATATGGACACATCTGGGTGGGCAGGTGGTGAATGGGGCGCAGGTCAGGCCTGGCAGTGTCCCTCAATGCATGGTGGAGCCAGGAGCTTGGTGACCCTGGTGTGCCACACAGACAGACCCCAAGGATTTCTGCTGCCTTGCTGGAGTGGCCTGATGATCCCCCAGGTGAGGTGTGCCTGGGTGGGAATTACCTGAATCATGGGATTACCTGAACTCTGGCTTCAGTGAGGTTGACTCTGCGTGCAAGGTCCTCCCGTACGAAGGCATCGGGGTAGTGAGTCCTCTCAAAGACCCTCTCTAGTGCCTGCAGCTGGCTGCTGTTGAAGGTAGTCCTGTTCCTCCTCTGCTTTCTTTTCTTCTTCTCTTCTGAGTTCAGCTGATCATCTACGAGAGACAATTGGGGATGGGAAAAGTGAGAAAGCCACGAGCCCACAGCCACAGGGTGAATGACCTCAGTGGTTTACAGAGGGAAAGGGCTTAGGAAGGGGCTTGCACAATTTTAATACATTAACCATGCTGGGTTAGTCCCCACATGAAGAGGAGGTGGAAAGTGCACCGATCCCAAGCATTTATTTTTCAATTCCGCTGTGTAAGACTTGTGCCAGATCTCTTAAGCTACCCCAGCTCTCAGCTTCCTTATCTCTAAAAAGCAGCAAAAAAAGCCCAAAATGCTTCCCCCCATTCCTCACAATCCCAGAATCTTTTCTGACAGCAAAGAATCACAAAGCCCTGTTCTCTCTGCTTCAGATTTCCAAGGACTGCTCTGACTGGGACGTAACAGAACTCTCTGGGATAAGAGCACACTCTTGGACACTGCTAGTGAGGAGCAGCTGTGCCCTCTGCAGCATCCTCTTTGCGTTGCTGAGCCCAGCAAGGTGTTGAACAACCACCCACAAGGGCATGTATTGTTTTGTACCTGGTTTGCATTTACTCAGAAATTAATCAACACATCTGGATCATGCCAGTATGTGTGGGGTGCCACCAAAAAATCCACATTACCCTGGGGAGACCTGAGCCAATATTCATGTCAGCATTAAAGTGTATTGATCCCTGAATCCATAAAAATGCACAAGCTAGGGAATCATATTCTAAGTTCATCCCTGCACACCTTGTGTCACCACTGAGAGTGCCAGGGCTTGACCTGCTATGTACAGAAGGAGAACACCCCCTCAACAGTCACTCCTTTTGCCATGTACAAATATGACAGCTCCCCTTATCCCTCTCTTCTCCAGGGGGTATGTAAGGCACAGGGAGGGGCTGACAAGGAAATTAAAGTCTGCAGTTGTTGTCCTCACCACCTGTTTGTGTTGCTTTTCACAGCCCATCTGGTACCAGTTACTGCACCTGAACACCTTTGGAGCAAGGCCTATCCATTTGAGAACAAAAGGACATTCCTCTTAAATTAAAGCATGGTTTCCAAATTCCTTCAGGTTTACAGTGCCTCCATCCCTAATCCTCCTCCAACAGCCTGATGATCCCCCAAAGGCTCCTTTCCAGCCTGGGTGCAAAATCACACCCTTGGTTTTCCCATATCTGAGAGAAGTGTTTGGTGACCAGTTTTTAACAGGGATGCTGAGTTGTAAAGCTGAGCTGGGAAGGGACTGGCAGACGCAGGAATGTGCAAGGAAAACAAAGATGTAAAGGAATTAAAGCAGGGCTACAGGTGAATCTATCAGCTCAGAGGGATGGGATTGAAGTGCTGCTTGTGCAGAACACCCTGCACACATTTCTCCTTGTTGGGGGGTTTAACGCTGTCACAGGCTCCATCCCCTATAAAGGAGAAAAACCCTGCATGTCCCTCTCTTGACTCATCACCAAACCCTTCTTAAAAGGGGTCAGCTATTTCCCCCTGGCTCTGCTGTGCTGCTGAGCACCACACAACACAGCAAACAGAGCCTCAGGGCACAAATGTCCCTCCAGATGCCACAAACATCGCAAGGCCAGCTGCTGGAGAGGCCAAAGACAACACGGCCTCCTTTGGAGTTCCCCACTTCATGCTATTTTCTAACCTAAACCCTGCCTATGCAGAGCATATGAACAAATCAATAAAAGCCTTTGGGACCCTTTCAGAATCCCATCCAGGCCTCTGAAGCATCATTTCTGCCCAGAAGACAACACCCGGCTGCAGGGAACACGAGTCCGGCCCTTGCTCGGCCCTGCGTGACAGCTACACACGAGGAGGGGTGAGCACATCCCTCTGGGGAGCAAGAAGAAGGGCCAAAGTCTGTAAAACACCAGAGAACAAGAATGAATTCCCCCTGCCAAGCACGTTAGCACAATTTGCCTGGTTTCCTCCCGGCGTAAAGCGAGACGCCGGTGATTCACGGCTCACCTCGTAATTACTGAGCCCAAAAATAGCCAGGACAGAAAGTGTCCGTGCTGGGTGACTCATGGCTGGGTCACTGCTGGCCAAAGCACCCCCAGCCTGGGCTGCCACGGAGCAGGGATGTCAGTCATCCCCCTTTTCCAGGATGGAGATGCATGGAGGTGACAGCAAAGCACGACCTGCAACACGGAGCTCTGGAATTTTGGGATCTCCCATCGCCGCACCTCTGGAACACCACGAAATCCAAACCTCTACAGGAGTTATTTGGGTAGCAGGGAAAAAAAATAATAACAGGATATTAATGCAGAGCAGCACGGGGTTGGTCAGTCCTTGTGTCTTGCCATGTGCTGCTAAGGAGGGACTGCACACACCTGAACCCAGCCTGCCTGCAAATGTCACCTTGCTCACAGCGCTCCCCGGCTCCCTCCAGCACCTCAGCAAGGTGGTTCTTCTTCTCTGCCATTTATTTCTTTATCAGGAAACAACCCTGAACACTGGAAAATGGTATTCCTGAAAAAGGGTATTCCTGAAAAATGGAATTCCTAAATAGTGCTGACAGCACGAGTGACTGGGGTCAGCAGAAATACAGAGGAGAGGGAAACAGCTCTAAAGATTTTTAGGTAGGTGAGAAGTCTTTTGTCAATGTTCTTTTAATCAGAAAAATTTTATTACATGCAGAGTTCTCAAAAGCTGAGCAGCTTGCAAATGTGCCTCACAGAAAGACTGAAACTTGTGTTCTCCTCTCAGGAACCCAGTGCTGGAAAATCTGGGAATTTCATTGCCAAATCCCAACCTTCCACGCTGGGACTACGCTTCCTGTTTCCACATTTGCACTTTCCTGTGCTATTTCTACATTTCCCCATAACATGCAGGTCCTGGTGGCATACACAAGTGCACCAAAGCATTTTCAAGTGCTCCTAAATGATTAGCAGGAAACACCCTGTTCTTTTTTCCTCTTGCAGAGAGGCAGATCCAACTTGCAGACACTCCAATCTCTTCTCCTCACTGCACAGTGTCTGTCCCAGTGCCTGTAACCTGCTGGGGCACCACCAAGCAGCTCCTCTTGGGATGCCACATTGAAAAAAAAAAATCCACCAAAAAAACCCCACCCCCAAAAAACGCCCCAAAACCAAAAAAAACCCCACAAACATTAAATTAAATTAAAATAAATGTTAAAAAATCAAAGTTGAAAACTAAATGCCTATGCAGGAGTTTCAAGACTGGTATTTTTTTCATCAGTACTTACAACCACAACATAG
>NW_005054421.1:1734152-1734531 GCF_000277835.1 Geospiza fortis
ATTTCCAGATGGGATTTACATTGTGTGGGCAGTTTGGAAAAGTTTTGACCAGTTCTATTAAGTCCAGAACCAGCTATTATAGTTCATTAATTGGATCCAAATCGAAAGTAAACCATTGGATTTAATTAAGGGACAGAGACACTTAACCACAGAATAATGTATGGTAAGGCAGCAAAGATTTGTCATATCAGTTATAGAAACTGTAAACTGAGAAAGGATTCCAGGAAAAAAATAAGAAATCACATTCTAATCACACCCTTCGAAATAAGAAGCTAATGTTTGAACACAGATTTAAGAACAAGCAAGACAAATGATTTCACAGCAAAAAAAATAATAAACTATAAGTTAAAAAGGCAACAAAACAAAACTCTTAAAATAT
>NW_005054421.1:1734550-1743705 GCF_000277835.1 Geospiza fortis
GGAAAGAGAAAGTTTTATTCAGATTGGTGGAGAAAGAAAGGCAAAGGGAGAATAGAAGGGAAAGGAACAGGGCTTTTTGTTTGGTTTAAACTTCAATTTCATGAAGCTTGAATAGAAATATTTCTGGGTGTTCCCCCAGCTCTGGGCAGGCTCCTCTCCCCAGCATTAGCCATCCAGTTTTTAGCCCATCACACACTCCCAGTCCACTTTAACTCACGCTCTGCTTTGCTTTTGACTCGTGACATCCATCCAAAAACACTGCAATACTTTGCGTGCAGGTCAGCTCTGTCAGGAGGCATCATAAAAAACCCAAAACCAAAACCCCAAAATGTTTAATCAAAGCAAAAGCAAGGCTCCAAGCAGAGCAATGGGGACACACAAAACCCACACGGTGACAGAGCCCTGCCCCGCTGATTTGAGACAAGGCTCACTCGATTTTCCACCCCGCTCCTCCCGAGGGCTCCTTGTCCAGCAGCAGCATCCACTGTCCTTGCCAGATGTGAACAAGGGCAGAAGAGGGGCAGGGGGCCATAAATGGATAAGGTTCCATGCCCAGAGCTGCCTGAAGTATCTTTCTTTCTAAAATCTCCCAGGAGAGAATGAACTCCAGCTCGTGCGGATTTCTGCGCACAAGAAAATTATTTCCGAATGGAAACGGGGTTTAACTGCAGGGCACACAAATGCTACACAGAGAAGGTGCAGGGATCCCACAGCAGCCATCACAAATGTAGGCAATATGGAATGAAGATAACAAATAAAAGTAAATATGTTAAGGTAGGAGATGCCTGTTAATTCATGTACTTCAGTACAGCAGCGATAGCAAGCCCAGCTGTACGACAGTGAAAACAGCAGGTTTTTATTCTGAGTACAGGTCAGAATATAGAGATTTTTGAACTATCATTTTCCTCTCATTACACAACACCAGCTGAGCTTTTCTCCTCACCTCTACTGGGTTTTTTTTCTGCACTATCATAATGTTTAAATTATTTCAATTACACAGAAAATTCAAGTATCCAAAGTTCCGGTCTTGTTAAGAGCATCAAGAACACAGGAAAAAAAAAGTAACAAAGAAACAGATGCTCCATTTCCTTTAAGAGCCATCTCTTGTGATTATCTCACAGTCAGGTTCAAGTTTTGTACATAAATAAGAAGTTGTTCTGTGCATGAGCATGAAGCTTCAGAAAGGTGACAACCAAATTTTTCATACCAAACCTGAGTTTTAATGTTAAACAGAAAAACCTGCATATTTTCAGTTACCTATGGGGCTACAGCAGTTCCTCTCCAAAGTGTCTGCACTGTGGGACCTATCAGGGTGATTTTTAGCTGCCTGCACACAAACAATTATAGATCATTACAGAGCTGTGAATGGCTGGGATAGCAGGGAGAGCCCTGTATCCTTTGGAATAAGATAATAAACACCTACTTTAATAAATACCTACTTTATTCCTTTAATAAAGAAATAATAAATCATTTAATAAATCTCTACTTTATTCCTTTAACACTGTCTAGCCTCTGTTCTAGGTAGCCGCTCAAGGCATCACCTTACTGAATGTGGCTCAGCCTGCCAGGACCTGCTGAGGTCCTGCACAGCCACAGCCTCTCCAACGGGAAGGATGAAACCCTGGCTGTCCTCCCCCAGGAGCAGAGGGAGCTCCCACCTGCACTGTGGCCAAAGGAGACATTCCCAGGTGGGATTTGAGGCACAGCACACTCGGTGACTCTTGGCCCCTGGAATGAGGTCTTGGGGTTGTCACTTCCCAGGTGGAGAGTCCAGAGATGCCTCCAAGTTTCTGAAAAGAGTTTCCAGCATGAAAACAATCTTCACCCAACTTACCAGGCACTGGGGACTTGAGTGCAGAGGCTTTCCCCATGTTCTGGTCTGCAGGGATAGGGTCCCATCAAAACTCCAAGCTGCCCTGCTCCTGACTCACAGACAAGGCAGCACGAGAAGCCAAGAGCCCTATCCTATCCTATCCTATCCTATCCTATCCTATCCTATCCTATCCTATCCCATCCCATCCCATCCCATCCCATCCCATCCCATCTGTTTGTAAACCAGAACTCCTTTTCAGGGTGGTTTCAGCTCTGGTGCTCTGCCTCTCATCTGGTGGCAACCTGTAGAGCACATGGGCAGTTCCAGCAGCGAGGATGTGAACCTTCTCTAACCATTTCAATGTTCCCACTTGCTGGAGCTGACAGAAGAAATTACATTTGGGGATAAAAAAAAAAAACAAAAAGAGTAATCATGATCCCATGGAAATCCGGAGAGTCTCGCTGGAAAGACTTAACATTCAGTGTTAATTATTGGGAGAACAACATTTGTGGGGGCAGAAGTTTACATCCTCCTCCAGAAATTGGTACAAAGCCATGGAAAGTCCCCCTGCATCCCACAGACCAGCCTGAGCTCTGCTGCAACAGTTCTGCTTTTATATTCACTGGAGTTTTCCTTCTGGGCATCCTACAGCTCATAAGGCTTAGTCCTGCTCTTCTAACAAGCCTTTCTGATGGGTCTTGGGGTCAGAGTGTTCCCATAATACAATAAGCACTGTATGGATCTCATAAGCTCCAAGGCACAGTATGTTATGTGTTTGGAATTCCTTGTATGCTTTTATACTTTGTTTTACATATTGTAATTTTTATATGCATTACCGCATTGATCCTTGGAAAATTAATAAAATAAAAAAAAAACAACAAACCCCAAAAAAACAACAGACATAATCAAAAGCAAACACATACATTTCAAAGCCTGCCAGAGGCAAATCATGTTCTGTGAGGCTGCACTTTGTAACTGACAAAGAGACCAAACCACCAGGCCGTGGCAGAGCTCCAGCAGTGCGGATTCAGCAGGGGATCCAAGGGGGCTGAGCTCCCCCATGTCCCCCCCAGATCAGGAGGGGAAATGCAGAGACACAGGAGCAGAAAAGCAGACACTGGAGCAGTGACACAGGAGCAGAAATGCACTCACAAGGCTGTGCCAGCCAAACCCCACCATCACACCCCAAAGTGTCACACACCAATGTCCCTGAGCTGCCACAGTGCCAGAGGGACCTCCAGAGCTTCTCAGCCTCCACAGCCCCTCCCTCATTCCTGGTTTTGATGCCTTGTCAAGGATGACCTAGGACAGAGGCCAGACAGAGCTAAAGAATAAAGTAGGGATTTAGTAGGAGGCCTCAATGGATCCACCTTGGGCAGCACAAGAGCCCAGCCAGGGCTACACCCAAATGGACCCAATTTGGTCACAAAATGGATGACCAGTCATGAGGTCCAACACTTTTATAAGTTCTGGTCCATTTGCACATTGGAGTTAATTGTCCAATTACAGCTCCAGCCCATGAAGTCCCAATTTTTTTGTTTTTCTCTCTTCTGCCCACGTTGTTTGTGCTTTTGGGCCTGAGATTTGGATCATTTGTCCCTGGTGCCCAGCTAGAGAAGGAATTGTTTTGTCTCCCTGCTCTGTGCACAGAGCTCACCATCCCCTAATGTGAAGCCCAGACTCACACACTAAAGCAGCACAGAACCTGAAAAATAGAAAAGCTCAAACCTGAGGCATCAGTTTCAGATCTGGATCAGTGCTTGATCGTGTGTGAACTCACAGCCTTGCAAGGTCAGGGGTTTGGCTTCCAACACCTCTTCCCATCAGCTCCCTTTCCTGTGCTGTCCTGATGTTCCATCTTAGGCATGGCACAGATTCAGCACAGATCAAACTTCCCAACCTCCGCCCTGCTCCATCCCTATCTTCTCACTCCCAAAGACGCCTCTCCACGTTCTTGATCCCCTCCCTGCCCCAGTTCATTCCAGAAAAAAAAAAAAAACATAATGAAAATTTCTCCTCTCCTGTCTAACACCCTTTCCTTTCCCTCCTCCACAGACTCAAAAAGCCAAGCTGTGGGACACTGCTCCCTTTCATGCACATGTGGTTACTCCAAACCAGCAATCAGTGTCCTCTGAGCCACCACTGCTCTCAACTGGACTGTGCAATTAACCCTTTCCATGCAGGAGCAGACTGAAGTGTCAGGAAGGCCAATATCCACATCCACCTGGATATACCCCAAAGACAGTGGCAACAAGCACCACTGCAATTAGGACAAACAGGTTACCAATCTATTTTCCACACTCATTTCCCACTGGAATGAGCTCCATGGGGTTACACCTTATGCAAAAGGCACACAGTATTATTTCCACCCGCTGCCCGTTGGATTTTCCTAGTGTCCCCTTCTCTTGATGTACAGAAGTGACCCCCAGACCTATATCTTGCCATGAATCATGAACAGGTGGAAGCCATGAAATGAAAACCTGGCACTGCACGCTCACCTGAACTCTGAGCAACACTGCTTTTAATAAATTTATTCTTGCAATTAGAAAAAGTGGCAAAAAAATCCTCGTGAACTTCAGCTAGAAAAGCTTTCAACTAAGGAAAATCAGATATTTTTACAACAAGCTGACTAGTGCAAAAATAAAAAGGAGGGTGGGGAAAAAAAAAGAAAGGGTTTTTGTGAAGACAGAAAAGAGCTGCTTTGGGGGGGATTTTTTTCCAGTCCACATATCCCTTGCAGATGAGCCACTTGGCATTTCAGCTGGCTCATTTCCAAAAGCCACGAGAGTCTGCAAACGCTCCTCAGCAAGCTCCTCTCTGGGGGAAAGACTGACTCAAGCTGAGTGGCTCCATGAGTGTCTCTGCTCGTCCAGGTCCCCACTGTGCTGCTGAGAAGTGCCATTACCCAACAGCCCTCCCGACTGGATCTGGAAATTCACTTGGATGGGTTTTTTTGGGACCTACACAAACAGACTGACGATGACCAGTGGGATGCACACGCCAGCTGGCTGCTCTGGTAGGCAGGAACAGTGCTCCCAATGGATATTTCATCTGTGTATTCCTGGAACATCCAGGAGTGCAAACTGCATGGCACAGAAAGGCTGTGCCAGGAGCACAGGAGGCGTGAACGGCGGCGAGAACACGGCCACGAGCTCTCCAAAGGCTGAGCTCCCCTTTCATTAGCATCCAAGAACAAATGGGTTTCAAGGAAATTGGACCACCACCACCCCTTCCCGAGCAAACTGGACTGGAGCCGCTGCAAAGCTTCACTTAGAAATCCATTTTTTTACTGCTAATGGATTTTATGGGTCCCTCTTGATCACAACTGGAAAAACGATGGCATCCAAGGTCCAGAAATAACAGAACCTGAGCCTGGCTCTCAGCATCCAGCCCACCTGCCTTTCGCAAGGGCTGAGCATCCTGACCAGGAGCACACTCCTTGGGTGGGGGATACAGGACCTTGCAGCTGCTGCAGGGGGCAAAGGGATCAGAGCAGGTAGGGCCATTCGAGAACAACTCTCTCCTTCCCAGGTCCACAGTGAAACCTGCTCTTCTAAGGAGAATGGACAAGGAGGCTGCTGCTGGTGTCTGGGAGATTTTTGTTGGACATCCAGCAAAACAGGAAGGCAGATGGGACAGAGCATGGGCTCCAGGATGCTCCACACCCCAGCTCTGCAGGACACAAAGGGAAGCCAGGCTCAGACCCCCCTCCATCCTCTGCCTCTTCTGGACGGCGAATGCATTTCACATTAGCTAATAAATTGCTACATCTTATGTTTCTTAGCCTGCTGGAATGATGAATATTTTGGAATGTATTTTGAATGGTTCCTTGCCAGAGTGGAACAATCATCCAGAAATCTGAAATCAGAAAGCTGAAGAATGGAAAGCCCTGTCTTTCCAGAGTTCACCGCAGTTTGAAAAGCACAACTCCCAGCAGAGGAGGCAAAATAATGATTATGAGAGATCCTGTGAATCGAGGCACACGAGGGATATGCTGGAAATGACAATCCTTAATATGGAGTAATAATTTTTGCCTCCAGGTGATGAATATATTATAGGATATCTGTTTATTCCTGCCCTTAGTCTGCCTGAAATATCAGATACTCTAACCTGGAGGATTGGACAATTTAGGGGACCTGTGCAGAAATGTGAGATAGCCACAAAACACTGCTTTTGCTCTGGTGCAGGGTTAGCAGACAGCTGCTGCAGCTCTAGCAAAATTTAACACAATTGAAGCCTTTTAAAGGGCTCTAGCTAATGAATCACACCCACTGCCAGACCAGCCAAATCCTCACCTACCCAGGACTATCTCAAGACCAGCAAAAGGTTGCACAGCTCGCCCAAATCAGTTCATGTGGATCACCAGGCACCAGGCTGAGCCAGCTCAGCACAAACCCCAAGCCTGGATGGAAAGTCTCCATGGATAAAGGAGACCAGAAGTGGTCTGGTCTCACTGGAGCAGCTCCAAGAAATAAGCTTTTCTCTCCCCCATAGAGATGGGCTGTCTAGACACATTGGCAAGGCTGCGCTGCCGAATTTGCAGTGCTGCATCCTTCTCACATCCAGCCTGTCAAATACAGCAAATTCCTGTCCCCCAGCCTGTTAGCATGGGCATTTTTTCAAACTTCCTAGTGTTACTCACGTCCAGAAATGCCATTATGCTTAATGAGAAGTTTTAAAACAGATTTCTCCACACACGCAGGACGACATCTTAGATTTTCTTTATCAACCCTCTGGCAAAATAATTATTTCATTATTTCATTAAATATTTTTTTGCTAACAACTAAAGTAAAAATAAAGTAAATCGAGTACAAAGTATGTTTAAGCCAAGAAACACTGATATGTGAATACAATTTGCAATGGAAATGTAGGAAAAAAATTGTTCTCCAAATAATAAAAATACTACTCAGCAAAACCTTTGGGAATTAGGTGATGTTTTTCACTGGAAAAACAATGAGAATATTTAGAGAGAGCCTAGCCTCAGGGCCATGTTCAACAACGTATGGAAGTGCAGATTTAAACCCATCCACATCAAAGCTGCCTTGAAATGAGCAAATTACCTTCCACCAGATTCAGGACTGCAGGGGTGATTAGTGTGGATCACACAGATTTCTCCATCCTCAGAGGTCCTCAAAGCAAAAAGCACATGAAAATTCCATATGGCCCTGGAGTAGAGGTGGGCTGTCTCTTTGTTCATAACACATCCAGCAGCCCCATGCTTCAGTGGGGTGCAGACAAAAAGCAAATCGATAAAATAAATAAATTAAAGTGTGATTTTAATAACATCAATCCAAATAAATCACAAGTGGGATGCACTGGCATTAGGTTCACGCTGTTGACCTTCACAGCACAGAAAATAAAATAACAGCAAGTAATGAAAGCACTTTCAGTGTGTGGTATAAAGGCACACAGAGCAGCTGTTTCATCTCAGCTGCACACACAAGTGATAGCTGGTGTGTTGGTGAGTCCTGCAGCCCCACTTCCCAGCCACTGCCAGTGCTAGCAGGGCACAGAGCCTCAGATCCCCCCGCTGCTGCGCTGCCTCGCTGACTGCTGACCCCACACCTGGGATTTAGACAGATTTAGACAGAAGCATCCATGGTGTTGGAACCCTGGATGCTGAGAATTGCAAACTTTCTATGCTTAAAGGCACAGACCCACAAGAGCACTGCATTTGACCTGAGGCTGTGAAGAAGGCTTCCAAAATTGATTGATAGCACTGGGATTGTGGGTATGTAGTTGGTTAGAAGTGTGCAATATCACAGGATGGAAAACTTAAAGTTTGGGGGTTCAGAATATAGAAATAAATATGAAGCAAGATGGAGGTTTTAGGGTGGAGGCAGGTTGTTCTTCTTGACCTTCTTCTTCCTTCTTCCCTATGGGTTTGGGTGATGTTTTGTAATTGAACAGAAAAGTCCACAGTGATCACTTATTGGGTTAAAAGGGAAAATAATCCAGGTGTCAGTTCTTAATTGGATAGTTTAACCTTTAAAGACCTTGTAACAAGAGACAGTTAGCCATTTTGTGCCTTGCTAATGAAAGGCTCCAGAACTCATGGTTGTGAGACTGTTTCACTGATAAGAAATAATAAACACTTGAGTCCAAACATGAACTAACATCTCAAGTGCCTTCAATCCCAACCCAGAGAAACTGATACCACGGGATGGGCTTTGCTTCACTGCAGCACTCCTCAAGGGGACTTCTGACACCACCTCATCCCTAGGAAAGAAATCTCAGCTACTCCTGGCTGCTCACAGAAACCTCAAGAGCCTTCAACTTCACTTAGGAAATATCCACCAACCTCTCTGGTCTTGCGAGCAAGTGGGCAGGTCAGAGGTGTCCCTGTCAGAGGTGGCCTCCTCCCTCTCCCTCTTCCTCATGCAGCTCTCCACACATCTCCCAGAACAGGGGACCAGCTGAACACCCTCTCTGGGCATCCCCAGGGCCCAGCCAGGTGCTGGACATGCTGAGCTGGAACCAAGCTGTGAGCAACCAGAGGCTCCACCACTAGCCCAGATGCCTGTGGGCACATCCTCCACGTGGGCCCACAGCCCAGCCCACTCACACCAACCCTCCAGGCTCCCCTGTGGTCACAGAAACTGAATTCAATTCCTGCATGGGAATTCCTGATGTGCCAACAGCTGTACCTGCAACCTGGACAGAGCCTGGGTTTTCTGGTACAGGTCAGCTGCAAATGTCCTTCCATCCCAAGCACAAGGGACACTCCAGAGTGGTGCTGGGTGCACTGAAACATCCCCCAGGCAGGTCCTGGAAGATGCAAATTGCTCCACAAAGCCCACTGCCATGCAGCATGGTGTAACAGAGATCAGAGCACCCAAAGAACCCCAAAGCAGCTGGGAGAGAACTAAAGCACCACGGGCTGGTCCTGAAATAGGCCCTCTTTTTCTTTTAAGCACAGCTCATTAAATGTTTGCTGGAAAAACAGAAAAGCATTTTCCACAGAGGGGAGGACATCCAAGAAAAGCCCTTTTGGACATAAATTGGCAAGAGACTCCCAAGCATTTATCTTCAGCATAGAATGTGCTCTGTCAGGAGGGCTGTAACTAACAATACGCTGAAAAACACGCCACAGACTTCCACTGTATTTTACTTGGCACTAAGGGGTTATTCCTCAACACAAAGTATTCACAACTGGCATCAGTTAAACGAGAAATTACAACCTTCAAAAGACCTATTTAGCATCAGCTGCAGAAAGTATGGAATTTGCCATGGGCTTTGATGACAACAGATTATTCCCCATAAAACGCTGCGAAAGCGCTCGGCGACAATGCTCGGCACGAGCTGCTGGGTCAGCAGGGGGGGTTGGGAATTCAGCACTTCC
>NW_005054421.1:1743715-1761258 GCF_000277835.1 Geospiza fortis
CTGCGTGCTTTGGGACTGCTCACATCCCTCTCCCCAGCTCTCCAGCTCGCTGGCAAGCTCAGGCACAGGGCTGGGACACAGCGAGCTGGTTTCTGCAAGGGGTTCGCTAAGCTGATGGCTGCTAAGCTCTAAGCAGGCTGCAAAGATACCCTGAACTCATTGTCCCCACAGTTCATTAAGTTAGGGAGGAATATGAGGGAAGCATCCCATTCCTCCAGGCTAGATGGTCAGCTGGGATAGACTGAGGTCAACAGTGTGGAGGTTTGGGAGCTCCATCACCTCCTGATCCTGCACAACTCAGCCACCAGCTGGGACAAAATGCAGCCTCCCTTCCCTGTCCCTGGATTATTCCCACCTCCTCGAGGGGGAAAGAGCTCTGCCACCAAACTCCTCAGGTCCTCAAGCTTTTTTCCCCTCAGGCTCTGGCAAAGGAGAGCTCAGAGCTGGGAGTCCCTGCTGGTGTTTCTCAGGATGAATGCTGTGTCCACGCAGAGTGCACGCAGCACAGAGAGCGTGCCTGGGGAAGGGAAAAGCCATCACTGGCTGTCTGCACTGCACCAGGGCTATCTTTAGTTAACCTGGAAAAAGTGACAGTCCAGAAACCGTCCAGAAACAGCCTCCACCTTGGCTCTCAAAGGGGGCTCCAGAGAGGTCAGCCTGAGCTATGTTTTCCTGCCACAAACCTGGAGCCTGCTCGGTGAGCTGTAAAACGTTCCTGTCCCTCTGGTTGGCAAAAACTTTTCTGTTTCCTTCCCCAGACCTACAGAGACAGGGATTTATTGGGCAGATACCCTTTGTCTGCCTTGTTCTGGAAGGAGATTTAGCCATCCACAGGACTTGTGCAGCACCAACAGAGAAGAAAGGGGAAAACGAGTCCCTTTTGCAGGCAGCTGCAGCCCGTGGCACACACCCTGCCTGCTCTAGCACCTGTAAAACCCAGCCTGCACCAGTTAACCCCTGCAAGGCCAGCAATTGTCACCTGGCTTCAAATTCAGGGTGTCTTACTGGGCTGGGGAGCAGGGAGAGCTTTGCCATGGCTGTGCCACTCAGAGTTGTTCATGCACAGCAGTGCATGCCACAGCAGGACCAACCCAAATATTCACACATCCTAAGCTGGATCCTCCCAGAACTGTGCTACTGCTGGAGATCAGCATGGACACAGGCTCCAGACTGGCTGTGCCTTCTCTCACTGCATTCTCTGCTCTTTCAAACCTTAAAGCTGGCTGAGTCTCATCCTCCTGCCGTACACACACTGATAGAATTGTGCTTTTGTCATCCCAGGCTTTAACACGACCCCAGAATCTGAAGCCTAATACAAAAATCAAATAAATAATTAAAAGCCACGATCCTTCAAGCAATGCTGAGACTGGGCTTTGCTCTTGCTGTGGGGGCATGGCACATTCAGGTAGTGACAGTCTTCCCATAAAGGCTCTGGGTTCTCTGTTTAGGGAACCAGGCAAAAGCTGGCATCCTGGCAGTAATGGCCTGTTGTCACCATGATATTTTCTGAAAAATCCTCTTTGCCCAGGATTTTCTCCTGGGAAGCTGAGAAGCCTCAGAGAGGAATGAAAACAATAATTATCTGATTGCTGCTCCTGTGTTTGCTGCTTTGCAATGTGGCTTTGACATTTGTTTACCAACAGGTGAATGTTTGCTTGGTTCCATGTGAATTGTTTTAAATTAATGACCAATCACCATCAGCTCAGTCACGAGCTTTCTTTATCATTCTTGCTTGCCTTCTGATGTATCCTCTCTCTTTCTTTAGTATAGTTTTAGTATAGCATTCTTTTAATATAATATATAATAAAATAACAAATCAGCCTTCTGAGAACTTGGAGACAGATTCTCATCTCTCACCTCATCCTGGGCATCCTCACAAACACCACAGCCTGTCATTAATCAGCTGTTTTGTTTTAAAAGCTGAAGTGTGTCAGCTAAATCCACCTGCAGAGCCAGGTGTTGCTCTAGGCACTCCCAGTCAGGCACAGAACTAAAGGCTGAAACGCCCAACTCGAGACAATGCACAGGAAAATCTCAGCCATTTCCTGGTCCACAAGTCAGATGGCAATTTCTATAGGGCAGAGCCTGGAAGGCAGACCCTGGAGTGCTTTAGGGGAAAAAAAGGTCTTTTAAATTTACTCTCCCAAGCCAACATCATCAAGTGAGTGTCCTGGGATCCGGATTTATTTCCCAAGCTCTGATGAGAAGGAGCCCATCAAAGCGCTGTCATCCGCTGCCACGGATCCTGCCCTCGCAGCTCACACCCTGCTTTCACTCAGCACATAGCTCAAGTGCCCCCTGATGAAAAAGACACCTTCCTGAATCAAAACCCACAGGAGCAAAATCCCAAGTCTCCATACAAAGCAAACCCAAGTTGTATTTCGACCAAATCAGGTCCCAGCATTAGGAGCATTACAGGAGCTGGAGATGAAAAATCTCCTTTTGAGCTGGAGAACTCATCCCCGATGAAGGATGGATGAGTTACTAAAACAAATATCACATTTGGTTCTGGCTAACAGGACTCTGCTCAGGGGAGCTCAAGTACTCCCAAAGATTATCATTTATGCACAGCTGACTTCAAGTCCTCTTGCTTGCTGAGCCCAGGCTGTGATACAACCTACAGATTTCTCCACAAACCTCTTCTGTTGGTCAGGCATTTGTTTCTCAGTTGCTCTGGCAGTTTTATGGAATCTACCACCTGGGCACAGATAAAATACCAAAACCCTCAGTCCTGGGCAAGGGTTATACCCTTTCCTGGTTACCTGCCAGCCTATGGCCAAAATCAGGGGTCCCATCCTCAGTGCCTGCCTCGGGAGCCCTGGTGCTGCACTCCCCCAGAGAGAAGGGTGCCCACAGCCACCCTAATCACAGATCTGCCCCAGAGCTCCACCAGCACTGGCTGAAACAGGCCAGGCTGCCCCAAAACAACACCAAATCCCTGTGACTGCCCAGATAGCTTTGGGGTGTCCCAGCAGGCAGTCCTGGTTACTGGGACCAGCCTGCCTCACCTTCACCTACTCCCCACGCTTCCAGTTTTCACAAAGAAAGGGCTTTGACTTCTCTCAAATCATCAGAGGAAATACGGAAATAGAGGAAATAAGGAAATAAATGTCAAAGGCTTGAAACTCAAACACCTTAAAAGTTGCAAATGATAATAACCACGGGGGTTAGAGGAGGGGAAATGCCTCCTGTTGGCCAGAGCAGAGATGCTGCTTCTCCACCATCTCCTGCTGTGCTTCTTGGCCTTAAACTGCAAAATCAAAAAAGAGGGAAAAGCTGCTGGAAAACCCCATCAAAGATCTGTTCCTCTCTCCTGGCTTCCCGTGCTCCCTGTGCTGGCTGGGCTGTGCCTTGCTCAAAGCCCAGCTTGCCACGCTGGAGCGAAGCGCGCCGAGGACGCGCCTCAGGTTCTTTGAAGCAGCCACAACAGAGAGAGAGGACATCCTCTCCTCAGGGACCTGCCACACGGGCACAGCAAAGCCAGCCTGCAATGTGTGGCAAGCAGGAGACAGGCAGTGATGGGGAAGAAGCCATGGGGCAGAGCTCAGAGCAGCCTCCCACAGGAGATGGGTGTTTTGGATTGCGCCCTCAAATCCCAAATCCCTCGAAGTGCCTTCCAGAAGGGCAGCCCAACTTTCCCAGCTGGCTCGCCAGAGGAAATGCTTACAATGCAATGTGCTCTTTGCCTCTGATCTCATGGCAGTTTTTGAGGAATTGGCCAACTTCAACCATGTTTCGACCATTTGAACAGAAGTTTTGACCATTTGAACAGAAATCGTGAAGGTAATTCAGCTCCTATTCGTTTTTTGAAAACCTGGTGGCTTGGAAAAAGGAAAGAGGATTATTAATGTCAGCAGCAAAGATCCAGCAGCTGGGTGAGCCCAAGATTTTACAAGATACAAGAACCCAGAGTCTCACCCTGCTGCTCTAACAAAACAAAGGAAAATGCCAGCAGAGCTCAGCCCAGGCTGCTCCATGGGCATCCCTGGAGGTGCACAGTGGCCACCCACTGCCACCCTCACATAACCCCCCTCACCTTCCTTAAGACCAGGACTGGAGGAGCTGACTGAGCAGACCAAGTTCCAGATTTTGGTGTTTTTAACTATTAATCGTGGGGAAAGCAGAGCTGGAGAGGATGGGACGTGCAGCACCAACTGTGCCTGTGTGCCCTGCAGGGAGGGAATGCAGTCCCCACTCCTGAGGGGACATTGGCCACCCCACCCCGGCTCCAGTCCCCGCTGCCACAGACCTTCCTGAGGGCTTGGGCCAGTAGATGGCACCAGAATAACAGAGAAACCCCTCTGCATCTCCCCACACCTCCGGAGCAGCATCTCTTCCCCAACACACAGCACGGGGCACTGGCACCCACCGATGGCTCTCAGCTCTCTGTTTTAAAAGCCTGTTCAGAGCTGACTTCTTCAAAAGTTCTACCATGCAAACTCTAGGAGAAAAAAAAGAGGTTTCAAACTGAGATACCCTGCCTTTTGAAGGCTTATAAAATCTTTTTTTTTTATTCCAGCAACTTAGATGCTGCTTTTAAATGAAACACAGAAGCAAAGTATTTGCCCAATGTAGCTGATTTCTCCATAACTGCTTTAATTTGGAGAAGGCTTCCTCTATCCTGCTAGAACTAACAGCAGTTCTCTGCCTGCTGCATTTGAGTAGGACCTGCATTTCTTGATGTAGAAGCAATTCACTTGAGAAGGGCCAGGCTACATTTTTAGGTAGCAAAGTCCCCTTCTCTTTGGCTCTTGTGACTGTCAACACTGTTAGAGGACAGACCAGCGCTGCCTCCCCAGCAGCTTCTGCTGTCAGATAATGACAGCATCCCTGATTCCAGCGGGTTCAGCATCATCTCAACCCTCCCAAAACAAGCAGCAGGACCAGCCCAGGCCAGGGTGGGCATTTTCCCCAGGAGGTACCCACCTCTCTCTTGCACACCGGGCGTGCAAGGATTTTTCTCTTTACAAAGAAGATGCCCCAAAACGGAATTAACAGCCAGTGCACATCCTGCAGCAAAACCCATCAATGTCACAGAGAGCTAAGGATGATCCTATTCCCACTCCTGCCTTGTGGTACCTTCTGATCATCAAGGTGAATAACCATGTTTTTAGAAGGACTTGGGCAAAGATGATGGTGGTCTCCAGGGATGGTCTCTGCAGCACAGACACGATTCTCGCAGGGAAATGCATTTTTTAGTTCCTGTCTCAGCTGTGACAGGTGACAAGATGTGTGTGGGCACTACGTGGTGGCACCAAACACCCTGGAGCTGCAGCCATGGCTCTGCATGGGGCAGGTCTCATGTGCTTAGGGAGGCACCAGGATAGACTCAGAACCTTGAATCCTGCTTGGAGGATCTGGGACAAATTCAGACCACCTGGCTTTTCACACCCAGACTGAGGTTTGAACATGGCCCAGCCCAGCAATGTCTTTAGAGCAGTTTGATGATTTTGATCTTTCCCCCCACATCCCCGTTATTAATCACACTGAAGGAAAGTGTAATTCCTCCAAACCAAACCATTGCCAAACCATTTCTCGGCACACTTTTTACTCAAGGTCCCTTCTAGGAACAGAGCACGTTTGGAAACCCCCACAACTCCACACTCCTTGGCCAGCAGCACATCCATGACCACATGTCCACAAGCACTGAGCTTTGGGGCTGGAAAATGACCACGCCAGCCAGGTGGAGAAAGGCTCCCATTGCCACGGGCTCAGTGGTGGAGCAGAGAACCAGCCATGAGGGCTTTGTTTTATGAACTTTCCTGGAAGAGCTGCCCTTCTGCAGCTCTTTGGGCATTGCTGGTTCAGCAGCTCTTTCCATGCTGGTGACAACTGAATGCACAGTGGAGTGTGGACACAGGGGATGGGTGACTGCTCTGATCACCCCAACCCTGCAAACCCTTCTGCAAACCCTTCCCTTGGTGCCAGCCCTGCACAGCCACCTCTGATCCCCCCAAGGAGCTCACCCCACTGTTTCAGAGATGCTCTGTCCCACGAGGATGCTCAGCACGTTTATCCCTCTCCCCAGCACTGATTAGATTTGCAGCTCTCCCTGTTTTCCTCATTTTTCAAAAGCTGGCAGGGTTGAAGCTACAGGAGACACTGCTCACTCAGAGCCTCCACCTGGCCAGAAATAGCAGAAATCACACACAACAGCCTGCTGCCTTCAGAGCTGCAGTAAACTCCAAAGAGCTCCTGAAATGCAAGAGAAAGTTGGGCTATTCCAAACTGCAGGGCTGATGTTTGCCCTTCACAGCCCTGTGATTTTGGAGATTTGGGATTTTGGAGATTTGGGATTTTGGAGAGGGTTTTGTCCCATAAATGTGAGGCAGCTGGTTCACATAAGGGCCTGAGTTATGATCAGGGATGAGGACATTGCTTTCCTGTTGTGTTTCTCGCTATGTTTTGGTTCAAACCTGTAAACAGACTAGCACCAAGTGGATCTGTGCTCTCCATCTGGTCCTGTGTTCTGGTTTCCTGGCAGGAACATGCCTGCAGCACATCTCCCATCCCTCAGCCCGAGCTGAGCTCTTCAGTTGCTGTGTGAGACTCAGCCACAGCATTTCACCCAGTTACCCCACTGGTGAGATCAATAATTCATGGCTGACTAAAGCTGCTCTTCCAAAAGGGCTTCCAGATATTCATGGATGCAGCAGCCAGCGCTCTCCTTTGGAGTCATTTCTAGTGATTACACAGCATCTCACAGCTAAAAAATGCATTTCCTACCTCCTCTGAATGCATGTCTGGCTTTTGCTCACAGCCACTGGCTCTCATTCCACCTTTCTCTGATGGATTAAAGGCAGGGGGGAGAAAGGCTTCCACCTAGCAAGTCACAGAAATGTGGATTTCACTCCATCACCACAAGTGTCTGGAAGAACCTTTGACACGTTGTGGCCTGAAAGGGACAGTGATCCATCACACAACCTACAGTGCTCCCACTCAGAGTGCAGATCAAGGAAGCAGAGCAGAAAGCAAAGTCCTTCTGAGGATTCCTGGGGAGCAGCACCATGGGTGTAGCAAGAGATGACAGGGAGCCTGGCATCACAAAGCAAGAAAACCAGGGTTCAGCACCCAGCTCCACACAGAGCTCTTCAACCCCCCCAGAACAAGGCAACCTCCTCCAGACATCAGCTCTCTCTGCTCAGAGGAACACACAAAATGCACAAAGGTGAACCTGTCCAAAATGATGAAGAGCAGCTTTCTGGGGTGGTTTTGCTGCTAACCACACCCTAGTTTTTCTTTTCCATCATTCCATACAGTGACTGTGACCCTTCCTCACCCACACTCAGCTCCATGGGTGCCTCCTGCCCCACAGGCATCCCAGCTGAGCACAGCACAGCACCCTGCCTGCAATGGGGGGAAATTCAGAGGCAGCACCATTGTGCTGGCCAGAACAGATCAATCTCAGGATCAAACAAGTTCCCACTAAAGTCACACAGCCCCTGACACCTGGGAGGATTCCCTTCCCAAGGCAGGATGAGCTCTATGCTGTTTATTCCTTGTTTGTCTCCATCAGATCTGTGATGAAGTCTCAACAAGGCTTCCTTCCAAGGCAATCTCTTCCAAGGTTTCCTTACCCTCTCCAGACCTGGGAGGATGTCCCTACTGCCTCACATCTGCAATGGCAGTAGGTGGGCTTCGAAATCAATTTTTACTTGAGTCTGAGCACCTCTTCTTTCCTTCTAAACTGGAGCCAGACCTCTGTTTAGCTCTTCTCTGGACTTTTTTGGACTCAGTTTGCACCTTCTTGACACACAGAGCCCACCTGGAGCTCTCCCGAGCACAGGGAGAGGATGGCCCACAAACAAGGCAAAGCTGTAGGACATGCTGAGGGTGAGAAACATCTGCCTCTCATAAAGATGTGGTGTTCTGCACTGAGCAGCACAGCTGGTCCAAGGCCAGACAAGCAGAATTACAAAAGGCATGGATCCACAGCACTCTTTGCTCCCAGTTCATCCTAGATCCCATGCTGCCCACCTTTCTCTGGTGGATTAAAGGCAGGGGGGAGAAAGACTTCTACCTAGAAAGTCACAGGAACGTGGATTTGGCAGTCACAGCCACAGGATCCACAGCGCTCCAAGGGAGCCTCTGTGCTCCCAGTTCATTCCAGATCCCGTGCTGCTCTCATTTCCAGGGAGAAACACTGCACTGTGACATGGGGACATCTCTGGGATCTCACCACAGGAGCATGGGCAACCTCTTCCCCCAGCAAGCCCAACTTCTCCACTGGGAATCATGGTGGAGAGCAGAGGGATCCACCCTGCCAGGGCTCCCCCCCAGCTGGAGGCCTTGGCTGGTGGCAGGGCACTGGGCAGGAGGCTCTGCACCAAAATAGGGCATTAGTGAGCAACTGGAGCTCTGCATTCTTCTCCAGGCCCTGCATTTTCCTAACGGGAATGCCTCAGAAACCCAGTGGGGGGGAAAGAGGAATTTACAGTTCCCTTCCAAAAACCAGTCTTTGTTTGTTTGATCGTTTTTTTAAATGATCGAGTAACTTGTGAATACATTTTCTGATGATTCCCACATCCTCCCAGCTGGAGAACGGCTCATGAACAGACTCCAAGCTCTGTAAATGAGCTTGTTAGTCATAAGTCTTCAAACAGGCTTGATAAACAACTTTCAGCCTGCAGGATATTCATCAACCATTCTGTCTGCCTGGTCTCCTGACACTAATTTATTATTTACAATGAGAGATCCTTCTCCTAAATCACAGGTGATTGTTTCTTTTTACTGATTAGTTGATTTAAAAAAAAAAAATTGAGGGGAAACAATGAAAAACAAATCACAAACAAGCATAGTGCTGCAAGCACTTATTCCTGAGCAGTCCTCCTAGTTTCCATGACACGTATCAGAAGTTTTCCAAATGAAACAAACTCTCAGTAACGATCTTTTTTGGCCAAACACTCAAGAGCGGGCTGCAGCCAAGAAAAAGAGTGCGACCATCCCAACCAGCCGCTGGGAATTTCACTGCCTGCCACCAAACACTCCAGGGACCGTCCTGCTGATCAGCACGTGCTGCTCCTTGCACCCCTTGGGCTTGTGGAGAGCCCAGGCACCTCAAGATGTTCAGGAGATTCACATCCATGTGCAAAAATCTAACCCTGAAAGCCACCCCAGCCCATGGGGGGGTGCACACAGCAGCACCAGGTGGGTTCCCTGCAGGAACAAACCTTGCTGAGGTTGCTCCAGGTCTTGGAAGGGGATATTCTCAATGCTAACTCCACAAAGACAAGCAGATGGAATAGCAGTTTGCTGGGGATGGTGCAGAAGGAGGAGAACCTTCCCAAACTGCCCTTTAAGCCAAGCTCTTACACAACACACATAGCCAGAAAACTCCAAAGCCCCTAATTAGGGCTCAGGGTTGTACCCAGTTATATGAGTAGGAAAACTGAGGCATGGCAAGGTGATCCTGGTCAAGTTATGGCAGGGAGTATAAAGTAAAACAGACCTCAAGATTCTGTGGCCAACACACAAAGGTGCATTTGAGCAACCAAAGACAGGCTGGGTCATCTGGTCTGATGTTTGGAGGAAGAAAATCCCTTCTGCTCCAACTGAGATTTTGGGTGCAAGCCTTTTCTGGGTAGGCTGCTCCCAGCACCTACCCAACACACACCTGACCCTAAAAACCTGCCCTGCAGTTCTCCCAAATGGAGCAGCTCTCCCTGCCTGGGGAACACACAGAGCAATTGCTTTCCTCCAGGGGCTGCCTGCTGTGTGTGCATCAAACCCACGCTGTGCTTCCACCCTCACCTCAGCTCCCATGGACAGACACGGACAGAGTCCCATCAGCAGTCACAGCAAAGGCAGCAGGATGCAGAGCTTGGCTCTGGGCTGGTCTTGAGAGTTTTCTTCCTCTCCCTGAGTGTGAAATCACCAACACATTTCCTCTGACAAGCTCAAGTACGCGGCACTGGACAGGCAGCGCTAGCAGCCCGTGCCTACAGCCAGCCTTCCTGGGGACACAGCCTGGTCTGCAGCCTTCCTGGTTCACAGGAACCATGCACTCTGAGCAGGAGCTCTGTGCTGGATTCACAAACCCTGCTCTGTGCTGGATTCACAAGCCCCTGCTCTGTGCCCTGCACCCAGGTACAGGTGATGCTGCTGGCAGGACGATGAGCACGGAGCTGCCGGCACTTGGGGCCACAAGGCAGGGAGAGGGTTCTAATGCTTGATGGGAAACCAGCCCAGGCCTGGTGGGGACAGGAGCTGCCTGCAGAGCCACCAGCAGGGCCAGCCCTTTGCAGCAGCAGCCCCAGAGCATTAACACTCTGTTTTCACTGTTCCGGCTCAGGCACTTTTCCCTTTTAAGTCCAATCCATCCCCACCGAGCCCCGCCGCGGCTGAGCTGACACGGGCAGAAGTGACAGCTCTTTGAAAGCTGCAAGCATCCCTGGTTTGGTTTTTTTTTTCTTCTTTAAACAAATGTGGATCGCATTAGTGACACTTCCAAAAAAGAAGATGATTTCCAGAGGCACTGAGCAGGTCTGAGGGCCTCACTGGCACACTCAGCTGCAGCTCAACCCAGCTCTGCCACCACTCACTCAGCACAACAAAGCCCAGAGCAGACAGACCACTCCAGGCTCCCCACGAGCTCAAATCCTCAACCTTCACTGCTCCAGCACCTACTCTGAAGGGCTGGAAGCTGCTGGGATGCTGCCTTCTGCAGCCACCCACCCTCGCTCCATCAGCACCAGGCACCCTGCTTTGATCCCAGTGCCCTGCTGCTCCCTCCAGAGCCTGATTCCATTCTCCTTTCGCAAGCCTGCCCACTCAGCAGCTGCTGCTGGCAATTCCCTCTTGCCCCAGACTGGCAGGACCAAGGAGAACTTTGATTTTGCTTTGGTCAAAGAGGCCAAAAGAGAAGTTCATCTGCTGGTGGGCTCAGAGCAGGAAGCAGTGTCCCTAAGCTGCTGATGAGTTCCAGCTCTCAGTGCAAGAGCAGTTTTGCTGCCTGAGCAGCTCATCAAGACGTGGAGAGGGTCCCAGCCAGATCCTGAGCGTCTCTTTGGATGTTTGCCCTGCCCAGCAGTCTTGCTGACTGGCTGGAGTTTCTCCTGTAGGAAAATTTCTCTAGCCAGAATAGGGGGAAAATTTGGGTGGAATATGAACTGGATGCTGCAATAGGATGTAGTGATTTGTTAAGAGTGCAGCTGGCTCCCTTTGCCTCTCATCTAACCTTCCCTTCCAGGAATATGAGGCACCAGGATGTCTTGGGCTGCCACCCCAAGGCAAACGTTCACTTCACATGGGCACGTATGAAACCCAGACTGTCTGGGACACATGCTTTAAACTGTGCTGTAACCTTTTCTTGGCCCCTGGAGGTGAGAAAGGAGCCCAGAATGCTATGTAAGCTGAATTAGATGCTCCCTGGCTTGCTCATCAGGCCTCTCTTGGCCTTCACAGACTCATCCTTGCAGATGCTTTCCACTGCAGGAGGTGCCCTCAGCTTCAGCACCACTGCTCCCTTCCCTCCTCAGCCAGAATCCTCCAGACACTCTCACTGGAAAGAAACTTCTCTTGAAGTGATGCCCTCAAAGTGCCAGCAGACAGGCAGGGCAGCTCTGCTGAGCTCCCATCCCCACCTCACAGCATCTTCCAGGGAGCAGCAGGAACAGGGCAGGAAAAGAAACATGAATTAGGAACAGCATAGATTTCCAGGGCAAACCTACATTAACAATGCAAAGGTGAGGAAGGCCGTGACAAACTTCAAATTATCTCCAGCTAAGGAATGAAATGGATGGAATTCTTCCCTGTGAGGCCCTGGCACAGGTTGCCCAGAGAAGCTGTGGCTGCCCCTGGATCCTGGGAGTGTCCAAGGACAGGCTGGACAGGGCTGGCAGCACCCTGGGATGGTGGAAAGTGTCTGGGTTGGAACTGGATGATCTTTAAGGCCCCTCCAACCCAAACCATTCTGGAATTCCATAAAACCAATCATAGCTGAAAAGCCCCTGAGGTGCTGAGGAGCTTTGTGAGCTGTGCTGGCTCTGGACAATGGGAAAACTGTCCCAACACAGGGTGACAAAGGACAAATCCCTACATTGTAGGGCTGCTACATCTACACCTGTGAGTTTCCACTGAGTCTGTAACACAGAGCCTCCGTAGAGATTCCCAGGGGGTGGTAAGAGGTTGGATTTGTGCTGCATCTCCCCCTCAGGAGGAGGCACTGGTGCCATCCTTCTCCATGCCCTCCAGACTGCCATTCACCCCTCCTTGGAGCCGTCTGCTCTCCCACCAGAGCAGCCAGCGGGTTCTGAAGGTATTTCCCACGTGCAGAGACCAGACAACAGGTTTTTCTTGGGGGAACCAGACTAAAAACCTGCTCCACCACCCAAGCAGAAGCCTTTCTGTACCCTGCATGTAACACCAAGAGGACAGTTCAAACATCAGAGCCGTGGACAACAGCTCCTCCAGCCAGACTGTGCTGAGTCTTGCTTCAAATCTCCATAATCCGCCCCAAAATCCAAGGCTCCTTTAGGAAAGGCGAGCAGGGTGGGGAAGCAGCAGTGCAGTGATTCATCCTCCCCAGAAACAGAGGCCCAAGGCTGGAATACTGTGACACTTGGTAAATATTCGTGATGTACTTCATTATGCAACAGAGGCCCAGCAGGAACACAGCTCCCTCAGGGCTCCTTAATATGGGTTTCAAAAACGATTAAATATATCATAAACAACTCCCAACCAGGAATAAACACCTATAATCCCATCAAGTCATTCTGGTGATGTCAAAAACCATGGGAGTCAACTCGGTTACCGGGGGGAAAAATAAAAATACATCCTTGAAGGAATTACAGCCCTGTAATTCTGTGTCTGCCTTGTGAAAGACCCAACTCTCCCAGCCCCTCCTGCTTTTGCTCTGTCCGTGCTCTTGCTCTTTTCCTTTCAGGCTCCCTCACATCGCAGATTTTGATGCATTCTGCACTTCTGCTGAGAGGAAAAAGGATGGAGCTCCCGACTGCAGACAGCAAAACCGCTCCATGCCCGCACAAAAATACTCCGCTGGCCGAAAAAAAAGACCTTTATTGCATGACTCAAGGCTGCTGGTCAGGTCTTCAAACACTAATACTCATCAACTGGCACACACATAAGTGGTCCATTGAATCACATGCAATGACTCGTGTGAGTAAGGGCTGCACAAATTAACCCTGAGATAATATTTTCCCATGCAATCACTGCTTTATACATCATCAAAAAGATGGAAAATAGACCGGCTAGCAGTGGAAACTCAGTGCAGATGACAGAAAGCTGATGTTCATTAAAAGCGTTCGAGCAGTTTAGACCAAACCTTTCAGTTTTATGAGAGATTTCAAAATCTAATTTTCATGGAAATGTTTTCATTACATTAAGGGGGGAAGGAGGGAAAGTAAAAACCTTCGGCAAAATCTTTTTCAAATTAAGAAGTTGGAAGCCCTGAGTGGATGGATTGAAAACACAAATACCATCAGCAAATTATGAGACCATGAGAACCAGGAAGCAAAACTGATTATGATCAAAAAAAAGTGAAATTCACAAACAAATAGAAGTTTCTTTTCACCCCTCAAAAGGAAAAGCACTCTCTAACAGAGCCAGCTCCCTCCTGTACATTCACATGGCTCTTTTTACTTTGTTAATATCAGTACCTTGACCACTTTCGTTTATTTCCTTGTGCCTTTTTTTTAAGACTCCAGATATGTGGCAGAGCCACATTTCCATTTTCTGTCTTTGTCCAGAAGCTGCAGAAATTTACATAACAAACACGAAAAGCTTTCCCACTTCAAACTGCAGGATTCAGAGGTGCAAGAAAAATATCTGATACCGCGACACTCGCTGCAATAACCACGCATCTGCCAGCCTGAGGGCAAAATTAGATAGATATGCCCAAGGAACATAAATGGAAAGGAGTTAATCAAACTTCTAACAACTGCTTGGTGTTAGTTACCTGTTACTCAACTTTTAGCCAAGCGAGCTCTCCTCAAAGCCTCGAGGATACGCGCAGTAAAATTGGCACGCGCAAAGACGCTGCCGACCAAGAACTGCGTTTTTCAGGCAGGTCATTTACAACAAGCACCTTAAAAACGATAATGATCTGATTCTGGCTTTTCCTACATTGGTTTCTGGAAGAGGAGAACTCTGGAAAGTGTTTCTTGAGGAAGATTTGCTGCTGTTGGTGGGGACTGAGGCACCGGCGGCTTGCCCGGCTCACGGCGCTGTAACCCGGGGACACCAGCACCAGCTGCTGCCCCAAGACTCTCTGTCCATCAGCAGGACAAGACAGGAAGAAAACTCCAAGGTTTAATCAATTTTCCCCTCTTCTGTCTATCAGTTGTACATCCCCTGTCTACGGACTCAGCATTTTCGGGGAGTAAGGGCTGTGATTTACTAACAAAAGAGATGCTCAATGCTCCCAGAAAAAGCAGAGGTTTGCTAAGAAAACCCTGCAGATGTCCCAGGCGCTTCTTCTCGCCTTCATCCTCAGCAACTCAGCAGCCCAAGGAATTGCTTTCCACGTTTCCAAGCAGTGGCAGAGCTTTTCCACCTCTTTTTACAATTTTTTTTTGTGAAGGATGGGGAGGCACGGGAGAACAGGCAATTCAGGACTTAGACACTCTCTTTTACTCCTGCAGCAACCTCACTTGTTCTGATTAAAAAGAGGCAATGAAGGCAAAATGAACAGCCATGTGGGAGCAGACCCGAAGTCCTGCAGCTCAGGATGCTGTTTCAGACAGCCAGGAACAGCAGGCAGAGGGTTTAAGCCCAGGCAGCAAGGGAGAGATCTCTGCCCCAGCTCATCCTTGCAGCCTGTGACTGGCGGCTCTCTGAGCTGGACACTACCTCCAAACACTGCTGCAGTGAGCAGCCATGCTCAGCCCTCCCTGAATCTACCAGTTCTTTATTGAAATAACACCTATTTCTGACCTGCACAAAATCCTGGGGTGATGAGCCCCATCACCCAAGAGTGCGAAGGCTGAAAAAGCCTTACCTCAATCTGCTGCCAGAGCAGAGGGGCTGAAGGCACACGATGCTCTGCCTGACCTGCCTGAGCAGAGGAACTCACTCACCTTGTCCCAGCAGGGCTCCTGGCATTTCCTTGAGAAGGAGTAGCAGCACTGAGGGGTCACGATGCTCACCGGGACAGGAAAAAAATCACGGGGGGACTCAGGCAGCTTGTGCCCAGATTTAATTGGGAATCAGCCTGAAATAATCTGGCAGCCACCTGAGTGCCAGTGCTTTTATACTGAAGAGAGATTAAAGGACAGCAAAACCCCCAACTTGAGCGTGTAATGGACTGAAGCACGGTTTATTCACTCCTTACGAAAGAAATCCCAGCGTAACAATTTTTCTTTTGCTGTTCATGCTTTCTCCGCACCATTTTACGAGCCATCAACAGTGAGCCTCAAACAAACCAAGCGAAAAAAAAAAAACAAAACCAAAAACCCAAACAATAATTGAGAATTACCCCAGAGCCACAAGCTCTGGGAACCCACAGGCAAGTGACAGGTTTCTGTCACCCTCATAGGGCACAAAAGCAATAGGAGATCATTGCCTTTTCTGGGAAGTTTGGGGATCCCCTCAGCTCTACGTTTTCATCCCAGCTTTAGCTGGAGTTAGCGAAAGCTGTGCTACCACAGCAAGAGCTGGTTTTATCCGAACAGGTTATTTTGTGACAAATTGGAAGTGGGATTGCAAAGCCTTCCCAGCCATGCAGCAGAGGCAGGGAGGTTTGCCATGATGTTTATCAGCTTTTAGGGTAAGGTGTTCAGAGCTACGAGTTGAAGTGAACTTGGTAAGAATGACAGCTCGGCAGCACTGCTGCAAACTCAGCTCCTTAACCCACGGACAGCTCTCCCTGCAAGTATTACCATCACAGCTGCTCCCAGGAATGTTTTTTTCTTTTTAATAAGAGAAATGTTTTAGCCTGAACCTCTCTCAAATAAAACAGTGGCGAAATATTTCCTTCAATCTCAAACATCCGAATAAAACCTTCTGCGTCAAACTACTTCTCTTAACTTTTGTTTACAAAAACAGCACCAATAATTTGGTTTTTCCCTTCAGTTTGGGACAAAAATCAGTGGCAGGCTTGAAGAACAGTTTTAGTATTCTTGAGAAATCCACAATTTCTTCAAACGGCTTTTACCTTTTCTCGCTTAAAAACAAGGAGAGTAACCGAGCCCTGTGTTAACTTTTCCACTGAACCAGCTCTCATTTTTCATCGAGAGAAGCTCCTGCCTCTGCTGCACTTCCTAGCTCCAGCACAGTCCTTTTCCTGCATGGATTGCACATTTCACAGAGCGCACACAGCAGGTAGGGAAACTGAGGCACAGAGACTCCTGAGATGCGCTAAATGCTTCCATGAGAGAGCCAGAAAGCCCAGATGACAGCTCTGCCCAATAAACCTGGTGGAATTTATTCCTCCTCCCTTTCTTTTCTTTCAGTCGTTGCTTACTTTAGAATACTTCTAAAACTTTCTAATTCACCGCAACGGTATTAAAACTTTTACAGCATTCAGAGAATTTCTAAATTATCTCAAGCTGTAGTTTGGTCCCTGCTCAGCAGTGCTGGCTAGAAAACAAGCCCTTGGACAGCTTTTTTTTTGGGTTTTTTTCCTGCTTTAAGAGCAAGGTGAGTATTGGTGAAACGCGGCTCTCCTTTTCCACGCTGACCAAGCTTGCAGTTGGCAAGGGGCAAGATCAGGAGTAAATCGGAGTAAATCAGGAGTAAATCCAAAGAAAATATGATAAACTAAAATGGGTACAGAGCAAAAGTAAAGAAAAAAAAAGTTGTCTGAATTCGATGTCTTGCGGGTTCTCCAGCGGCACAAGTTGCTGAATCGAGGGGCAGCCGCAATCACTGTTTTCCCCACTACAATACACACCTTTAGAGCCAGAAATTGCAGTTTTTCGGGTCCCGGGAAGGAAATATTTTTAAGGCACGTCGCAGCGGCGGGGGATGCGGCTCTCGGGGGAGCAGAAGAGCCGCTCCGGCAGCCGCGCTCCGCTCGCTCCGTTCCGAGCGCTCCTGGAGGATGCTCCCCGCCGGGACCGCATCCGGCCGGGCCGAGCCCGGGCATCCCACGGGCGCTTCTGCAAGGAGCGGGTCCTTTGGGGAAGGCTTCCCGCTTCCCCAGCTCGATTTCCTTCGGAACACCGAGAAAACCAAGTCGGATCCACAGAGAAAAGAGGATCGGAGGCGGCTCCGGCGGGGAAAAAAAACCCCACAAAAAACCAAACCAACAAAAAATCGAAAAGCGAACGAAAATTGTAACTGGCATTTTCGTTCGCTTCTCATTTCGTTTTGTTGTTTTTTTCCCCGGGAAGATCCCTCGGAAGCGAGCCCGTGTCCGCAGCCGCGGCCAGCCCGGACCCCCACGGAACTCCCTACGGCCGGAGATGTAATTATTTTAACAGAGAGCGGCTAAAGGGGGGTTACTGACCCTGCACAGCCCCCTCAGCCTTTCTGACAGCGCTGCCCTTGGAAAACAACACGCGGCGCTTGGAAAACCCCGCAAGCCGGCGCCCATCGCGCTGCCCACGGCCGCGGGGCTGCCGGGTCACGGCTACCACAACCGC
>NW_005054421.1:1762442-1772043 GCF_000277835.1 Geospiza fortis
GGCTGAGGCTGAGGGGGGAGCCGGGCAGGCCCCCCTTGTGGGCCGGCGCTGCACCTGGAGGGGAGGGCGGACTCCCTGGGAGGGAGTGAGTGAGGAGAGGAACAGCGAAAATGAGAAATGCAGAGGAAAAGGTGAGCGAGGGTAATGGGAGAGAAAGTGCGAACAGGAGAGAGGGAAGGAAGAGGGGAAAACCAGCGAAGGAGGAAGGAAAAGTGCAGCGGAGAGCTGAGAGAAACAGAGCGATAGGGGAGTAAAGTGGAAAGAACAGAAGGGAAAAGAAAAAACAAACAAAAAAACCCCGAGGACACGGTCGGGGCTGCTGAGGCCGGCAAGCACAGCGGTCCCGCAGGGTGTGGTGGCCCCGGTGGCCCCGGTGGCCGGGGCCATCAAAGGGCTCCAGATTGAAAACAGATGTGCTTCCCCGAGTCTCTCCGTGCATTTAATTAAGGCACAGGCATGGAGGAGACATTTCCATCATTAGTTTGCTTTCAGGCTCCCCCCCCCCTCTGGTCCCAGTTTACCCTTTGCAGTCTCCAAGACCCAAAGGAGCAGGGCAGGGCTGCAGAGCTCTGCTGTCCCTGGTTTGGGGGGTAGACAAAGGTGGAAAAGCCAAAAAAACCCAACTTTGGGGCAAGTTGTGCATGTGGACAGAAGCGTGTGGGTGTACATCCACCCAAAATGCTGTGGGTGCATCTGTGTATGCAGCACAGAGTGACTTCTTCTGCATCTGAAGGAGGATTTGTGTGATGTCCTCTGGTACATGTCCATATGTTGGATGGGAAGGAGCTGTGCCCTCACATGGGTGTGCAAGGCTGGCTTTTGTACGCTGGCATCTTGTACCCTGGCTCTGCAGGTTCAGGCAAGGCAAGGTGGGTGGCCACCTGTACATCCCCTGATCATGAAATGCACTTTTGTCTGCCTTTCCCAGCTATCTGGCTGCTACCTCTTTTCTTGGTGAGCTGGGGTTACCCTCTCTTCTCCCTAATCTGCTTCAAATGGATGTTTGCAGCTGGCTGTCCTGAGTGGGTGCTGGAGAAGCCCAGCCATGAACATCCCTTTCCACGGGCAGTGGGGTCTGCTCTTAGCCTTGGGGGTCAGCAGGAGCCACAGAAAGCAGCCCAAGAGGTCTCTGTGACAGCAGTGCCCTCACTGACATCCCTGCTGAGATCTCCCCGTGTCTAAGTGCATCCTTCAGACCGTGCTCCCTGCCAGCCCTGGGGTTGGGAATGCAGCCTGAATTTCCCCTGGAGAGAGGAAACAGCCAGCTCCAAAACTGAGGCTTCACCTTGAAGTGAGTCCTGGCTGCTCCCCTCACATGCATCTTAAAGGATGAACTCCCGTTTCTCTTTCTGCAAGGCAGGCTCCCAGAAATGGGGGCACACAAGGGGATGGATGCTCCCAAGCACTCCCTGTTCTCACAGGGGGTCATCTCCAGACATTCTAGGGATCCCTCTCTGCCTCCTACCACCAAGGCCAGGACAAGTCCCCATGGAAGAGCAAGAAATGTTCAAGTATTTCAGCTTCTTGAAGAAAACATGGATATTTTCAGACCAGAGCTAGGCTTGAGGGAGTGCATGAGAACAGATGGATCAGTTCTCCCCCACTGCCACCTCAGACCCTCTGTGTGGCCCAGACAGGTCCCTTCCCTTCCCTTCCCTTCCCTTCCCTTCCTTCCCGCCTGGGTGAATTCCACAGGCTGAATTCCAGTACAGGGTGCCTGATTCACATTCTGAACGTGGCCTGAACCCCTCCTACAACACAAATTTCTGGATTTCTGTCACTGGCTGGGAGGGACAAGCTGAATCCAAGGGCAGCTCTGGTTACTCTGTCTGTCCCAGAAGGAAGGGGACAGGGAGCAAGGCCTGCACAGAGCACAGCAGGGCTGCTCAATTGTCTCTGTTGTGCCCAGACAAGCCCTGTGCCAGGGCACACCTAGGATGTGGAATTGAGTGCAGCAGGAGCCTCCTGGGCTCTGACAGGGCTAGTGCCTGTGCTGCCAGCTCAGTTTGTGATGCAGAGGTGACAGGATCCCCCAGTTCTCACAATCCTGAGGCTGGTCCCATGGCAGCAGAGCCAGGCACCCTTTAAACATCCCACAGGCCATCAAGAAGTTGATCAGACATTTATTTCCTCCCTCACCACTGCTGTGGTGTCAAGCTGAGCAGGTAGCTCCCCTTCCCCCCATCCTCCCATCCCACTTTTCCTCTCCAATGTGCACCTGCCCAGAGGCTGCTCACAGCCCCATTCCTCCCTCTCCCAGCTGTCCAGCAAATGGTTGCCTTCTGCTCACACTCCCAGCAGGGCAGGAGCCTCTGAGCCGCTTCTGCCAAGGGAGAAGAATTAAAAAATTAAAACGCCAAAAGTCCTGAAACAGCCAGAAGTCTGCCTGGTGAAGCACCCACAGCTGAAAGGCTCAGGCTCACACCACAGCCAGACCCCAGTTTTGCCCCTCCTGCTCCCAAAAATGGTTATCATGTTGAAGGACATCAGTGAGACTCACCAGTGAGCTTTGCCTCAAAACCTCCCTCCCCTCTGCTGTGATCATGTCCAACACTGGGAGAAAGTGAAGCAAAAACCACAAACTATCCCATTTTCCCTTCCCTAGTTGCATTTCAAGAAGGGGAACCCCAAATATCTGCATCTCTGCAGATGACCAGCACGTTTTGCTTCTGCTTTCTCTTCTCACAGAAAATCACAAGCACCCTGCAGTGCCAGTGAGAAAGCCCCTAACTGCAATGTATTTTTAATTCTTGAAGTTTCCCATGAGGTCCTGCACTGGCAGCTCCTGTGGTTCCCAGCTCCAAGGGTGTTCTAAACCCTCAGAAACATTCCCTTCACATCTGTCAACAGCAGCTCTGGAGCTCCACAGCTTTGGTGGCACTTTTCAGGTACAACAAACAGGACATGATGAGCTTCCCAGGGGTCTTGGAACCAACAAGAAACAGCCAGAGCAGATGAGCAGCTGTAAAATGCCCAGGGCAGCTCACAGCCTTGGGGCTGGCATTAGTGGGATGCAGGAAGGTGCAAAGCAGCAGGAAAGCCAAACCTTCCTCTGCCCTGACCACCACGCCCTGTGCCTCTACCAGCACAGATTGCCCCCTTCTTTCATGTGCCCTAAATATCTTTTCTTCCACCTGGGTTTGAATAAAAGAAATAAAAGAAGGACTTGGAATAAAAGAAACCATGCAGAAGAACCTGTGGTACCCAGGTGTGTCCTCAGCTGGCTGATGGTATCATGGCATTCAGGTGAAGAAGCATTTTGCTCAGTGAGGGAAAGTCCTTTGGGTCCCCCCTACTTCATTTTCAGTGTTTAAATTCTTAAAGCCCTTTTTTGATCTGCCAAATGTGTTTCATCCTAGAAATTAAAGAAAATAATGCAGGGGAGCAGTGAGAAGCAGGAGCTGACAGCCAGAGTGCAGGAAGCCTGACCAGAATGCACACACCATCTATTCCTGCTCCTTGCAGGGCGCTCAGCTCTTTGCAGACATGCTGAATGCCCTCCAGCTTTGCCCTCTTGAGGGCCTGGATGGGGTGCAAGCAGTTTAGAGTGGTGATTCAGAGGGCAGAGGGCACAAATGGTGTCCACTTCTCTCTTAGGCCCTGCAGCTTTGGGGAGGGAGTGTTCCAACACACACCTTTGCACTCCAAAACATCAGCCAGGGCTCCTTAGGGGAAAGCTGGTGAGAGGCAGAGATTCAGAGCATCTCTCTGCCTCTTCACACCCTGCCCAGTGAGATCCCCTCTGCTGGACTCCCTGATGCTGCAGTGCTGTGTAGCCAAAGCAGAACTGTTTCCCCCTGAAAAGTTTCCCCCAGCCCTCCCATCCTGCTGGTTCACTTTCGTGCCTGGCCTCAAACCCTTCTGCACTTGCTGCAGCCAGGGCTGGGTGAGATCTGTGTGGAGCTGGGCACAGGGAGCACCTGCAGGGACATTTGTGTGCATCTCACATCCCTTTACAGCTGTGAGAGGGATTTTGGGGGTGTGTGCTCATATTGGGGTGTGCAGCCAGGGCTGGGTGAGATCTGTGTGGAGCTGGGCACAGGGAGAACCTGCAGGGACATTTGGGTGCATCTCACATCCCTTACAGATTTTGGGGGTGTGTGCTCATATTGGGGTGTGCAGCCAGGGCTGGGTGAGATCTGTGTGGAGCTGGGCACAGGGAGCACCTGCAGGGTCCCTTGTGTGCATCTCACATCACTTTATTTTGGGGGGTGTGTGCTCATACTGGGGTCTGCAACCAGAGCTGTGCCCCACAAACTCCTGCTACACACTTGGACCAATTCTCCCTCTTTTCTCCTCACACTGAGGTGTGTTATTACATCTGTGGGGATCAGGTAGTCTACAGTCCTTCCAAGCTGTAAACTCAACATCAGGGTTTCTTTTAATCCCAAACATCTTGATGTCATCTGGAAATGCCATGAGCAGTTTATAATTAGGGTTTAGCATGCAGATTAATACCAGCAGCTCCAGGGTGAACAGACCATCAGAGTCTAATCAAAGCTTAAATGGGGCAGCAATTTAGTACTGAGATTTATTATTCCTCTGCACAATATTTTGAACCAGAGGCTGAGTTCACAGCACACACAATCATTCCTGGAAGTGCTATCACATCTCCAGTCAGAGCAAGGTGCCTTGTTACTGGTTCATGGGGGTGATAAAGACTTGGCTCTGGGAACTTATTTAGGAATATCACAGCACTGACACTGTACAAGATTTAAAACCTGAGGCAGGAGAACACTTGCACACATGCTCCAGCCCATGTGGATGCTGGGGCAAAGCCATGCACTTACATTTTTTTGCTGTGCACCAGGTGTAATAAGGGAGGTGTCCCAGGATAGCAGCTGAGGGGTTTTTTTGCCATCTGCCCTGGCCCTGTGTGGGGAGGAAGGATGGAAAGCTTTGTGGGGATGGAGCCACCTCACAGCAACAGAACCTTCAGGGGACCTGGCACTCTGTAGCAGGCTCAGCTGAGGGCTGGGGACGGAGTTCTGTGCCCAGTGCAGCCAGGGACAGCTCCTCCTGAATGGTATTTCTGCCAAGCCCCCTTTGGATGGCTGCCAGGAGTACCCCCAAGTGTCAGAGGTTTGATTTTCACAGTAGGGACAGCTGGGCTGGCTGTGCAGCACCTGGGCTGGGGTTTTCACTAACAGAGCTCCAACCTGCCTTGCCCAGACCTCATCTGACCCAGTCTGGGCTGGAGCCTTTCCCTGGCCTTGTCATTTATAAAACACGAGTGGAGGAGGGGGCTGAGAGAGTGAAAATTTGTTTATCAGTTTGTCTGCACTAGTCCCAGTTTTTAGATTCCAAGGCAGAGCTGCCACAGCTGTCACCCAGCTTTCAGCACGGATGACAGGCACATCCACCAGCTGCCAATGGCAAGAACTGCTTTTCAGGTTCCTTCTTCCATCATCTTTCCACCAAGTGGGCTGTGAGGAGTGTCCTGATCCCTGCCTGGCTGGTTGTGGATGTGGATTAGAGTCCAGCTCTTCCCTCCTTTGGCTTTGCTCTTGCCAGGGATGCCATGGGGCTGGCAGCCCTGCCTCAGGCCCCAGGGCTGGCACCAGTGGGCTGCAGGGGACAGATGTCACACACTATGGCCTCTCAAGACAACCCATCACCATGGGATCCACCAGGAAACCACAGAACTACCAGCACAAACACCTCCTCACCTCAGCACAGATTTGTTGCAGTGGCTGTGAGCTGTGTGAGCACAGGGCACAGTCCTGCAGTGGATGGTGCCTGTGTTTATTGCTCCAGCACCAGAAGAGCAAGAACTGTTTTTCTGGTTCCTTTTTCCATCATCTTTCCACCAAGTGGGAGAGGGGCTGTGAGGACTGTCCTGATCCCAGCCTGGCTGGTCATGGATCTGAATCAGAGTCCAGCTCTTCCCTCCTTTGGCTTTGCTCTTGCCAGGGATGCCATGGGGCTGGCACCACAGGGCTGGAGGGGACAAAAGTCACACACTGTGGCCTCTCAAGACAACCCATCACCATGGGATCCACCAGGTATCAGCACAAACACCTCCTCACCTCAGCACAGATTTGTTGCAGTGGCTGTGAGCTCTGTGAGCACAGGGCACAGTCCTGCAGTGGATGATGTTTATTGCTCCAGCACCTTGGAGGCTTCAGTGGATTTACCTGCCCGGTAAGAAACCAGGCTGTGCCACTTCCAGGGCTCCTATTCCCCTATGACAGCGACCTGGTGGCACTGAGACAGCCACCAGGAGCTGCAGCCACTGCCCCCTGCCCCAGGGCAGCCAAGCAGGGCTGGCCGAGCTACAAGAGGGCTAAGCTGCTGTTCCCAAGGGCTCAGACTGGAGCTGGCTCCAGAGCCGGCTGTGTAAGGAGCCTGGGTTTGGATAAGCCAGCCGTTTAACTGGGGTTTTATTACCAGGCAGGGGAACAAAAGCACTCAGAGGTCACCCGGGAACTTTAATCAGCACCGAGGGTCATTGGATAGCAGGGTAGGAGGGAGGAGGGCAGGGCCCAGGGCACACAAATAAATAAATAGATGTATTGAAACCACCTCCTTCCTCCAAGTGATCTCTCTCTCTCTCTCCCCTTCTCCATGTACACACTCTGCTCCTCACAATCAGACCTTCAAATGGCCCTAATTTCCCCAGCAGAAAGTCCAAGATCTCCTGCAAATTGAACTAAGACTTTTATCCACAAGGTTTGGTTGGGTTTTTTTATTTTAAATCCCTTGCTGCTGGAGATGAAAGTTCAGTCTGCTGGACTGCTCTTGGGCTAGGTATCAGATATCCCTAACCCTGGAGAGAGAAAATGTCCCACCAGCTTCTCTCCCCTGCAGGAAAGGGAAAAAAAAAAACCCACCACCTCCCATAATCAGAGTCTGGGCAGACAAATTGGCACCACTCTTTTCTGCCTCCACCCCCCTTTCTGGAAGAGGACTAACCCTTCAGAGCACAGTCACAACTCACAAATATTTGTGGGTATTATATTGCAAGAGGGGAAAAAAAATCCAAAGGAAGGTAACTGTTAAAAGCTTAGTCCCTCTCCCATGGAAAGCAGCTTTATGCACGTCCATAAATCTCCTTTGTAAGTGGCCATTAAAATTGTGTCTTGTTTAATTTTTTTTTTAATCTTGTTTAAACACTTTTTCTCATCTTGCAAATGAATGATGTCATTGGCAGGCCCAGTAATGAACTGAAAAAAAAAAAAATCAACTTTCTAATGTTTTGGGGGCTCTCTCTAAACGCAAGCCCTTCAAAACCAGTTCGCTAATACAGCCAAATACTTAAGCACGTGCTTAACAACCAACTTGTGTTTAAGTGCCTTGCTCCCACATCTGTCCACACTCATCTCTGGGCACAAATGATGTGCCTGAAGGGAGGAGAGGGTTTAAACTGTGGCAGGGTGAGAGTCCCTGGCTGCTGAACTGTTGGGCTGCTCTTTGCACGGGCAACACAACAGGACACAGAGCCCATCTGCACAGGACAAGATCCTCACTTTGGCTGAGAGACTCCTTGCTGGCTACTTCTGTTGTTTGGGTTTGGTGTGTGGCTGGAGGTTTTAGGTTTATTTTTTAATTTTTTTTTTTTTTTTGTTTTTTAAAAAAAATTTTTTGGAAGCTGTTTGAACAACACAGGAGCAAAACCAAATAGCAGGCTGAGCAAACGGGGAAAAATAAATGTGAAACTTGCAAATGAGTAATTGGTGTGGTTTTAATTAAAAAGTGGTTAACTGTTTCGGGGTGAAGAGCATGGGGTTGGGTTGACACCATCTGAACCCTGGAAGGAGCACGTTAAGCTGTTCACCATACTGTGGGTTAAGAAAATGGGAAATAAATACATCCCAGCCCCTTGGAAAACTAAACCATCTTTAGGGCTCAGCTGTAAACTTTCTTCAGCAATTTATTAGAGTTCCAGAAAACACTTGTTGAGTAGCCTTGGCCTGTAATAAATATCAGTCCTTGTTTGTTTGTTTTTGTAATGGGAACAAAACCACATCTTTTTCTTTCTCAAGTGGATAATTTAATTACATGGCAAGAAACACTTCATTGTCCAAAACACCCAGAGATGATTGCCACGAAAGTCACAGTTGTGTGGTGAGAGGAGGAGAGCAGAGCCAGCTGATACCAGAACTGGTTTCAGGGAAGGTTTCTGTGGTGGCACATCCACTTCTGCTGGAGCTGGGGTTTGTAGGGACACTGGGGTTGTCACTGCAAACAGGAGACAGGCACCTCTGGGCAAGGCACTTCTTACCCTACATGGAGCACCAGAAGGGAAAGGCAGAGGGAACCAAAGGCAATGAGGGCAGGGAAGGGAAGGGACCTGTCTGGGCCACACAGAGGGTCTGAGGTGGCGGCAGTGGGAGAGACCTGATCCGTCTGTTCTCATGCACTCCCTCAAGCCCAGCTCTGGTCTGAAAATATCCATGTTTTCTTCAAGAGGCTGAAATACTTGAACATTTCTTGCTCTTCTATGGGGCCTTGGTGGTAGGAGGCAGAGAGGGATCCCTAGAATGTCTGGAGATGACCCCCTGTGAGAACAGGGAGTGCTTGGGAGCATCCATCCCCTTGTGTGCCCCCATTTCTGGGAGCCTGCCTTGCAGAAAGAGAAACGGGAGCCGATCCTTTAAGATCAATTCTTGATGGGCTTGGTTCACTCATTCCCTGCAGGCAGCTTTGGGTTTAACCCTGGAAAAGTCTGAAATAGCTGAAGGGAGGCACTATCCAGATAAGCAATTACCCAGTGCTCTTTCCCAGGGACAGCCTGGCAATTCTGGTCAGAATCCAGGAATCAGATGGTTGCAGAAAGACAGACCCTGACTCCTCTGAGCTCGTCTTGAGGGGCACAATTAACGTGCTGGGGTGATTAAAGCCACATTCAGCTCTGGGATACGAGAGCCAGATGCACCAGGTGACTCCTCTGAAGGTGCTGGTTACCTGATTCGTAGCAAATCAAGTAGAAACCAGCCATTCCTGTCCACACAGCTCCATGGTGCTGTTAAACAGCCAAACCCTCTTCTCTTACATGTCTTTGAGGGAGATGAAATCCATATGGCCCAGAGAGTGAGCACAGGCCAGGGATGGAAGGAAGGACAGAAACACCATTTCTTCAGGACAGAAGACAATGGAAGTGTTTCCACTGATTCCAACAGGTTCTGAGTCAGCGGCTGCAACCAATTTTCCTCCTAAATGGCCTTCCATATGTCTAAAAGAGTCTTGCAAGTGCTGGAATTTGTTACAGAACAAACCTGTACTTTATTACTCTGCTCCCTGATTCCCAGTGTTTCTCCCTTTAAATCCTTTGCTCAGCCATTTCTGGGCTTGGGGGTTCACTTCTGAGAAATGCATTCATTTCTCAAGCAAACATTTTCCATGGGACAGACAGAGTGAAGCCTGCCCCCTCTGCTCCCAGATTTCACTTGGCTTTGCTGGGAACTTCAGGTTCATCAGAAAATGATGTGGTTCTCTGTGCAGAGGGAAGCATGGTGAGGAAATCAGGCTCATCAGACCTGAAACCTTCCTGTGAAACATAGATATTTGGGCAAAAGTTGAGCAAAGCTGTTTTTTACCAGAAATTTTCCGTTTGCCACATCTCTTAAAACAGAAAAGGTTTTTCCCTCTTTGCAGCAGG
>NW_005054421.1:1772053-1793751 GCF_000277835.1 Geospiza fortis
GAATCTTTAAAGATTTTTCTGTTTCCTTCTTTCATTAAATCAAAACAAAAATTGGCAAAATGGACTTTTTCCTTTTCATCAAAGGCTGTTTTTTTTATGGAAAGAGAGTCACTTTCCTGCCCCTGGTACCATTTACTACATTCAAAGGGATTTAGGAACCATTGTACCATTTTCAGTAGTGGTTTAGGAACTGCATGGGACACTTGCATGACCTGCTTCATATCCATATTTGAGAGCTATCAGTAAATGTTAAGCAGTTAAATACCTTTTATCTCATCCTGAGGTCAATGAAAGACAAGTTTTCTACAATGTCTTGAAAATATGGCTCAAGTTTGGTTAAATTCCTTAAACCTAATATAATTTTCAGACTTACTGCTAATGCTACACTTTAACACCCATGAACATTACAGTTTTCAAATTCATCTATTTAAGCAAAAATATTTTCTGTTTCCTTCCAAGAACAAAAACACAGGAAGAAACTTTCAAATCAACTCCCCCAAGGAACATCTCTAAGGCCCCATTTAATTCAGAATTTTAAGAAGTTTCTTGGTTTCCCAAGTTTTTTTTTTGGTTCATGCTGACATTAGTTTAAGGGTGTTGGTTCAAAATGAAATCTCAAAACTTTTCATTAGAAAACAAAGCCAAAACCCTTGGACTTCTTTTTCTTCCTTTGCCAAAACAGTTCTTCAAGCTGATGTGAATTCCCAAACATTTTCAGCCAACCCAAAGCACAGCCTCTGGCAAATACATAATTTACCTAAAAAAAGAAGTTATTGTCCCGTTCTAAGAACAAGGATAAAATCCATCCGTGATTTTAAGTGCTCAGACCAAACAATGATGAAGTATTTGCCCTGATGATAGAAAAAAAAAAAGAAATAAATTTTGCTTATCACTTTCTAGATATATTTATACATTTCTGAAATTTATATACACGCACGGCCCTTTCCGTCCAACATGAATATTTTCAACACAGAAAAAGTAAAGAGAAGAGATTTAGTGCTGATTAGAACAAAAGTTGCACTGTACCTTACAGATTTCAGCATGTCTCATTAAAACTGGGCTTGAAATATACATATCCTTTAATAAATAAAGCTTAAGGTACATAAACACTGCAGCGGATATAAATTATTTTAACCAAAGTATGTAGGGAGAAAAAAAAATTACTGGAACACCATGATCCAGGGCATTTTACAGTAAATTGGACTTCATCAGCGGTTTTGCATTTTTATTTGATTTTGGAGTTCCTCCACTAAAGCTGTAAGTTTTGTAGAGTTTATTTCACACCTTGTAATTTAAAACGTTACACTCCATCGAAATTCCTCTCAAAAAAAGGACCCGAGTAATTAATGTCTTTGGGTTCAACGTTCATTATATCCCACTAGTGTGAAAATTCATAAAAATAAGACATGGGATTAGGAGCTTAACAGCCTCACACATTTGCAGAGCTGCTGCACTGGCAAATATTTCCCTGCCCTTCAGGAGCAGAGCGCTCTCCTGGCTGCTCTCATTTGTTTCACTGGATCATCCAAGTCATTAGAAAGTGCCTGGAAAAAAACTTCCATGTCTCACACTCGTATTTTTTTTCTTGGAAGCAGATAAATAACATGGGTCGAGGCCATTTCTTCCTGTGCTCTTCTCCTTTCTCCATTTGGTGTTTTCTTCATGTCGCGTTTTAACTCCTCATGGAGACAATGGGAATTTTGGCCACGTGGAGCCAGGGGACTCCAGATGCCCTTGGGAAGGAAGCACGAGCTGGGGTTTGATTGCAGAGAGCTGAATCGTTTCCTTTGTGCAAAGCCCTGGGTTCTCCTCCCTGGTTCCAGCAGCTCCAGGTTGAATCACAGGCTCCGTTTTGCCCTGGGCAGATCCATAGATACAGTGGGTGAATTTGTGCAGCAAACTGTAATTTTGACCAGAGTTTAATTTTGGAGGGACAGAAACCACTCACGAAATTGGGCTGAATTTGACAAGCACTCTCTCCCAAAAAACCAAACAAAACCAACAAGCCTAATACAGGAGGCTCTTTTTTAAACTTCAAAACATTTCATTCCAAAGTGTTTTCAAAGCAAAGGGGTTGACTTCATGTAGGTGTTTCTGAAATGAGCCTTTTGGAGGTTTTATTGAAAAACCCGACTTTAGGGAAAAAAATGAAATTCAACTCTAAAATGGAACATTGTGTTTCGGATCAAACACCATGTCCTAAGTTGACTCAGTATTTCTCGTTTATTTTATATATATATATAAAAATATATAATCCCCCTCCCCATTTCTTTTTTTTGGGACTGTTTTGGTTCAAAACAAACAGAATTGCTTCGTTCCCTGCTCCCCTCCCCCAGGTATCTGAATCTGGCACAAAGCATCCTTTATCCACCCAGGTCGCTGTTGTTCACCCCAGAACACGCTGGCCAGAAGCCCTAAGGAGCAGATCAGATCAGATCAGATCAGCCCGGCTCTCCCCGCAGCAAGAACTGCACAATTCTCTTCCAAACGGGCAATTCCCATTGTGCTGAGGTTCCTTCCACAGCCCAGCCTCTCATCACGGCTCCCTCTATGGCTGACAAGCAGAAATTCCAGCCCAGGATCCTCAGGACCAACCACATTCCAGAGAACCAAGCTGCCCAGTTTGGATTCGGAGGTGCTTTAATTGAGGGGAGGTGAAGTCTGCAACAGATCTGTTCTTGGGCAGAAATATCTGTGGAGATTGCTGCTTTCATGGCTGCACGTGGCTGTGCAAAGGAAAATCTTTGTCCAGGATGGATCAGCTATTGCATCTGTCCTGGAAATTAATTTGGAGACCCTGCAGCAGCATTTGAGTGCTTCACTGCTGGCTGATACATTGAATTTACCTTTCTGCCAAACACTTTTTGGCACAGTCACCAATCCAAGGAAGGGGTTTTCAGAAAATTCTCTAAAGAAGAAAAAGCATGCCAAAGGAAAGGCCCCTTAGATTTTACTCTGTACATTTTTGAGCAGTGCAATTAACTTTCAGCATCCTAACACAGGTTTGCACATTTTGCCCCATGAGCAGCACTTCTAACTCAGTGTAGTTAACACGCACTTTCAAAAAAATGAAAAATTACACATATTCTTTGAGTTTAAGGAAAGAAGCTCCTACTTCAAGCTTGATCTGGAGGCTCTGCTGAAGCCTCCCTTTGCTCTCAATCCCTAGAGAGCAGTTCTGCCCTCAGAGCAACCCATCTTTGCAGAAAAAGGGCAAAGGGATTCTAAGGAAACATCAGGGCTCCTCAGATGGGTGAAAACTGGGAGATCTCTCAGCAAAGTTATTCTCTGGTTCAATCAAAAAACCTGTCGTCATATGCTGGGGCTGGTGAAGGGGTGATAAAATCATTCAGCTTTGGGACACGAGCAGCTCTCTCAAATTTAAATCAGATGGAAATGGAGTCAATTTGTTTGGAGAAGTAGCTCAGCTCTCAGCAAAGATTATGACTCTTATCATTTTCCTGTAGCTGAAAATGGAGTGTGTTTCAGAGCAGTAAACAACCACCATGCTTTTCTTATGAACTTGTCTTGCATCATGGCCCTGTCCCCTCGTGAGGATAAAGCACCGGGAACACAGGGCTGGTTTTGGGGCAGCAGGCAGGGAATGAGAGCCTGGGATCAGAGCCTGGGATCAGAGCCTGGAATCAGAGCCTGGAATCAGATCCTTGCTTGCTCTGAGGATCTCTCCACAAGCTGACGCACAAGCACGGGGATGAGTCACAGATGGCTCGGGTGCTGTTGGAATCTCAGCAGATCTGAGGGAGTTTGGGATGCTTCCCACCACGAATTCTTCACTCCCTGCCTCACTGCAGAGCCTGCTGTGCACGTGCTGGAAGGGGTAACACGGAGAAAGGCCTGGGCCTTGGGAAGAGAAAAATCATTCTCCTCAAACACAGCTCATTGGGCAAGGAGAGCCAGGTTCCAGTGTGGCAGTGGAGTTTCCAGTTAGACCTTGGGTTCCACTCAGCTCTTGGGTTTCTGTGGTTAAGTGATCTCCAAGGTATCAGAAAGTCTCTTTTTTCTCCAGCCCCATGACAGAAGAAGTCGAGATTCGTCAGTTCTGCTTTTCAAGGTTGTTTATTTTCTCTGATCTGTTCCATTCTTTCTCTGATCTGCTGAGATCTGTCCAGCAGGTCGGGTTGTGGCACAGTCCCTGCCCTTGGGGTGGTGTTAACTTTTTATACTAAGAACTACATTTACTTTACAATAATTTTCCAATACCTATCACCTATGTTAGACAGTGTGTCTCTAAACCAATCCAAAAGTGTCACCATCTCAGCAGAAGATGGAGGACAACAGGAAGAAGAAGAAGGACAGGACACACCCAGATTCCTCCATCTTGCCTCTTGAACCTCAGTTCTAAATCCCCAAAATTCTACTTTTTCACTCTCTGATGAACTATCATTCTACTCAAACTCTTGTGGCTTGTAACTCCTCACACAAAGTTGGTAATTGTTTCCATGGGCTAAAATCAAAGGCACAGGTGTTTTTGACTCCATGCCAAGGTCTCTGAGCCCCTTGCCATGGTCTCAAGCCATCCAGAGCAGCCAGAGGAATGTCCTGGGTTCAGACATTCAGCTTCCACTGCTGAGAGACAGATTCTCCATCACTGCAGGAGGCAGGAACTATCACCAAAGGGGTACTGGGGACAAACAAAGGTGAGACTGAGACTCCATCCTCAGAAGGCATGAAAAGGCACTTTATTGTTAGAAATACACAGTTCTTATAAAAACAGTGGTGGCCCTAAGACCTGATTGGCCTTTAGGAATCTTCTCTCACCTATTGGTCAAGAAGGGACAACTCCTTCTTGTAAACATCTTTGACAAACAGAGATTGCCTGCCAGGTGCAGAGATTGAGATAATAATAGTTTAAGTTCTTTCTCTGAGCTTTCTCACAGGAAAATCCTGGGAGAGCTTAGAATGTGTGATTACCACAGCAGGAACTATCAGACAGTGACCACTCAGAACACACAGGGTGGACTTGGTTGTGGCTATGAGTTGGAGGATGTATTGAGATCCTTTCCAGTTCTGCCATTCCAGAACAGGAGATCACCCCAGCTACCCCTTAATCTTGCTTGGAAGGTACACCCTGAAAAGACACAGGCTACAGGACAAGTCCATGCACAGCAGCTGCTGAAGTAGCAGGGTAAGAAATAACAGTAATGCAGGAGCAGAGTCGTGGTTTTCAGGGAAACATCATAAGCATAACACATACCAGCACAGCTGGGCAGTACTGAGACAGAAAATTTTGTTTGAGGGTACCCAGGACGTGATTAAAACTGTTGTGATCCCATGCAGCAAAACACTGATGGAGTGTATACCACTCTGCCTGGTGCAATTAATCCTCTGAATTGTCACAGGGTAGCTGTGCTCCAACAGGATTTATGCCTGATGGGGTATAATGTGTCTTCCTGCAGTCAGTGTAAAATGTAAAGCCAATAAAAACACTGAATACCATGTTCTAGCTAATTCAACACAAAGAGGAGTGTGCACACACCTGACATGGAGCAGATTTGTCTTGTCAGGTGATTTTGCAATAAACAGCCTGTGTTACTGAGGTGGAATCCTAGCCCCATCTATTGTCCTCATGTTCCCTGCCTCAAGAAGCCTCCTGTCAGTTCCAAGCTCACGTGCAGCATTCAGGGACAGCAGTTCTGTTCTGACAGGTTATTCACCATGAGCCAAATCTGTCAGTGCAGCCTGCAGGGAACTCAGCAGAGAAGAATATTGATGTTTGCTTTGTCAAGCTTTGGGCTTAACACCAGAGAATCTCCTCATGCCTCTTGGCCTTGAGATAAAGGAAAGGTCTAGGGCTGCCACAGTCCCATCTCCTCAAGGCACTCTGATTATCAGCTGAAGGCTTGATTAAGCTGGACTAAATTTCCACAGAAGGAATGCCAACCCTTCCTTCCACAGAAACACATCCCAAATGCTCGGTCACTGGCACAAAAAATGAGTGACCACTCATTTTAGAGTTAGCTGGTCATTTCTACCACAGAAACGTCTCTGTCAGCATCTGCAAGTATTTAAAATTCTCAGGCTTTCTTGTTTTTATCTGCCTTCTGGGCTTTTTTGAGGCTTTATGTCAAATGGTGCTGAGTTTTCAACCTTTGCTCCACAGGGATGAGGCCATTGGGTGATCCACAGAGTGCAGAGCCGGACCCTAACCCTAAGCCTAAACCTAACCCTAAACCTAACCCTAAATCTAACCCTAACCCTAAAACTGGGGAGTTGTGATGCGAGCAGATACAGTATGGGGAGCAAATCACAGAAGAAGAGGGAAGACCTGGCTGTGAGGGGTTTAAAATGACCCTGAGAAAATCTATACATTGAAAGTTTGTAATATTGAAGGGGTGAAGAAGAAGGAAAATATTAGACAAGAGGAGGAGGAAGAGGAGAACTTCCTTTCTGTCTGCAGAGACCACCTGAGCAGGGAGTGGAGTGGAGGTGATACCTGAGCAGACACACTGGAGGACAGTGCAGCAGGTTTCTATCTGGGCTCTACCTGATCACCAAAACCACCCCACTTTAGGAAAACAAGGAGGCACAAATTTAGCAGAGGAGCTTGGGGAAGTACTGTCAGTATTGTCTTTAAAAGATGTGGCCCTGACAGGAAGTTTGGCATCTTTTCTTCCTGACATAGGTGAGAAAAGCAGACAGAAGAAACCCAAAGAAATGTCAGCTGTTCTTCAGGTCCAGAGCAGAAGCAGGAATCTACAAGGCCAAGCAGGACTGAGAAACAAAAGCTCAAAGTTGCACCAGCTCTGTATCAGTTGGTGCTGTGAGGGAAGCCAAATTTCTACCTTGCATGGATTCCCTGTGCTCTGGTGTGCAGCTGAGCCCTGGCCGTCCACAGGGTGGATGTTTTAGTGCCTGGCTCTTTTTAACTGGCACATGTTAAGAGCTTTGAATTAACAGGTGCATAAAAACTGTCAAAAAACACTTAGCTCTCAAGACAGTCTGTCGGTTGTATTAAAAATATGGTTTTATGTAACCACATTCTCTCAACACTTGCTGGGTATTACGGCATGGGAAAGTCACTCGCCCTTTCCAAATGAAAGCAGAGATGTTTAAACTCTCCTGCAGGAAAAAAAAAAAAAAGAAAAAAAAGAAAGAAAATGAGAAAGACTACAGCTCCTCTGATCTTGCCAAGGATTTGCTCCTGTTTTAAACACTAAAGGTCGATTTCTTGCAGCAGAACAGGACCGGCCTAAAGCTCCAGACTAGGGGCAAGCACCCCAGCAGGTCAAAAGGCCAGTGTCTTGCAGGCTTAGTGAGGTGGAAATGAGGGGTTTTTGACAACTGGATGGGAAGATGTCTCTCTTGCTGACTGAGGAGGTGGTATTTACTGTAAGCCTGGCCTGGATTTAAAAAAAACACCCGGGGTTTGGAGCTAGGAAAAAAAGCCAAACTATTTGTGCCCACATTTCAGAAGAGGTTTAGAAATAGTTTTAGTTCTCAGTCTTCCCTCAGTCATGAATCCAGAACATCTGGGATCCCAGAAACAAAAGCATCAGGTTTCCAGAGTGGAAAGAGCTCTAAGACACAGGTCCAGAAGAATTTTTAAAACTCTTGAAAGCATTTCTGAAATCCGTTCCCTTTCAAATATGTGGCAAACACATTAAAGTGGGCTTTGGATTAGTTTTACTGCCTCTTGATAAAAGCCATTCACACCTTTGATGTGTGTGAGGATAGCAGCCATCCCAAATGCCTCCACCAGGAAGTCTCCTTCAGCCCGAATGCCCAGCTGGGTTATGATTTGTCACCTCCCCAGAGGTGACCAGCTCAAACCAGCCACCTCTGGGGTTACAGACACAGTAGGTGAAAGCAAAGATTTCTGAGTGTTTAGGGTGTAATGGTGAACATGGATACCCCCAAAGCTGGGAGAAGTGGGAAGAACAGCAGGGATGTGGGCTTCTAAAACTGGCTGTGAGTTTAATCCTCCTGAGTTTTAGTTCTATGAATTAAAGCATCTCCAGTACCACTCTGTGCTCCCCCATCTCCTGGTGGCTCTGGGGAGCCCTGGTTGTTTGCCTGGCCTGGAGGACAGATGGGTCCATGAAGTTTCTTGGCAATTGCTGGAAGTAGAAACTGTCTGAAAGACAGAAGGAGAAAAGAAAACCAGTGGCTTGGAAGGGTGGAAGCAATGAAAGGCTCCAGTGTGGCAGGCAGCTGGGGCAGAGGAGACTGAGTAGTCCTTGAAAAGAAAATTGTGACTCCCTTCTCTGAAAAGCAGATAGAACTTTGTTAATGTTGAGTCCAGAAGGAGCACAGAAAGAGAACCATGAGGGCCCAAATGCAACTTGCCAGGCCAAGGAAAGTATTTTCCAACAGCTTCTCAAGTTCTGCCAGCAAAAGCATCATCCCTGAGAGACTCACAGGGGGACTGTCACTGACAGTCCCAGATACTGTGCAGGAGTGGAGCCTGCCTGCTTGGCAGTGCTGTTTTCCTGCAGAACTGGTTCATGTCAGTGAGACTGATGAACACTCCACAGTAGTTAAGGGATGCAGTGGGATGTCATGGAGAAAAGTCCACTGCTAAATATTTTGATTTGAGGAATGAAGAAAAGAAAACAACTGGCATTTTAGCAGATGGGGGGAAAAAGAGATCTGGAAGCAAGAAGAAGATCCTGCAGAGAATGAGGCATGACTTTTTAAAACAGCTGCAGGATGTTCTTCTTGGAGGCTCAGAGAAGCACGTTAGGAAAACCCTGGAATGGACCTGGTTCTTCATGAGCACATCCTCACGCCAAAGAGAATCATCTTCTCCATGGAGCAAACCACCAAAATGTGGGAGCAGCTGCAGCTCACACAACAGCCAAGCCAGAGACACAACCTCTAGGAGACCATCAGCACCACAGACAATGAAAAATGCACCCTCAGCAACCAGAGTCATCACCTAAACAGCTACAGAACTATTTAGGATGTGATGCGGGTTTGGGGTGATGCTCAGAAACCTACTCCAGATGCAAACTGGGAAACTTTGAAGAAAATGATGTCTGAATTGGATTAACCCCTCCTTGGGACAGGGACAGTGTCTGTCCACACTGGAATGGGCAAAGTGACTTAAGCCTGCAAAGGCAGAGCTGTACCCAGCTCGTGTGCCCAAGGCAGCGAGTGTACTCAGCAGAGATTTTGGCAGGGGCTCACAGCATGGCTCTGCCAGGGGTTTGCTGCCCAAGCTAACAATCCAAGGGACAGCCACTTTGTGACTCTTAAATGGAGTCAACAAACACTTCTAGTGAAGTATCCTTGATGGGCTGATGGCTCATGACCTCCTAGGGCAGTGGCAGTACAAAGGGCTTCCCTCCCACATGGACAAAGGGAGCAAAGTAACACAGCTTGCTGAGCCACCATCTGCAGGATACCCAGCTCCTACCTGGGAAGGAGCCACAGCAGCAGGGAGTTGCTGGTACCTGCTGCCTAGGAATGACTCCCAGAGCTCTCCATCCCTTCACTGCTCCTTGGAGGCAGTGGCCAAGAAGGTCAGCTGCCCTTTAGCTGCATGGCAGGCAGCTGAAGGGCTCCTGTTTCTCTTGTTGCTGGATTTAGGAGTGCAGAGCAGCCACAGCCTCACTCAGTGAGGCAGCCATCACCAGCCAGGCATCATTGCCTAGGAGAACCACTCCATAGTTCATGGAGTGACCCTGTGCTTTGCTCTACTCCTCCTTTACTGGCTCCATGAAGGAGGAAGCTGTGGAGGTGAAACAACTCAGTGGGGTCTCCTTCAGGACACTTAGGGACTAATGCAGGAGCAACACAAGGTCAGCAATTGTGCATTCAGAGCTGCTCCTGCTGCGTCTCCTTGTCTGCAGCTGTTCCATTACAAACCCATCACAGTATTTGAGGGCTCCCAAGGCACAGCAAGTTCAGAGCAATGCCTTCCCAGGCTGAGATTTGGGGCTCAATTTGGCCCTGCATAATCAAGAAACACCAGCAAACCAGAACAAAGACCAATTACTGCAGAGAAAAATGTCAGACAGACATTTGAAGAGTGGGATTCAGCCCTGATAGCATGGACATGAGAGGACCACATCAGTCATGTTCATGATACATCACCAGCCTTTACCAACTGCTCGAGTAAAGAAACCTTGTCTGGCAAAGTTAAAAAGGCCCATCACTCAGGGATTTATTTGTGACTCATGTTTCACTTTTATTACCCACAAAGCATTTTTTGGGTGTTTTTGTCTTACTTGGCTCCAGCCCTTGAAAGCTGAGTGAGGGAGGGCCCATGCATGGTCTGGGTGAAGTGACTCTGTTCCTTCACTCTGCCACATCCCTCCCAATTCTGAACAATGTAAGAGACTGAAGGGGTATCTCCAACACTGCAGCTTTCCCTTGGGATGGTTTTTATCCACTTCAATGGCATCACAAATCCTGCAATGGGTGTCGTTCTTTGCTGTGAGGAAGCTCCAAGCTTTTCTCTTGCTGCCTGCAGAAATGGATCCCAAGGCTCCACCAGAGCACTGGGCTGAACTGGGTACAGGGCAACCTATCCCATCCCAAATTTCCATCAGTCTCCAGAAAACAGCATGTGGCAGAGCCAAGGAAAAAGCTCCTGGGAAAGGAGTCTTGTGTTCCATTACCCAGCTCTAGAGCTGCAGCCCCACATGTGCTTTCCAGTCCCAGATATCACATCCCTGCTGCTGCTGGACTTTCTGCCCTCCTGTCACCACCCAGCACTGCCTATGCAATAGGACACCCTTCCCAGCCCCTGAAGGATGGTGTGGCTTGGAGTGCTGAGACTGTTGAATCCCTGCCACTCATAAGAGGTGTTTTACTTTCTTGCCTAAGAGCAATTTCTCCCAGTTCTCCCCTCCTGCACTCGTGTGCCAGGTGTGAAAACCAGCTCAGACATCAAAACCCACTGCTCAGCAGTGGCAGCATGGAAAAATAAAATCACTGGCTGATCAGCCAAACAAGCAGGTGGGAGTGGTAAGGACAGAGGCAGGAGAGACAAGGTACTAAACCTGCCCAGTGCTCCCAAGTGCCTCGTTAGACTGATTTATGTTTAGCTAATTGAGAAAATGACCCTAACTACACAATCCAGGCCCTAATTCAGAAAGGCTCAGGCTTTTTAGTGTCTCTACCTGAGCCTTAAGAGGCATGATTTAAACCCTGTAACTAACAGGCTGCCAAAGGCAGGGATTTGAAGGATCTGATGTCCTATCATGCCGAGGGGGTGAGGCTTGGCTCGCTTCTCTTGTTACTTGGTCTTTCCCCACTGCCGTCCGAGTTCTCTGCTGGGACATAAATCAGGGAAACCATGAAGGAAACCATGAAGGAAACCAGTCTTGTGCCCCATCAAAGCAGCCAACACTGGCTTTAATGGGACCATGCAGACCAGCCTAAATAGGGCACTTAACAAGCATGTGGTTTCTATAATACCAGCCCACGTCCCTGCACCCTGTTTGCACTGCCACTGGCAAAAACCTTTGTCCATTGCATGCCACACCTGCTGATATCCATGGAATTAGGAAAGGGATTGTGATATAACACCATATAAATGCTGAACGTAGCATTTCTGGGATGGATCAGGCCTGTAGAAAAATTTTAGCTCTCTCAGCAACTGCATGAAGCCTTGTACACAGCTATGTGTGTACAGGAATGTGCAGGAGAGGAGCACAGGTACCCAAGACACTGTTACACAGAACCCCACTCAGGTACCAGCCTTGGTCCTGGACGTGCAGATGCTCCAAGATCCCACACAAGGTGCACCTGGTGAAGTTCCAGGCCTCAGGTGTGGGTGTTTAATCCTAACTTGAACCTTGACAGAAGGGAGTTAGGAACAGTAAATGTTGAAGTCCTACTGTCCTAAGCAGAAAATACAAACTAGGGAGGAAAGGAAAAGGAAAAGGAAAAGGAAAAGGAAAAGGAAAAGGAAAAGGAAAAGGAAGAAAGAAGGAAGGAAGGAATTCCCAACAAAGGAAGGAATTCAACAGTGCTCTGCCCCTTTCTTGGGCTCCAGAACTTCCCCAGAGGTTAAGCTGCCACAAGCATCCCTCTCTAGCATGTTCCTAATGCAGCTGATCAGGTAACACAGTACCCCCCACCACTAGGCCAGTCTCTACATTTCTCTCTTACTAATCTTTCCTCATTCAGTTCAGATGGGATCCAGGCCCAAAGGAAGACTCCACTGCATCACAGAATGTATTAGGAAGGAAAATGGCTGATGGAGAACCTGAGTCCCTCCCCAGAAAGCTCCCCTATGCTCAAAGCTCTCGAGAGCCCAGCTTCATCTGGCTGGACACACAATCAGATTGGGGGTTGTCCAAGTGTTTTACACCATGCTCTACACATCCATGGGAACCCCAGGCTGAGTCATGACCATCTGTGCTCATTTAAACATTTCTTGACAGAGGAAGGAGTGCTAATCCTGACATCCTGGCCAAAATGCAACATGGATAATTATACTGTGCTCTGTAACTTTCTCAGTGGTGTACATTGGTGTTTCCCAGTTCTTCCCATAATGGCAATGTGATGATCCAACACAGGAATGGCCACGTTGCCAGAGGAGAGTCCCCTGTGCCAAGCCCTGCAGTGTTACTGTCAGACATCACACATCTCCATTTTCCCTGCCATGGGTGTCCAACCCCAGCCCACTTCACACTCAGACTTTTACCTCTACCTGTGCAAGAGGTGCTCACTAAAAATCTGCCCACTCATTCCTGAGCTGTGCTGAGCTTTACACTTTTCTGAAGAGACACAAAAGGTGACAGCACACCTGCCCTCAGTGCACACCTGGGGCAGCAGGACAAACGTTGTAACATCAGCTGCTACAAAGGTAGAAATGGATTTGCTTCAAGAGTCTCAATTCCAAGAGTTTTCCTTCAAGGAGAAACAAGAAAAAAAAAAAAAAAACCAAGCCTTTTGTTGCACCAAAATCATCTCCTGGCATTTCTGACCAGCACACATGTTGTTACAATTAGGACTGGACTCCTTGGCTCCGGCACAGGGGGAATTTTAAACCGGCACACTGGCACCCATCAAAACATTTGTGAACTTCCAAAGTGGAACTGACACCATGGTAGTGGTTTATATCACACGTCAGAGAAAGGCTTCACAGCTGAGATCAAACAAATTAACTCTTCAGCTCCCTGTCCAGCCAAAGCAGCCTGATGCTGGGCTGCTGTTGTTACTCCATGTGGCTGTTCCACGTGGCTTCCAGCCAGCCCACTTCACTTTGCTGGCTCAGAAGTTAAAGACAAAGAGAACTGGCCACAACTTCAACAAGAGACTTGTAAGAGAACAGAAACTGCTGATTTTAACAGCATCTTCCCTCTCAGGTAGAAACAGCACCAGCACTATCAGAATGGTACACAAGAATGGTTCAGACTTAAAACAGTTTTGTTGCATATAAACTTATTCCCTTTCAGGAAACTCATAACCTTAAGCAGTTGTCAAACAATCTTTGGACTTGGAATTTTTTGGAACACCATTTTCAGAGTTTGAACAATAATCTTACCTGTGACAACAAGGTGCAGAAATATTCTAACCACAATTTAGCCTACCAGAGAACCATAAATTATATGCAAAATGGTGTCTGTGTGATTTCTGTAAATACCATTTGCAAATTCAACTCTTCTGTCAGAAGCTCTTCTGTGTGTCCCCGACGAGCTGAACACAACTGTAATGAGGAACAGACCTATCCTCTAGGCCTTTGAATCTCTTGAGGAACAACAGGGGACAGCTGCAGAGGATGGAAACAGGAATGGTACAATTAAATTATTGCTGCACTTACTGGTATCCCATGCTGAAAACCATCAGCGGGTCACTACAAGGTGTCCTGCAACAGCAGACACAGCAAAGGAAGTAATTTAAAATTTTCTCACAACACTATCAAATCTCTGCTTTTAGGTCAGGTTTTCCAGCAAAATGACAGGGAAGGCAGTGTACCAGCAACAGAGCAATACTTCATATGTGTTTCTATACTACTTTGGAGTTAGATTCTAACTCCAATTAGCCCAAATTATGAGTGGCTGCTCTAGGAGACGTATTTATCCCTCTTTCTCCTGTGTATGGCAGGCACCAGGAGAGATTTTCCACCGTTGCCCTGAGCCAGTTAGTTGAAAAGATTCCAGCCAAGCTGTATCCTGCCATGTCTTTACTTCATGCATTTCCATATTTTGGAACAGCCTTTTTTAAGGTTTTATTTTCACCCAGCGGAAAGCTGCCAAAGGACGTATCTGATTCTACCATTTATCATCTCCTGTGGAAAATCAGGCTTGGATCCCTGTATTAGGCTCAGATATCACAACTGAAAGTAAACACACTGCGTACAAGATGCACTGATTTATTAATAGAATAAAACTGAAATGTAGTGACATGTTTTTCCACTGTTCAAGCCATAGAGACAATCACTGTCCCATTTATAGACTCGGTGGCGTCATTCAGCAACTCATTCATAAACTCACACCCAGCACGTCCAGGTCAGGTATTCCAGGAACCATTCCCACACTTCCCTAGTATCAAGAGGTTAACTGTGAGTGCAGAGTTTGCAGCTGCAATCAGTCTATGGGAGATTTTCCTAAGTTCTCTTTTAATTCCTGAGGCTTTCTCCACCTGGAATAGCTTTTTAAAGCCTTTCAACAGCAATAGAGCAAATCAGCTGAACTTCTTTGGGGTACTAACCTGCTCTTCAGGCAGGAAAATGCATTAAATGTTCTACAAAAATAGGTTTATTTCCAATATACTGTGGGGATTATTCATTACAAAATGAATTATTGGCTAATTATTGGCACTTTGAGACAACTACAACAGAGAAAAATCTCTGCAATGGAACAGCTTTAAATGTAACACACTCTCTTTTGTGTGTTTCTACTTCTACATTCTGCAATGTCTTAAACTGTAACCCATCCTTTTTGTTAAGCCCTAGCAGCTGTGATTTCATAGCTAATAGTGTTATCAAGGTACAGTTTCATGATTCAGCACTGTCTGAAAGGAAGTGATAAATACGAGATATTACAACTGACTTTGCAGTTTGCCTCAATATGCAAATTTCCCTTAAATCAGGAAAGAGCAACCCCTAGGAAGGCAATTAATGTAAGCACTTGGGTTTGACAGCAGGAGAAACCGTTGGAAACTAATCCCTTATGGATACAAAGGAAGGCAAACATCCTATTGCAGTTGTCAGAATGTGCTCTGAAGGAAATCCAGGTTTCTCCTGTAGGTATCTTTCTCTTGCCCACTGCTCAGAACAGGCATCCTTGAGTATCAAAAAGCTGAAAAGCTTTGGACAAACCCTACTGTTCACTTCCAATTGTCCTGTTTCAGGAAGGTACAAAAGCCCATAAAGAACTGGGCAGTAGAACATGAACATACAGCAGAATGATGACAGATGATGAACCCCAAATGCGTCTTGTGGGAAGAAAAGCGCCTTTAAAATTTGGAAACAATAAAAAGGAAAAGAGAAATGAAGTGCATATTACTGGCACTGCTGAAGCCCAGATACAACATACAGCCACAAGCCTGCAGAGAGTACATCCACAACCACTGGCTAATCTGCACCCAGCAGTCATGTGGCAGAACAAGCTGGGGAGCTTCCTGAAGTCACATTTACTGCCTGAGTTTGGCTGTCCACGTTGGAGAGGGATTTGGTCCTGGGGTTTTGAGACTGTTCAGAAACTGCAGGAGAAGCAGCAGCAGCAGCATGGTCAACCTGCTGGCTCTCCTGCCCCACACCACTGGGAGCAGGGCTCTCCTGGGCTGTCCCAGCATGGCTGTGAGCCTGGTTGGATTGTCTCCCTGCTTCTGCCTCCTGCTGCTGCAGCATCTGTTCCACCTCGATCTCCAGCTCCAGATTTTCCTCATCTGCCTCCACGTCCAGCTGCTGCATTAACTCCTGCAGCTTCCTGGCCTTGCGGAGCTCGTTCTGCTGGATGATGGTGCACAGGTGCTCTGTCAGGTGCTCCTTGAGCTCTGTCTTGTGCTGCAGCTCCAGCTTGGCCGCCACGTACTCGGACTCGGCCTTGTCGTAGCGCTTCCTGCAAAACCAGCAGCAGCATTTCTGGAGGGTTAATTCTCACTGCACCTCACACTCTGACACAGGCACTGGTACTTTAAGAAGGCCTGGAATGCAACGTGCTCTGCAATGCATTGTGCCAGCTGTTTGTGACACGCTGCCGCATTAGCAAGAGGGAAGAAAATAAGAATGAATTGATCGAAACTTCTCTGGACACTGGGGGCTCTGCTGTTGTGTACTCCAAGAGTTAACTTGCTCAGATTGCATCTCAAACACCCATTTTTACTGCTGTTAGCAGAGATGCATCCCTGGCAGCAGAAAGAACCCATCAGAAATGGCAGTGTTTTCACACTTCTAATGAACTGAAACACCCCAGAGCAGGCGGGTGTTTTTCTAACCCAACCACCCCCCACAGATACAGATGCTCCATGGAGCACGTTGACATTTGGATCATGTGCTTTTCTGGCCACCCATAGCCATGTTCACAAAATCAAGGGCAGCACAGACTGACACAGCACGTGACATCAACACAGATGTAGAATTTTATTGCGAGCATCCGTCCCGACACTCACCTCCTGCCAATTTGCACTTGCTGTCATGACAAATACAGCAAAAAGGGAATTTTCCAAGTATTTATTGAGTTAACAGACAGAATATCTAGCACTTTAATGGCTGGTGTCCACACTAAGGATGCATCTTTCACTACATCAGTGAACCTGTGTAATAGTTCTAATTAAAAGATAGATGCAATCTTGCTCATCAGGAAAGGGACACAAAAAGGCTTTTGCAGCCTCACAGAGCACTCACAAAACCAGTATTAGTAAGGTGGTTGAATAAAGAATCCAGCTCTTTTATAAAATCAGATTCCAGTATCTGCTTAAGCACAGCAGCAGAAAGATGGGAGAGGTCCTTTGCTTAGTGAAACAGAAGTAAATAAGATACAGAAAAACCTTCCCAAGTATCTTCTTTTATGTAACAATCACATGACTTTTACCCAGCTGTAAAGGCTATGTCTGCAGTGGGCAGAAGATACCCACTTATGTTTCCCCCTCAAGAAAGTCAAGATTTCTCTGGGTCAGATACCTGAAGTGGCAAAACCAATGCTATGCTGGAAACATCTGCACAGCTAAACCTTTGGGCTGAACTCCTACCTATTAGTCACATTGTATTTACAAAAATTCTATTCCACAGCAATTGTCAAATGCTGCTAACTAGGTATGTGCCCAGGACTATTTAATATTACACTTTTTGACTCACGGAAATGCTTTGTGTTTTAACCTTAGAACACAAGGCAAATAATAATAAGCTGCTTTAAAAGACTCCACTTAAAAGTAAATTGGCTTTGGCTCATAAGAACTACAACACTGGAAGTATCTACCTCACATTGCCAAATCCCTCCCTCAAGAAAACACCTACTAAATTAATGCAAGTCATTAAGATTTTGGTGAAGTTTACCTACTTGTCCTATTAGCATCTCCTTTTGCTATTGTCATTAAAAACTGCTTTCCTAATGTCAAATCTCCTTTTGCTATTGTCATTAAAAACTGCTTTCCTAATGTCAAGAGCTGCTTGTGCTCTTTAGGCAGTAAACATTTCAAATAGATATATTATTACAAAACTTGGGTAAGAAGATTTCAGGAGCATTTAATGTTTTTAGAAACCAGATGAAACCTAAAATCCATTGAAATGTTTTTCCTCTTGAGGACATGAAATTCTGGTTCACATGCTATCAGCTACGCTAACTACAGTTAATCTTAGACATTTCAAATGATAATTACACCAAAGATCTCTTAATTATTTTAGCTACCACTGCTATTTTTTTCAAGACTAATTACCAGCTTTATTGGCCTGTGGTCAGAATTGGTATGGCAGAAGTCAGAAGGAGAAATGAGCATTTAGCACATTGAATGGTGAACCAAAAACCGCGAGTGAACATTTCTGCTTTATGAAGCGGCTGCACAAACGTGCTGCTGTTTATCTACTGATCTCGTGGTTTACCCACAGCTAATGGGGTGCTCCCATGCATTTCTTGCCTTTAAGGAACTCATCACACCCACAATGATTAAAGGCACATTGTGAAGGGTTAAAAGCTTCCCTCTTCCTTCAATTTTTGGTCCTAGTTGCAAAAATGCTTCAGCAGGATTATATATTTTAAGCTTAATTGGTCCCATTGATTCCAGCAGGACCAGAGCTGTCATGAACAAGCAAATTTCCCTGAACAGGATTTTCATTTCAGGACTTTTCAGGAAAAACCTCTTTTCCCCTGAGACAAAATAAACAACCTTGAAACAATAAAGCAGGGCTTATGGACAACTGCACACTTAAAGCAGGACCTGTGTCTTGTGACAGCAGTCTCCAGTCAGAAAACCTGCTTCATTTCCCAGATTCCAAGGGAAAAATTAGGAAATAAAAAGCATACTTTTACTTCCAGATCTGAAAGCCCCCCAGACTGTGACAGCTTCAGCTACAGGTTATGAGAGTGACAGGACTTCATTAGTGCTCCAGTGAGAGGAAGCAGCATTTTCCCCTCCCCTCAGGCAGGGCTGCTCCCTGTCCCCCTCCCCGGGTGCACTCACCGGGCATAGGAGTATTCCAGGCTGGCCTGGTCGATGCGGTTCCTCAGGATGCCGATGTCAGCAGACACCATCTCATCCAGAGCCTGCAGCTCCTTCTGAATCCTCTTCAGCTTCACTGTTTCAGCCTGGGTTCTTTTGGATCTGCAAAAGGAAGATGATTTTTTTGTTGTTGTTGTTTGAATTTCCTTTTCAAGCCTCTCTTCTTGACATACTGGGCCCCATTTCCCTTGCAGAGCAAGTGACCTCTGTAGGACCTATTCAGAAGGTTTCTCCTTTATGGTGTAGGGCTTTTGATCTTTTTTAGCATCCACAGGGATCTAAAATGCCTGCTATTAAAGGACTAGGGCAAAATTATGTAATGACTATAATCAAAGTGCCTAAAATGGATTGTGTTTCTTCACTGTGGAAACACACAAGAAGCTGCTGTATCTAAGTAGTTCTCAGTGTAAGGAAACAGGAAATGGCTTGGGGGGAAGTGAGAGGGGGAAGGGTTTTTAGTCCTGCAAATATCCCCTTTCAAAGGAGCCCAGTTAGTAGGGGCCAAAAAGTCACCTAACCTAAGCTTGATTTCCATTTTGTAAAATCATTCCCAAAAGGCCCAGCCAAATCCCAATGAAGTGAATGGAAAGTTTTACATTAAACACAAAGGATTTCAATCAAGCCTTCTGTAACCTTTTTCAACTAGGCCATTCATTCCTAAGTCCTGAAAATGAAATGTTACTAAGGGCAACAAGCTTTGATGGATTTCACTCCCAAGCCAGCCAAGTGACTTTCCACAAGGTTTTACACCACCTCACTTTGCCATCATTCATCACCACCAGCAAAATGGTGCTTCTCAGCCAAAACCTTCACATCACTGTGCCTGATCCAGTGTGATCAGCTGTTCCTACATCCTTCCCTACAAACTTTGCCTTCCCTGGAGTCCTAAACTCCCTCAGTGCCATAAAGCCTGGTCCCCTGAAGAGCAAGAGCTAACAACTGTGAGAATATGTGTAATTTTATAATTTCTAGTCACCCAGTGGTAAAACAGTACCTTCTCAAAGCTGGTCATCTCCTTTTTTTAACATTTTCACACACTAATGAGCCAAAAGTCCAAACAGAAATAGCTTCTTCTCACAGGTTACAAATCAAATAAACTTCCCTTACATCCAGCAAAAACAGATCAGGACCAGAATATGGACAAGCATCTGAGCATCCCAACCTTCCAAACATGACCTCACTAACAAATTTAAGGACTTCAGCTACTCCTCCAGTTGTGTAATCATCTGTGCACAGAGCTGCAGCTTGGGAAGTGTGAAAAGCTTAGTCACAACTTCTTAGCCAGCACTTGTCACCCAAGGGAAACGTCCATCACAGCTGCTCACAGAGCACAGAGAAGAGGAAAAAGTGAAATTTAATTCAAGATATGAAACTGGTTGCAGATGAAGAGCCAGCCCCTGCCCAGGCTCAGCCCCACCTCTCAGCAATGGCTCTGGCCAGCAGTGCCTTCTTGCGTTTATTCTTCTCCTCTATCAGCCGCTGCTCCTGCTGCAGGATCTCCCACCGCGATTTCTCCTGCCTGCTCAAGGACAAGAACATCAAAATCAACAGAAAGTTCATTTCTCTCCCTGCTGCCCACATTGCAACACAAATATTCGCTGTCATATATTCTGGAGCAAGCTCTTAAAAAAATAGAAGGAACAATAAACAGGATTTGGTTCTGAGGAAAGAAGAATCATCTGCGAGAAGCTGTTCGGACCAATAAAACATTTCCAGATGAAATCTGCTGATCAAAACTAAAATCTGCATAACCAAATAGGCTGCATGGAGAGCTTTGCCAGAATTTTTCATGTAAAGGATGTGCTTCCTTACCAGGTAGAAGCAGTTTCAAGTTTCTTACTGGCTGCTGTCACCATCTGTTCAGTCTGCCAACACAGCCTCTTTTTTGGAAATGTTTTTCCCATAAAAATTCTTAATGTTTCTAAAAATTCTTAATAATTCTAATTCCCATAAAAATTCCCCAAAAAAGATTCTTTCCCAGGTCTGCTTTACAGTACAGCTCCCAAATAATTAAATGGATGCAAATGAAAGGCTGGTACGAGTTGTAATGAAAACAAGCAGCAGAGAAGAACAAGAATTTGTTTTTGCCACCAGTGAAAGACTGATACAGTTTCTATTTCCTAGGCTACATCTCCTAAGAAATACAACCATCCCAAAGATGGAAGGCCAGGTGTCAGTGAGGGGGCACAACTTGTGGCAGGATTTAGGAGAAACAAAGAACTGTTTGCTGCTTTCCACCCCACTATGTGTTTCATGTCCTCACTCAAGGAGCCTGAACTTAAAAATACCCAAATAGCTGAGCTACTAACAAACATTTCTGCACATCTTCTCTTCAGATTTGTCCTCATCCCCCTATTCCTAAGACCTCACATACAGAAATACTTTTAGCAAGATTTAAATTCAAGCATCCAGACTGAGAAGAATCCAGCAGATTCAGGAGATGACTGCTGCAGCTAAATTCCATTTACTTTCACCAGTGTGAAAAAATTCTCAGCAAAGCTCCAGCTGTTTTCTCCCCAGACAAGCAGTGCCTGTGTTTTTCCCACCACGAAAATGAGATGAACAGCCAGTCCTACTGGTGAGGAGCAATTTGAGTTCTCAAAGTGCTGCTGGCCTGCTGCAGGGAGTGCAGGCAGGTGATGCCAGCCTGGAGCTGGGCAGGGAAATCACAGGCAGCACAACCAGCAGCCTCCTTAGGCCCATCTCTGCAAAACAGAACCTCCTGCATCCTTCTGAGTTTAGAATCTTAGAGAAGCCACTGGTGCTTCTCCACAGAGATGCTGCCTTGTAGAAAATTGAATTATTTTATCTCTCAGGCCTTCCTATCAGACACACAAAAGCTGACTTCACAACCAAAGAACGAATCAATAGAGAATAACAAACCCCACCCCTTGATTTTACCGACTTACTAACAATTCCACTTTCTTTCTCTCCACCTGGCTGCTGGGCTTTGCAGGGCGGGGCTGGGCGCTGTCACTGCCATTACAACTCTCTGCCGCTGTCCCTCCCTCCTGCTGCTCCCGGCTGTCCCTTTGCCTCTCGTCCCCAGGAGCTGGCCCGGGCTGCTGGGGGTCACCAGGTTTGGCTTGTGGAGCAGAGAGCAGCTGCTCTGGAGTGACAGA